>NW_022147537.1:322045-546317 GCF_002938485.1 Sitophilus oryzae
CGATTTTAAATTATAGGTATCTCTTCTATTAGCTCTTAAGCCTTCCTCCCAACACTATCAATTACATGAAGTATATTTACGTAACGATCCCTTAATAATTTGTAATTATAATTAAAATTAAATAGAATTTAATTTATACACCTAATTTTAAGCAGTTGACTTTGTTATGATTTTATTAATATGTAATTTTTTAAAAACTCTTAGAATCCCTTAAATCGATATAAAGTTCAAGAACCTGGAAGATTCCATCTTGGAATTGGAATCCTCAAACAGTCTAAGACACTCTGTTGTCACAGTTTTTTTAACAGGACACTGTCTCCAGAATGAACAGCTCAGTAGATTGAATTCTGTGGGGAAAATGAGGAAACACTAGAACACCTTACTGCGTGCGCCGAGACGACAACTATTGGTGCCATAAACTTTGGTACCACTAATATTAGAGATCGAGAACTAACCTCTGTAAAACCGTCTCAGATCTTTATTCAAAGCCTTAAAACTGCATGACGAGTTATAACTCAAGAAGGGGGGACACAGTAGATCTGTAACTTTTATATTTCTCCAATTTTTTCAATATCTTTTTCCCGAAAGAAATTACGTGATATTTGCCGAAACCTTTGTTGTTTAGTGTTTTTAAGTAAAAAATAGTTCTGTATTTTTTAATTATTTTATTTTTGCAGAAAATATATTTTATGCCAGCACGATTAAAAGTTACCTTTCACAGACAAGTTCAATATTACCTCTATAACACACTATAATCTATTTCCCGTCCGTTCATAAACTTCACTAATTAATATCAATAACCGGTCAATTTAGTTACAGGTCGGCATTTCCGATAACGACAGCGATGTTGCAAACTATGCAACACGCTGCCTCTCTGATGGAATCTCTATTTACTTAAACCGATTTTCTCTGTGGTTTGCTTAAGGTAGCATTGTTCTAAACCAGAGATATAGAGCTAGCCGGAATGAGCTTCAACGAGTGCCCATCCAAAGTTGAAAAAACTGAAAATTGTGCATTTTCGTAGAAACATTTTTGTGATTTTCTGTTAAGAAAAGTAAATAAACAAGTGTGTTTTACATAACTGATATAAGCTAAAGGAAAGAGCTGAGCCTATAGGCTTGGTGCATTCTCTTCCGGTGCTGCCACCATCGGAGAATATCGTAAACAACTAGTATATACAAATACGCGGGTTTAAATAGCAAGTATAAAAAATATTTAATTATTATTCCAGCTAAAAAAAACTTTTTAGATGAGTTCAACTACGTTTAAATACGTAGCGAGCATAGTTTTAATCACCGGTTTTGCTAGTGGGCCATAATTGGGGCTAGTTCGGCTATAACGAAAACTTTTAAAGGTATATAATTATAATTTTAGAAGATGTTCATAAAACATTTAATCACTAGTCGTTTAAAAAAAGTATACCATTAATATTGCCAATTATATTTTATCCTCTCATAGTATGTCTATTTGATTTTTTCATTCTGTAACGAGCACTGTGTTTACTCACTTGTTTCGTCGAACTACTTGAATCCATTTTTGGTTTGGATGAAATCGGTGTGAGAAAATATGAAGCTATAAATTGTTGTTTCGGGAGAGTTGAATATCCGGGAAAGTTGAGTTATTGAATATTATTGCATACAACAACGCCCTAATTACGCTCTCCTTTACGTGTTAATATTTTTTCGGCAATTTTATTAACATTTGAAATTGTCACAACACGACGCGCGACGTGCGACGCCTAGTTCGAATTCTTTTTCACTTATTTTTTACTACCCGAAACAGCGTTACATCACACAAACCTCTTACCTGAGTGTTTCATAATCTCAATAACTGCAGTAACAAAAAACTAAAATAGGTACTTAATTATTATGACAAAGCCACGATTTCAATACTATTTTCATGCAATGAACATGAACTGTCACCTGGACGGCGCGGCGTCGTAAAATACATAGGTACTGATAATTGATGATTTCTGCCGTTGAAGCGCCGCGGTCGGAATTTGTTCAAATCAACTGAAATGCACTAAGCCTATAAAACTTATAAATTAATTCAGTAAATTCAACCAGATTTAAATAAACAAAATACGAGACGCGGAAAAAGGGGCCAAAAAACCCTACATATAGTTCAATTTGCGAAGTTTGAGTCTTTCGTCACATATTGTCATTCTCTCTCTAATCCATGTATATCACATGAAATGGAAATTTTGTGTCAAAAACGTAAGTCCATTATATTTCTTACATCATACGATTATTTTTTTCGTTTTACATACGGATCACCTTCATTACGTATAAAGAATCGTACTTCCTTGTTTAATGTGCATGAATAGAAAAAGGCAAACATCATATTTATTGTATTACCCGCCGAAATCTAACAAAAAAATATCGCCGACTGTCAACGTTGTCGTTAAATTTTAACGACTCCGATAGTTTCCCGTAATTTTTTGTGGGATTTTCTGTGCTTATTTAGTTATTTGTGATTTAATTTGTGTTTAAAATGTCGTCCGGTTTTAGTGAAAAAGAACAACTGTTCATATTAAAAGTTATCGAGTATTTGAAACTCGAAAAAGATGGTGGAAAAAACCCTTTTACCTGTGTCGGCTGTTTACGATGTACGAGTTAATATGTTGTAACTAACTCGAAAATATTCACGTGTTTGATAGTCACTGAGGCTTTAGGAATTTCATGCTCGACTGTGCAAAGAATAAGTTCCAGAGGAATCGTGAAAGATAAAGAACAAAAAGCAGCAAAACAAGTCACAATATTCATTTGTCCCCTGGAATTCCTGCTTATAAGATCCATGAACATTGTCATTGTTTAATATTTTGTTATTAAATTTGCTATTGATAGTTTACCAGAGATATAAACAACTCATGGACCAAGAAATACGTGAAAACCAATATGGCGCCGAAAATGATGACGAAAGTTTCAAACTTCGCAAATTGAACTATATATGCTTATTCTCTGCATTAGGTCCATCATCAGACCGAAGGGAACAGCCATTCGACGACCGGTTTCGGAGATTTATCTTCATCGTCAGGCCGACTTTGCTGCAACCCTCGATCTGACCAACGAAAAGCAGAGAATAGCATTTGAGTACAAAACGTACTGATATAGCAAGTGCTAGAAGCTCTATGCCATCTAGCGGCAGCTGTGACAATCACAGATCGTACCGTCGTTTTGGCCCCTTTTTCCGCTTCTAATATTTTGTTTACGTTATATAATATGTTCTACCAAAGCCTTCTTAGCTCCATCTACGGTAACGTGGATGGAAGCAAATTTATGTTTAAATCAAGTAGGCCGCTGGTTTTAATTTTGGCGGTACGATCTTTTGATTGTCATCTACCACAGCTGCCGCTAGATGGCGTAAGAGCTTCTAGCACTCGCCATAGCAGTACGTTTTGTACTCAAATGCTATTCTCTGCTTTTCGTTGGTCAGATCGAGGGTTACAGCAAAGTCGGCCTGACGATGGAGATAAATCTCCGAAACCGGTCGTTGAATGGTTGTTCCTTTCGGTCTGATGAACCTAATGCAGAGAATAAGCATATATGTAGGGTTTTTGGCCCCTTTTTCCGCCTCTCGTATTTTGTTTACTTATATATACCCTACCAAAGCCTTCTTAGCTCCATCTACGGTAACGTGGATGAAGCAAGCATGTTCAACCAGATTTGTTTGAAATTTCAATACAAATTACTTTATTTTCAGGTAGGATTCTCCACAGATGTCCTCACAATCAGCACCATACTGTTCTTCCTCGTTATCAACATTCTACTCTTCGTCCTGAGCACGAAAGACCTCATCAAGAGCAAAGTGTTCTGGGCAGCGTTGCCTCACATCTGCTGGCACGTTGCCAACATTCAAATAATGGCAACGCTGTTCCTGAAGAGGAACGAGGTAACCTTGAGGGACAGCCTCGGCTGGGTTCTGCTCCTGGACTACTTGATTTACGTCACGTTGCCCTTGAGACTGCGATACTGTATCTTCTTGAGTTTTGGAACTTGTGCATCGTACGTGATTGCTTTGGTGGCATCATCCAAGTCGGACTTGCACTTAACTCAACAGGTGAGATCTATTGCTTATGTTTGATACTTGTTAGTTTAGTCATACAGATGCAAACTTATAGCTTGTTTAATGTAACGGCAGGAGCATTAGCGTCCATTTTTACAAGCTATTATATTATTATACAGGGAGGTCCGAACTGTATTCTGCAGATAAAATTAGGAAAAAAGGTAGTATAAATGTATGTCCTAAAATCCTTGTTTCGGAGATACAGGGTGTAGAAATTTTATTTTTATTTCGAGTTTTTCCAAACAATTTCTGAAGTAACGTCAATATTTGGATGCAAATTGATATCTGGGATACATGAGCAATTTGATTTTGATGTCAATATAACTCCTACTTCCTAAAGGACGCCACCTACATATTTTTAAGCGGTGTAAAGAGAAATAAAAGGACGAAAAGTTATTACTCTTCAAAACAGTTGAAACACATGTAGGTGGCGCCCTCTACAACTAGGGGTAATATTGACATCAAAATCAAATTTATAATAACAAAAAACTCCCAGACATGAATTTTCATCTAAATATTGACGTTACTTCAGAAATTATTTGGGAAAAATAGAAATAAAAATGAAATTTCTACACCCTGTATCCCCGAAACTAAGCATTTTAGGACATACATTTATACGAACTTTTTTACTTATTTTTATCTGCATAATGTGCTGCCGAAGTTCCCGGAATACAGTTCGGACCACCCTGTATAGTATTATCAAATACGTAAAAGGTATAAAACAAAATAAACTAAAACAAGAGCCTAACTATTGATAATTCTGTCATTGAGGTAACTTGTTTCGAGTCTCCTTTACTTTAAAAATAAGCTAGAAACCTTTTTTATTGATATATTTTCTTTTGCTTCTTTTTGCCTTGAAAGCTACTGTATATTTAGCGACTATGAAACGAATTAAGAAATCACGCACATAGGCTTGCAGTATCAGGTGATATCAGTGGATTTAATTTAACAAAAAGAAAACAAGGTTGTCAAATGAAAATGTTAGGAGATTGAAATGAACAAAGCTTTACTAAAATTGTTATGTTATCTGGCGTTCTCTGGAAAAATAAAAAAAGCGACAGCCATAATATTATATTACTAACATACAGATGCCTGAGCAATTCATTTAACTATATTTGATTGGATTAGGATAGAAAACCTGTTTTAATTTTCGTTTAGAGGCAATATAATGATTTATTATATTCATAACATTAATGTATAAGCGATACCAAATAAACTTTTAATTGCGTCATTGATGGCGCGATTGTTAAATTCATTGTTGCCAACAATGGACATATTCGGCCCTGGGCTGACTAACCGGAATTTAAATTTCCTGTTGGCGATTCAGGCGGTAGCTCTGCTGTAGATAATGTCACAGTTGTCACATTTATTTATTTATTTCTTGACATTTTGATTCGTTTTGACACTTTAGTGTTGTATTATGAGTTTTTTGGTTTAAGTGAATTGTGTATAGTGCTACTTGAAGTTAAACATTTTTTACTAGCCGAATTTTTTAGAACCGCCCTTAGTGCCAAGTGTACAAGAAGCCAAAGTAGCTTAACAGCCGTTGCAAAAACTCACCGCAACTTTATTAGAATATTTTGAACGGAAAAGCAGTAGTAATTGCCCTTTATATCTCTTAAGAGATTTTAAGAAGGTGAGTTTTGTTGATGGGTAAATAATAACTGTTTATATATTTATAACTGATTCATTTTTGTTTCTTAAACTATTTTGATTAAAAGAAATTATGTAAAATCGGCAACGCTGTATCGGTCAAGTCAAGTCTAATCACGCGACTAAAAGTTTATTTCCTTGTTAAAAGTTCATTTATAAAGTCTAGAGGGCAAATTTTTGAAAATCTAAAATATATCAACAAGATTTTAGTGATGCAAAAAGATTCTTATTTCAAATAATGTTAAACATTAAAATAAAATATCTACAGTTAAACTTTGATAATACTAAACATACAATAACTTAAAGTTAGTATTATAAGTACATACTAATAGACTTAACACATGAAGCGTTATAAAAGAAAGCAAAAGCCCATTGGTCTTTAGATACGTTTTGAATATGTCTACGAGCATGATAAATTGCTTTTCAGCATATCGATTTCGCTTTGAACTGGAATATGTTGATGACAGGTCACAATTTTTAGTCACAACAGTCAGTTTTAAAAATACTTTCCCAGTTTAAACCGTAAATTTCCAACTGTCAGTAAAACTGTTACATTCTAGTTTTTTTCTAAGTTAGTTGTCTAAGAATTAATCTAAATAAATAAAACAAAGTTTAGTTTTTTTTTCTAAAATTTAGGTTATGTAGATATTTATTATTATTTTTATTATTCGAATAACAGCTAGTTAGTTTATGAAGGAACCCCTGCTTTATCTTTACTGGATACTTTTATCGATATAATAAAGCTCGTTATAGTACGGTAACTTACTTTATAGCCAACAACTCCGGAATATTAAAAACTCCGAAATCTGAGTTTGTCTGTCTGCCTCGTAAACTACTGAAAATCAAGCGACAAAAAAATAAATTATTTTGCAAATAATTTTCTTAACTTTTAATATATTTAATTTTTGATGGTTATCTGTATTATTTATTTTACTGAAATTATTATTATATATATAATTTATTTTGTAATTATTGTAACAATTATATATTCGATAATTAGATATTCGACATAATATAATAATAATAATAATAACGTTTATTAAAACATTTTCTCTTGAAATTAAAACAGATACAAAATAGTACAGTACAATACAACATAATATGCTACTATATCTAATACACATTATCTAAGTACAATTTAACTAAGACTAAATTTAAATTTTAAGAATCGAAATAAACGTTAAAAGAATTACCACAATGTAATAGAATTACTTGTGTGTGAAAGGAATAGAATTTAATTATGACAATATATAATGTTCACTGGTACTTATGAAAATTTATTTTGTATATTTTAAGTTAACTAGGTCATTAAATATATCTCTACCTCGATCAACCATCCATTTGCATACCCAGAGTAACTTTTAACATCCTTTAGGAAGGTTGGTAAGATGTTATGTAATCGAGGTGCAAAAAACTTTGAAGATCTTTGTCCAACAGTTTTAGAGCATAAACTAGGATAAAATGCCTTATGTCTAGTTTCATATTCATGGTCAACATGTTCAATAGATATTTTCCCCTGATAAATGAATTTTAAAACATCTAGGCAGTATAGCTGACGTATATCCAGTAGATGCGCCTGCTTAAAGAGAACGTTTGAAGAGAAAGTTTTCTTTTTCAGCAGAATACAAGCTCTTTAAATGACATTCAGCCGCACCACCCCACCCTAGAATTCCATATGTCAAATGAGATTGTACAAAGAATGAGTACAGGATTCTAAGCTGTTTGACGTCCAAAAAACTTTTCAAATAATTAAATTTCGGCATCAATTCTCGCAATTTTTTAGTTACATTATTAATATAAATATTCCATTTAAGATGTTTGTCGATTGTAACCCCTAAATATTTTATTAAATCACATTCCGGTATTACATTATTATTGGTTATTTGTAATCTGTCCCAATCTGGTTCATTATTTTTATAAATAGAGAAGGATATAAATTTGGTTTTGTCATAGTATAATGTTAATTTGTTTTTGACAAACCAGGTATTAATTGTCTGAAAGTCTTCCTCTGCTAATCTTTTCAAATTCGACCAAGAGTTAGATTTATAAAATATCGCTGTATATTGCTCTTACAACATCCCTCATACAGTTTGGCATAGATTCAATCAAGTTTGATATTGTTGCTTGCGGTATGTTAAGCCACTCTTCTTATACTGCAACAATGAGCTCTGGGATAGAGGTTGGGGCTCTTTGTCTGGTACGAATCCTTCGCTTTAGCTCATCCCATAAATGTTCTATCGTGTTTAAGTCTGGACTACATGCTGGCCATTCCATAACCTGAAAACCGACTTCTGAAATGTAATCATGCACGATTCTTGATGTGTGTGCTCTCGTATTGTCATGCATAAAAGTGAATTCGCTTCCAATGTAGTCGACGTAAGGTACCATATGAACTGCTAAAATCTCCTCAATATACCTAGCACCAGTTAAACCTCCTCTCCCGTGCCGACGGTCGTCCCAACGGATAAAAACTGGGTCGGTTCGCGCAGTCATAGAAATTGTATCGCAGATCATGCAGAAACCACCTCCATAAGCAATTCGCTCCTCAATGCAGCATTCTGCGAATCGCTCATCTGGCTTCTGGAACACTTTTCTTCTTCGGTCGGTACCATAGAGGCATATTCTGGTCTCATCTGAGAATAAAACACATTCCCATTGTTCTAGTGACCAATTCAGATGTTCCGTGCAAAAGGCAGGCGTGTTTGACGATGAGCTGGGGTAAGTTTTGGACCAATTGCGGGTGTTTTGAGGGTCATGTTACTTTCCTTCAATCTTCGTCTTACTGTCCTCTGACTAACAGTCACTCCTCGTGTTTCACGGAGCTGTTGTTGCACCTGAATAGCATTAAGATGCAAATTTCTTAATATTGTTGACACAATAAAGTCATCACGATCCGTTGTATATTTCTTTCCACCAGTTCCAGGTCGCTTACGAAAGGATCGAGTCTCCTCATATCGTTTACACACTCTTCGAACCGCTACGTGTATCATATGCAGTTGCCAAGCTACAGCTCTCTGTTTAAATCCATTTTCAATTAAAGCGATTAGTTTGGCAGCTTTTTTCCGTGATGTATGCATTAAATTAAAACACTAATCAAACAATGAAACACAACAAATCAAACAATGAAAGAACAATGTGCAAATTTCGATTATAAAGTAACAGTAAAGTAGTAATTGCAATATTTGATAAGTTTTTTATTCTTATTGTCACCACAACACAAAAACCCCTTCATTTGTTTACCCGTTGCTACGCATATAAACGATAAGTACTTTGGATACATTTATACTCATATTAAAGCATGTTAAATTGTCTTTGAAACAGCTCATATTTTTTTCTTGGTCTGATAAATAGATTCTAAAAGACACAAATAAAGTCAAAAGTTTACAGTGGGCCGATTTCTATGCACGCAAGTTTATAAATGAATCCAAAACAGAATTTATAATATTTAATTTAATTTAACAAAAGACTTAAATATAACTCTAAACGAGCAAAAAATAAAAGAAATATCTGAAGTCAATTACCTCGGCATTAAAATTCATAACAATTTAAAATGGGACACACATATAAATAGTTTAAAAAAAGAAAACGCCAGAACAATTGCCACACTCCTAAAACTTAAAAACATAATACCACCAAATATAAAGAAACCAATATACCATGCATTATTTTCACCAAGAAATATATATTTAAGTAATACTACAGAAAAAAACTTAAACATGCTACAAAGACAACAAAATAAAATACTAAAAATAATACTTAACCTAGATAAACTAACACCAACAGAAGAAGTATACCAAAAAACAAAAGAACTAAACATAAGACAATTAATAAAATATCATAATATATTACTTCTACACTAAATCAAAAATAAATTAATAAAAACAAACATTTCTTTAAAAACTAACAAACAAATACACACAAAACCGGAAGAAAATCAGACATCAGAACAGCCAAAAGAACACAAAAGAAACTTTCACAAAAACTAACAACAGAAACTACCACAATATATAATATGTTACCAAAAGAATTAATTCAATTAAATTATAAAAATTTTAAGAAAAAAATTAAAAACATGATATTTGAGAAGAGCGTGTAAACGTAGACGACATAGACCAATTTATTGAAAAAAAGAACAATTCCTTCGATACCACCTGCCCAGGGAGAGTCTTAAAAGACTTCAAACTGTTGCAGATGAAGAAGGACACAACCAACAACTGCCACGAAGATAAAGCTTAATAATAATATTATTAAATTGTATATTTTTAAACAGTTGTATATATTTAGATAATAAATGTTTATATATATAAAAAAAACTTTATTAGAATATTTTTGAACGGGTAAGCGGTAGAAATTAATATTACAAACGTATCGCATTCCATTTCAATCTGTCTAATTTCACTTAGCTAAATGTGATATTCTTAGACTTGATATTTGCGTATCTTATGAATACTCAAAGACTAGACGAGATGGATTAAATACGGATTTTAGACGTAGGTTTTGGTTTGAGCCTAATTATGAATAAAGCAATTAAGTTATTACCAACACTAAATATTGATTTCGTTTAGTTTGATTTGGCCAACACGGCTGAAATCTCGGCTAATACTTTCTTATTCTTTATAATCTAAATTAATATAACAAAGTTGAGTTAGTTCCAACATATATAACTCAAAAACGGCTGGACAATGACCTTTGATTGCATTGTTAGCTGTTCAGATTTAATTTAAAAATAGATAGTTTTTTGTCAATGAATTGTAACAGTCAAATTTCCTGGCAACGACCTCTGTGTGCTAGCTCATAAATTATCGCAAATAACTATTGTTTTTGCATCATGTTTACTATAATTTTATGGTTTAATATTATTTTATTTAAATTTTACGATTATGCAACCCGTTATACACCGCGATATTATATAGCCACAGAATATTGTCACTGGATACCGTCCAGCATTAGAATTTTTGTCCATCTCTCTATATCTGGTCATCACTTGTCCCTTGTCACTGTCAGATCAAATCAGATGTTTTTGGATTTATTTATCCTTCGTTTTGGTTATTGAAATTTTATAATTATCAGATAAAATTTCGTAGTTAAATTGGTTATTTTTTATGTGGATCGGAGTGTGCAATTCGTTTATTTAATTGTGGGAATTTGTGAGTTTAGTTCGTTCATTGACCGGATATCGAAGATGGCTGTGAAAATGATCTAGAACATCGTTTTTTATTTATGCCTTTTTGTGAGTTGGACTAGTCAAGATATATAGTTCTCTATCTATATCCTGGAGGGAGATTTCCGGTTGAAATCTGATTTTGTGAAGGAAATCGAATCCTTGCATCACTTCTTGTGTACTCCCCGACCGAGAATATCGTCGTGAAGAAATGGCTGCCGTTTCGTGAAGCATTCCCTGTTGGCGAATAGCAGGTCTTCGTAAAGAAGGATTAAGGCTTCCGAAACACATTTGGTCAGAGACGTGGTTGGATTTTGTTGAGTTTACATGGACCACCGACCAATTTCCGTAAGGGATTAAATAGCCAAATTTTTCCGACCGATATCCCGATTCCACGTGCCCAATAAGTCCCCGAACAGTTCCAAGAGCAAGAAGTACAGCACAGAACAGTCCAGAATTCCATCCGTTTCTGTTGCCCGTGTGTAGAGTTACACGTTGGACATCATAAACCCTCATTGAGGGTTTTTTATGTTCACCATTTGAAATCTCAACACCTACCTTTCACCTGTACGTCTGCTGACATCCGTAGGCTCCAGTGACAGTACACCGAGCTGCTGTATCTTGCTGTAGCTACCCCATTGCTATACACCGAAGCTCAGCCGGAGGGACTTCCGAGTAGTTTTCAAGTTCTTGTCAAGACATTATACTGTAGAGTAAGATCGTTTAGATATTAGTTAGATTTAGTTTGATATTTGTATTCCGCCCTTAGAGCATACTTAGTTTAAGTTAAGGGGGATGACGTCATAGATTTAGTTTTTATTGATTTAAATTCTGACTTAATATATTCCAATCATTTTACATTTCATTCATTTCTGTTCTTTATAACTTTTTAATATTTTAATAAATTGCTTAAATATTTTTAGTAGTATTATTTACAGTCTAGAAACATAGTTAAGTTAGAGTCACTTAAGTACATATAGTTATAGAATATTTGAAGTTCATAATAGCTGCACTCAACAGTTCGAGGTTAGTGTTGAAGTCTACTTAATAGTTACATCTTTATTGCCGAGTTCATAGAGTATAATCTCGTGGCGCCCTTTTATTAATATCTTTGAACCCCGACCACCTGGCTGTTAAAATTAAAAAGCATGTGGCCTCTATGTAACTCATTCTGCATTAAGTAAACTTGTGTTTTATTGAACTTCGAATTAGAAAGGGCGTGGCATACTTACTACTACAACCAAGTTGGCTTGTCCAAAATTGTTCAAATTTGGTATATGAATTCAGCATACGAAAGGTAGCATACACATGGCAGTGTTGCCACAGTTACCCCGTTAGGGGTAGATCTACCTCTTTGTGAAACAATTTAACCACGTTGTTTTGTGATAATCTACCACGATGAAAAATAAGCTTGTGGCAACACTGGCTAACGATCTGATAGCCGAGTAACAGATTCGTGATTTCATGCATCATTTCATCGATAGATTTGTACCTTCTGAATAACGGTCTAGGTAAAGTATCTAGCTCATTTGCCATCTCAGAATTAGAATTTAGAGCTAAGCAACTTGCATTTTCATTGTTATATTTATATCAAATCAATAATCAACGAGAATATTCGTATAATTTAATAAAATTACTGTAAATCACTATAAATAACGAATTGTTTGTAATTGAGATGTGATTTCTGTATTATTAGTCCGGCAAATGATGGAGATAAACAATTGTGATTGATTCAAATTTTACTTTAAGATTAAAACTTTTGTTAGACTATTAGACTTTTGTTAACAATTCAGCATACGCAGCAGTTACAAAAAAAAATATGTACGACTTAGCTGTAAAATTAATATCGGAGCTAATATTTCGACAGTTTAAAATTTGCATGGGATTTTCTATGTTTTAAACAACGATGCACCACCCGGTATAGTATAGCTGCATTTTTTAAAAGTAAATATTTTTTAAAAGCATTCTAGTTAACCTCTTGGTGATTACGTTTATTCTATTGATTTCCAATGTTTTTTAAGTTCATAGCCAACTATGATTTCTATTTAAAAAATTATATTTTTTATTATTTCTGACTAAAAAAGCAAGTATAGAAAAAAACTGACTACGCCACTGGATTGTGCTTAAAAATGCGCCTGAAGAACATTTTTACAGAATTTTATTATTCCGAGAAATACAAAAGTTATGGGCAATTTTCCAAATGGCAAAAAATTCAAAAAGACTCCGGTTGGCAGTGAAAATATGAACAGGCGGTTTAGGTCATTAAACGTTACTCAGAAATCGAGTCCATGACATCTATGTCGGTTTTGCTCTATCTAGTCAGGAAATAGGTTTTCTCTGTTAAGACAGACCAATTTCGACCACCCTGTACATTATAAAAAGGAATAATTCTAAAATTTTCATTAAAACTAAAAGATTAAAAAAATTATTTCTATCTTTGTTCTCCAACTCTAAACAGTCGAGGAAAACAAGAAATACTTTTTAAGTAAATCAAAGCAACTTTTAATAATATTGTAAGCTATTAATTTCTAAAACCACAACTCGGGTTGAACTAACTTTCCATCTTGAAAATCTTATTTTCCACTGAGGAAATCGATATTGCTTGAACTTTCGACCTTTTTGGTGTATTTTTATAAACCCCAGTGCCAAAAATCTAAAACGCTTAATATATACCTATCAAATATTTTAGTTATTTTGAATATCTTTGCATATCCGTATTTTATTTCTTGGTTTTCTTTTATTATCGCTTATATGCATGGAAAAAATTGAAAATATCTTCTAAATGATATCAAGGAACATAAATAGACTTATATAAATGATACAAAAATACTAGAACTGTACTTCTTGATGCAGACATCTTTAAATATTAACTTCCAATCTACTTAAAATGTTTTGTATTTTCTGTATTTTTAGATTCTTAATAATTCACGATGTATATAAGGACTTCGGCTTTCTTTATCATTTTATACGTACTCCAGTTGATTTTTATTTTATATTGGTGTAAACACTTTTTTGGTTTTGTGAATAAACACCAAAATAATTGATATTTCTATTTGAATAATAAAAGGATCTTTACTTACCTTATATTTGCATATTTTTTTTAGTTTTGTCAGAAGTTTACTGTTTATGAGAATAACCTAAAAATGCCATCAGCTGATCTGTTTAAATATAGGTCAAACGTTGACTATTTAAGTATTTACATATCTAATAGAGAGCGCTAATTCTGCACTGTTGAAAAGCTGCTATAATCGTTCATTATTTAGTTTCATTATTTCAGTTTACTAAACTGTTAAAAAAGTATTTAAAATACAGGGTATTCCAGAAATAAATGCAAGTATTTTAAGGGGTTTAAACGATTGGAACCAAACCGCGGAGATAAGAGTTAACAAAAATGTATTCACAGACACTTTCAGTGTGTGTTAAGGAGTCCGCCAGGGCTGTATACTGTCACCAATACTTTTAAATATATACGTCGAAAAAATATTTCAAATGGCCCTGGCAGTGGAGGAGTTAAGATTAACGGAGTTCCAATTAACAATATAAGATATGCAGATGATACGGCAATACTAGCACCAACTTTAGAGGATCTCCAGCAAATAATAAATAAGATAGGGGACATGGGAAATCGCTTCGGTCTTAAAATCAACGCTGCCAAGACCAAACTTATGGTAATAGGCACCAGCCTGCAATCAACACCGCATTGACCGTGAATGGAAATATTATAGAGCGAGTTCCACGATTTAAATATCTGGGTGCCATGATCAATGAACGATGGGACTGCGATGAGGAAGTTAAACTTAGAACAAATTATGCAAAGTCAACATTTTTTAAACTTAAAAACTTCCTGGGAGACTGCGTGCTAATCAGTCTCCCGCTAACACTTAGACTACGGGTAGTAAAATGCTACATATGGCCCATCTTATTATACGGTGCAGAAACCTGGTCACTCAAGGCTAGAACCCTGAACCGCATCGAGGCTTTCGAAATGTGGACTCTCCGGAGACTCTTACGTGTGCCATGGACCGCATATGCCACCAACGAAGAAGTTTTAAGAAGTGCAGGCTATGAACGAGAAATGCTTAATATAGTTAAAGAAAGGAAAGTCTCATACCTCGGCCATATCCTTAGAGGAGACAAATATTACATTCCTAAGCTGATTCTACAAGGAAAAATAGAGGGACGGCGAGGCCCAGGAAGAAAACAACATTCCTGGCTAAGAAACATACGGGATTGGTGTAACATCAGCGACGCAGCCACCATATTTCGAAGAGCCGAAAACGGCACTCTACACATTGTATGAAGAGTACAGACAATCGCCAACGTGCGGCTAAGCACAAGGCACAGGAAGAAGAAGATTTTAAGGGGTGGCAGATCTTGTCAAAAGAAACATATTTTCTCTTTACCAATTTTAAAATAAATTGAAAATAGCCGGGTTATTTAACTTTGAAAATTTAAAAAAATAGCAACATTTTGAGAACCGCCGGCAGATATCGCCAACTACATCCAATTACCTGGATCAAGCCCGGATATCAGGTAATTCGATGCCCTGTGTTGCCACATGGACAAGAAAGTATATGCTTAAAAATAAGTCATAATATCACACCACCTGAGGAGTTTGGGAGAGATGGCAGAGATGCCTTCGATTCGGTAGACCAGTGGAAGCTTCTAGAGACACTAAGTGAGAGTCGCATCGATCATCGATACTCCTCAATTATAAGACATATATATGATAATGCCACGGCAAACGTCAGAATATCGACAAATTCAATATCGATCGAGGGGTAAGACAAGGCGACACACTGTATTAGAAACTATTCGTTGCAGCGCTAGAAAGTATGTTAAAAATAGGTTAAACTGGGATTCAACAGGAATTAAGGCATTGATGGAAATCTGATAAATCATCTATGTTTAAGAAGACAGATCTTTAATAACAGACAACATATAGGAGGCACAGAATATGCTGGATATGCTAAATAATGCTTCGGAAAAAGTCGGTTTGAAAATTAACTTGTCAAAGACACAATACATGACAAACCTAGTACTAAGTGGAAATTTAAACATACCTTACATACTTACATTAATAACATACCTTCAGAACAAGTGCATATATATAAATACTTAGGGCATGAGATCGGTATTAGAAGGGATAATCAGACCCACGAAATCCTACGAAGAATAGGTTTGTTGTGGGCGGCATTTGGCAAACTAGGGCATATACTGAGATCTGATATTCCCATATGTTTAAGAAGAAAGATCTTTAACCAGTGTGTCTTGCCTGTCCTCACGTATGGAGCTGAAACGCTTACTTTGACAAAAAAGAACATACATAGAATAGAAATCATGCAACGGAAAATGGAAAGTTCCATGTTGGGAGTTACACTCAGAGATGTGTACTCTGTATGTGAAATAAAACCCAATCATACAATACGAAATCGAACAGGAGTAAGAGATGCCGTGATATCTGCCTTACATTTTGAATGGAATTGGGCAGGACATGTGGCTAGGATGACAGATGGACGGTGGACAAAGAGACTTGTGGAATGGAGACCGAGACACGAGGCCTATAGAAGCAGAGGACGACCTCCTAGTCGACGGACAGATGACATTAAGAGGGTGGCTGGAAATTGGATTCAAGTGGCACAAAATAGAAGGAAATGGCTAGAGTTAAGGGAGGCTTTTGTTCAGCAGTGGACGGTATAAGCTAAATAATGATGATGATGATGCAGAGATGCATTACATTTTTAAGATGGCATGAAAAAACTTACACAACATTAAAAAATTATACTTATGACCGGTCGATAACTGTGACAGTTCCCTTTTTCGATACACACTTAACTAAAATACACTTTACTGTGCTGCCTTACTTGTACATGTTATTATAATAACACATTATTTTCATATAGGCTTCATCACAACTTGAACCACTGATTTACAAAACACGCTGAAAAGCGCACATTACGTTGAATACCTTTCCGAATGAATAAATGTTGAGAATTTATTGTCTCTTATCGCTACTTTACAAACTACTTTTAATCTAAGAAAATACATGTTTCACTCAACAATTTTAAATACATATTTTGTTTTTTTCGCTATCTTTTCGATGTATTTCGACAATGCCATCGACAGCCAACCTTTCACCAAAAGTGGCGCGTGTCAGCTGGTAACTGCTCCTTTCTTCTTTGTTCTTTGAGCCGTCGTGTCGAGCTTGCGTCATGCGACGATATTAAGCGAGGTTGCCGTAGTTTCAACAATTTCAAATTCAAGACACTCGATGCAATCAAATTCGTATTAAATTTTCAAAATAAAACAGAGAAACATGAAAGGAAACAAACAAAACAAAAATGAATCGATTATTCGTTGGCCTATTATCGATATATTGAATTCTGAATTACGATAAACATTTTAGCAATTTCTCTTTTGTGAATAAATCATTTTATTAAATTTAGTCCAAAATAAAGTTATTTTGCAGCGTAACAAAGATGTTCGTAAAGGCCATAAACGTAACGTCATTTTTTCTATAATTATTAATAATGAGCACTGATAAAAGATTAAGTTTAACATTCCTAATTTTTTGGGTAGAAATTTGTCTATCAAGTTATAAATATAGAACTATGTATAATGTGGATAACATAGGATGTTGCAACACTGCAAGGTTTAGATACACCGTAGAGAAATCTCAGGTGAATAGACAAGTGGCACTAAAAAGTTTTTTCGAATTTCCCTGAAAATGTCAAGAAAAAAATTAAATTTTCAACATTTTTTTCGCAAAAAAACATCATAGGCTTGTTTCTGGGGTTGAACTATACTACCAGTTAAAATACTTGCACTTATTTCTGGGACACCCTGTATAGTAAACGTCGCACTATACTTGATAGTAATTGATAAAAATACAATGATTAAAAAAATTACAGTGAATAAAATTAATTTTAAGTCTTTTTTTATAGGAATTTAAAAATGTGATAAAAAACTGATAACTTATAAACATACAGAATGTGGATAGCGTAGGAGGTGGCAACATTACATTCTCTCTAAGTACTATTAACAAATTATAAAAATTGCAACATTTTTTTTTTGAAAAAAAATTGGGCGTGTTTCTGGGGTCAAATTATACTACCACTTAAAGTACTTGTACTTATTTCTAGCAAGCCCTGTATAGTTTTATAACTCTAAAAAAATTATCATATTTTGATCAAACGTAACATTTCACAAATGTGTTTAAATAGTAATGAAATTTCAGTAATAATTATTGTATGTTCAGCAGTAAACAGAAGCCTAACAACATTTTAATCTTTCCCCAACAATACGTATAGGCAAATGTATACCGAAGCTACATTATGCGATTTTCCAATAGAAATGTCACAGCTAATGACGTTACTCTCTAATTACAAAGTAGCAATACAATGTAATTACATCACTGCCATCTAACACAATCGAATTATTGAAGTAGCCGTAGTTTTCCACTTTTAATTAAGATTCTCTGTATGTTTTATCTAACCTGTATTAGCTAATTTTGTGTCTTAATGGTAGAATTTAATTACATTCTTTTATACTGGGTGTTTCTCAAAAGTGACTCATCATTATAACTATTTTTTTTTAATTTTTTTGATAAAAAAACGAGATTTAGTACGTTAGGATATGACATAAATCAGGATTGATTGCATAGACTAATTTCATGCACTAGAGTTAGATTGGACACTGACATAAAACAAATGGCTCCGTCATTTAAAGCCACCTGGTGATCCGGAAGAAACTAACGGGGAGTTTTGGCATAACATAATTTTAGCGTTCCGTTACTTATTAACGCTAACTAAAACGGTAACGTTATTCAAGCGCAAAATAATTGTTCCTTGTAAAATATAAAATAATAAATATAGACTTTTTACTCGCTTTTTACTACATTTTATGTTTGATTAGATCATTAGAAGTGTCACATAGTCAAAACAAAATTAAAATTATGAATATATACATTTTAAACACCAAAAATAGAGCACATAGCGCCTATTTTTTTGATATAACAATTAAATAAATTATAAAATAGTAAAAATATGAAGACTATTAATTAACTGTTACTAAAATTACTACATATTACCAACTATGTACTTACTTATTTATGATTAAACTATTCTTTCATTTGGTTCATAAATTTATCATTTCTAAAATGTCAAAACGACTTTAATAGAAAAGTTTAGTATTTAACACGAAAATGATGATCGACTGTAAATATCAGAATGCTCAAACTAATAAAAACACAAACTATAAACACAAATCATTGAAATCACCGAACTTTCCGACAAATCAGGAATATTTGAATTAATAATTATTTTAATAACGATTTAAAAATAACTTGACGGATCACCAACATATTTTCATGTCATCTTCATATATAAATTATTAGAAACCTGTAGTTTAATGTCTTTTGCGCCGTCTGGCGATGCGGAAGAAACTAAATTTGTAGTTCTATAAAATTGCCATTGAGTGTGTAGGGCCTGATTGATTGACATATTCAATTGTTTTCGGTCACTTTCTGTCTCACCGGAAATAACTATAACTTTTGATTTTTCAATGCACTCCTCGATATTTTTTTTTTTACTTTATTCGATAGAAAATGACACTTTGAATAGAATGACATATCATTGTAGCGTTTTTTTATAAAACATTACCACTGCGAACGGCAGCTTTTCATCGGAGAGCAGTCGTGGATAAGGTATTTCACTAGAGAGAAAACTAATCAATAACAATAAACAAAAAAATATAGATATTGGGCGCCAGGCATGTACAGAGAAAGAAATCACAGTTGTATATTACTTAAAACTAATGACTATATTTATTCCTGATGTTCTTTTCTGGTACATGACAGAGTTCTAGTAAATATATAGTGGTTATATGTCAAAGAAAGTGGTGTTAAGAGTTGTACTAAATATCTATGAAAACAACTATGATAAAATACAAGACATGTAAAGTTTAAGAGAATATATGAAATGTAGCATTACTTTAATTAATTTGATATATTTTATATGATGTTAAATCGAAAATGTTGCAACCCGTAGATTCTAGAATTTATGTTTGGTTATTCATCTGTTAAAATAGTGCAATAATAATATCTATGAAGTAATACCATTACAAGACGTAATGTAATGAAACCTAAGATCTAAATCATATTTTAAATATTAAATCGACATGAATGTTCTTAACAATCTAACCACTAAACATAGTCTGTACGATATTACTTAAGATGTACGTTATTGTTTAAGACTGAAAATGTTTTAAATGTTAAATGTAAAACTAGAACTTAAATCTACACTTAGCTGTCCTTTATGTAATCTTGCTTCAAACAGTAACAGCGTGAGATGGGCTCGCATCTCTGTACTCGGCCATCCAATACAACAAAAGGGGCCAGAACGAGGACACCATGAATTGATAAAGCCGTAACTACTAACTAGCTTATAGATGGGAACGAAGCAGCATGGGGCTCAAGCTACATCCACGCTAGGGCACTTTATATGTAAGAAAAATCATTCCTACTGGGGACACTCGTCCACAGGACATCCGTACATAGGATAATGGTACAAGGGAACACTACCCGTACCTTGGAACATAACCTAGGACCCTCGAATTACTTCCGAGGGCTCACTAAATAATAAAGAACCTGTCCTTTCTTCCAGGTGACATTCTGGAGGACAAAAGAGAAAGAATGCCAGCAAAATACAAATACAAGTTAGGTTGGGGCAATCCAAAACTGTACCCTAAAAATATTCAATAATAATAACGAATCTAATAAAGATAATATCTCATATTTACCTGTAGCTTCGAAATAGCAGCTGATTCAAATTATACAGCAAGATTTAAATAATTGCAATTTCTCTAAGCAGGGCTCTGAAGATAAGCGTCACTAAAAATTGAAGTTAAACTTAAGCACGGAGAGCGACCTAACCTTGGAGCGATGTTGACAGCGCCTCCACAGAGCAGTGAAACGATAACAGAGTTGGCGACTAGGGAACGTAAAAATTACGCCAAGCGTGCCAAATAAATTATCAGGCCTGAACGATACGGAATCCGATGACGATACGCCAGACATAATATATATCATATATAAAAAATACATGTAACGAACAAAAAACGTTACATCTTATTTCAACTTTTGGCATTCTCGCTTAAAACAAAATCGTATTTCAAATTTCAATCTAGAGTGTCATTCCTGTTTTAAATATAATATAGAATAATTTGGTACCATACACTTGGTATATTTCGAGTGAAATTTTTGTTATGAACCCCATAATGTGTCATTCTATTCAGAGTGTCATTTTCTATCAAGTAAAGTAAAAAAATACCAAGGGTTCAATTTAAAAATGAAAGTTGTAAGCATTTCCGGTGAAACAGGAAGTGACCGATAACAGTTGTCAATCAATTCTAATTTATGTCATATGCTAACATATCAAATTTCGTTTCTTAGGAAATTAAAAAAAATATTTACGAGAATAAAAATCGTACCTATATGGTTGGAATTACTTAAATTAACCAGAAGAGCGAGTAAATTCAGTTTTTGAGCCCTTGGAACTCAATCTATCCCTCCAAACGTATAATCCAATTACAGAGTTAAACTTTAAAAGCCCTACCTTAAAAGATTAATTTTGGATTCCGGCTAAATTGTAACAATGCAATAATTAAATTTAATTTATTCACTAACCAGAATCGTGGATTAAGACCTAATTTTGACAGTTCAAATACAAAATATTCATTTTAATGTCGAAGATGTATTTTATTTTTTATAAGAAATATTAATTTCTTGAATGACAAGGAAAATGTTATAGTTCAGTCATTGGGGATCAAAAAAGGGACCTGTTTGGAAAAAAGTCCGGAAGTTTTGCAACTTTGCAGGTTTATAGGTTTTGGGGTTCCTAACTAAAATCCATAAAATGCACATTTCCAGACCTGCCGCCGGCGCCGCCATCTTGCCAGGATGGCGCCCAAAATCGGTATTTTGTAAATATCTCGAAAACTATGCGTTTTTCGCAAAAATATTAGGAGAGCAAAATTAAAGAGAACAAATTTTCCTATAAAAAAGGTTCTATGAAAATTTTTGTGAAAGTCAACCGTTTAGGCACAAAATCCGTGGAAATTTTACAATTTTGCGTAAAGTATGATATATGTATGTATAGTCGATTTTCCGAAATCAAATGTCGATTAGGGTTCACTAAAACTAGTTTTAGTTTAGTTTCTTCAATTTTGTCATAAAACAGTGACGCATCATTAATTCGTTTAATATAATAATAATTAATTTATGAATAATTAATTGGTCGTGCTGGACAGCTTTCATTGCGAACTTACCACCAGGTTCAGCATTGGTCTGGTTGTACCAAAAATACCGAAGAATGGGGTTGGAAGAAAACAAAAACAGGCATAACTCCAGTCACAACGTTGACAGATCCAGCTCCAAAATCCCTATTGGCATTTTTATCCTGTAAATGCAAAACTAACAACTGTGGTAAAGCCTGCGGATACAAAAAAGCAGGATTAAAATGTTCAATGATTTGTGCCTACTGCAATGGAATATCCTGTGACAACGTCACTGAAGTATCACTCGACGAATCCGATGAAGAGGAGTTGGACTTGCCTGTAGATATCCCTCTGGCGGCGAATCGACTTTACATCAATGAACCAGGTCCGTCAGGCTTGTGCAGATAAGTTAAAGTTTTTAATTTACCTAGTGGAATAGGCCTCCGGGGAGATCACGTTAAAATAAACGCGCCATATACTTTACCTTTTGGGTGGTGTGGAAACGAGTACGGCATTTTCAATAATGAAAATTAATTATTCATAAATTAATGAGCGAATTAATGATACGCCACTGTTTCATGACAAAATTGAAGAAACTAAACTAAAACTAGTTTTAGTGAACCCTAATTGACATTTGATTTCATAAAATCGACTATACGTAATATATCATATTTTACGCAAAATTGTAAAATTTCCAGGGATTTTGTGCCTAAACGGTTGACTTTAGCGAAAATTTTCATAGAACATTTTTTATAGGAAATTTTAATCTCTTTAATTTTTCTTTCCTCAAATTTTTGCGAAAAACGCATAGTTTTTGAGATACTTACAAAATACCGATTTTGGACGCCATCTTGGCAAGATGGCGGCGCCGGCGGCAAGTCTGGGCATGTGCATTTTATGGATTTTAGTTAGGGACCCCAAAACCTATAAACCTGCAAAATTTCAAAACTTCCGGACTTTTTTCCAAGCAAAAATCCCCAATGACTGAACTATTAGGCATAAAAAAATTTTACCTGCATTGAAAAACTATTTTCCTGAAATAGATCCTAATACCACAGATTATAAACTTATCGTCAAAAGCATTGTTTTTCGTTGTTCCCATTTTCGGAGTCGCGCACTAGTTAGGTGACTAGTTTGCGCACATAGCACGCCCACTTATGGCCTCTAAAATCGTGCAAAGCGCCTGACCGTCCCAGTTATTACGCTGTTTAAACGCGAGTTTATTTTCGCGCACAGGAAATTTTACTCGTTTGCTTATCGTCATAAAAAACAATTTTTTACCATGAATTAGGGACAAGATTTTTATCTGTATTATATAATACTAGCGTGTACCAGCGACTTCGTTCGCGTCGAATTAATCATTTGTAATGGTGATGATAAAGCAAAGCAAGAATTTCCATTAACATAAAAATTGGATAAAGTTTTCTCACATTTATGTCAGCATGAGAAAAAACGATATGGTGATATTATTATATAACTTGGTAATATTTGAGGGGTAGTTTCATCTCGTTGGAATTTGACTTTCAAAAATTCGGTTGCCAAAAATAAGCTTTTTACGTCAAGTAGTTTAAGCAGAATCGTGGTTAAGAATGTACCCAACATTTTGGAACACCCTGTATGATTTTTTAAAAAAATTCAAAATATGTAAAAAAACCAAATAAATTATGCTTGTCCAAGCGTTTTCCCGAAAGACTAACCGTTTTTTAAATAACAAATATTGTAATATTTAAGGGGCGTTTTCACCCTCTTGGAATTTGAGATTCGAGAAACCCCTCCCTATCGAACCTCTACCTCTACAGTATGTCAGCTTTAAACGTCAAGCAGTTTAAGCAGAATCGTGATTACTCAATGGTCATATTTTATGAAAGATCCTGTATAAATTTATAAAAAATCTTAAAATATGTAAAACAAGAGTTTTTCCGAAAAACTCACCGGTTTTTAAATAAAAAATATTTTAATATTTGATGGATAGTTTTACCCCCTTAGAATTCGTGTTTCGAAAAATCCCTTCTTATCGAACCTCTACACCCTAAAGTCAATCTGTTTTCCAAAAATCAGCTTTTTACGTCAAGTGCTTTAAGCAGGATCGTGATTAATCAATGACCAGATTTTTCGACTGTATACATTTTTAAAAAACCTTAAAATATGTAAAAAACAAAATAAAATATACGTGTTTAAGCGTTTTTTCGGAAACTTGACCGTTTTTTAAATAAAAAATATTGTAATATTTGAGGGGTGGTTTCACCCTCTTGGAACTGGAATTTCGAAAAATCCCTTCTTATCGAAGCTCTACACACTAGAATCAACCTGTATGCCAAAATTGAGCTTCTTACGTTGAGTGGTTTGAGCAGGATCGTGATTAATCAGTATGTCAGTCACTTAAGGATTTTATATATTAGTATAGATATAGATATCTGAATTATACCTAATCTGTGCTAATACAAACTTTAGGTTTGTACTTATCCAAAATTCCTAAGTTTGTGTTTTTTTATTAAAGAAGCTGCAGATGCCCGACGCATTGTTGCCGGAGCCGTATAAAGTAGTAGAAAAAACTTTGAACCGTGGCAACCAGTAAAAAAGGAAATCAAAAAAGTTTTAGTTTCAATTTCAAAAAAAATCTATTTTTTATTATTTTTATTAAAAAAATAACTAACTCACTGGTTAAAAGTCATTGAAATATTTTGCTACACGAATTTGTAGTACACTTATGCTGTTTTTTCTCAAAACAAGAGCTCTTTTGATATTTATGCTTTTATTTGAGTAACGTTATTTACAGAAAAACAAGTAAAAAAGGAAGTACAAAGGAAAACTCGGTTTTCTTTCAAGGAAAAATAAATAAACACATATCTATGACTTCCAACGAAGATGTATTTTATTTTTTTATGGGAAATATTAATTTCTTGAATGACAAGGAAAATGTTAGGCATAAAAAATTTTTACCTGCATTGAAAAACTATTTTCCTGAAATAGATCCTAATACCACATATTATAAACTTATCGTTAAAAGCATTGATTTTCGTGGTTCCAATTTTCGGAGTCGCGCACTAGTTAGGTTATTAGTTTGCGCACATAGCACGCCCACTTGTGTCCTCTAAAATTGTGCAAAGCGGCTGACCGTCCCAGTTATTACGCTGTTTAACCGCGAGTTTTTTATTTTTGCGCACAGGAAATTTTACTCGTTTGCTCATCGTCATAAAAAACAATTTTCGTACCATGAATTAGGGACAAGATTTTTATCTGTATACATGTAGTATACTTAATCAGTGCTAATATATACTTTAGGTTTGCACTTATCCAAAATAATGAAAATAATTTTATGCCCGACGCATTGTTGCCTGAGCCGTATAAAGTAGTAGAAAAAACTTTGAACCGTGGCAACCAGTAAAAAAGCAAATCAAAAAAGTTTTAGTTTCAATTTCAAAAAAAAATCTATTTTTTATTATTTTTATTAAAAAAATAACTAACTCACTGGTTAAAAGTCATTGAAATATTTTGCTACACGAATTTGTAGTACACTTATGCTGTTTTTTCTCAAAACATGAGCTCTTTTGATATTTATGCTTTTATTTGAACAACGTTATTTACAGAAAAACAAGTAAAAAAGGAAGTACAAAGGAAAACTCGGTTTTCTTTCAAGGAAAAATAAATAAACACATATATCTATGACTTCCAACGGTATAATCCTTAAGAATTCATTCCTACGCGACACAAAAAGCTTGGAAAAATATCTCTGACATCAATTTATTCCTGTAATATCTCTGGAATTGAGATAGTTCTATTTTTAGTGTCAATCTCTTCTCGAGTCATAATAAGGAAAAAGGAAGGTGTGTATATTTTTCTATAAAAATATTTTGGTTATGAAATAGTGAATTTCGAATAAAATATCTTCTTGAATTGCCACTTTATACAGGGTGAGTCTTAAATAAGTGCAAATATTTTCAGGGCTGGTAGATCTCGATGAAAGGAACATACTTTCTCTTTACCGTTTTTCAAATAAGTTCAAAACAATCGAATTATTTTACTTTGAGAAATTCCAGAAAAAAAAAATTTTGCTAAAATTTTGAGAACCACTATATCTTTTCTGGGTTTTCTTTGTTGTAAATTTAATCTACGATCTCTGTTGCCATATTATCAAGAAATTATGTTTTTTAACTAAAAATAAAAAAAAATCCAAAAAATTCCGATTTTTTTTTCGCGAAAATAACCTCATAATCGTGTTTCTGATGTCGATTTCTGATGTCGTTATTTAAAACTCATCCTATATAATAAAGGTTGAAATAGTGAGGGTAAATGTAATATTATAAAAGAAGGAAAAATAGTAGGCATAGCCCTCAACAAACTCGTAACTACGAGAGATACGAATTCGGTTAAATGGGACAAAAGTTGCGTAATTAGAAGTCTGACAAACACCTATGAAGAAAACCCCGGTGACTTGGTTAGTTTCGGATTTATGCAAAAAAAAAAGAAAATAATACGTTTATTTTAAATGATAATATCTTCAGAACTAAGTTGGTAGTTCTATATTTTTCACCTCGGCCAATAATGGCGTTTTCAGAAAATTTCTAAGCCTTCTAGATTTCGCACAACAACAGTCAAGTTTTTGTTCTTTAAATAGAGCAAAAAATAATCTATACGGTGGTATCTAATTTTTATTCATTATTATGAAAATTCACTAAAAAAATATTTGTTTAAAAATTCGCTCAAAAGATCTTGGTCGAAAAAAAAGTCTGCCTTGGAAATTCAGGATGAGAGCGGAGCTTCCTGTAGCTGTACGTAGTCGCCATTGTGTTGTTTTAATCCTTTTTGATGTTTTAAGGATATCCGGCCTGATGATCGTTTTGGTCGCACCCGTATCCAACAGCATGGTCCGTAACTCACCATCCACAAAAATGCTGTTGAACTTGTGTTGTAGCGATGCGACTTGAGCAGTTTTCGTTGGAACCTGTTTGGCACTATGTGTCCCTTTGATTCGACGTTTGGCGAAACCGGGTCCACGTGCTTTTCTTTACAGTAACTCCTTACGTGTACTGCCTGGCCGCAATTCCAGCAACAAGTCAGTCCTTTCTTGCCCATGTACTCCTCCATGACTTTCCGTACAATGCTTTCCACGGATTCGTCGGAACATTCGTAGATGGCCCGTACTCTTTCTAAAGACCGAGAACTTTGTTTCGCGGCCTCAAATTCTAGGGCACGTGCTAAAGCATCCACCAAGTGCGTTGGGTGGGCTAGGAGAAGTGCTTGTCTTGTCTCGTTGTCACCTAAGCCGTCGGAGAATGCCTGTACTGTCAACCGCTCCATAACATTCTCGGGCGTAGCAGGGAACGCAAGGCGAACGAGACGGGCTACGTCGGCTTCAAACTCCTGCAGAGACTCATTTGACTTTTGAATGCGATTTTTTAGCTGGGAATGATAGACATGTTCCAAATGAGCTTGGCCGTACCTCATTTCTAAATGTCGTACCAATTACTGATAATCTCCCTGTTCCGATGGTGACAGTGTCTGCAGGATGTTAGTCGCATCTCCTCGCAGTGCGACAGTCAAAGCGGTAGCCTTTTCAGCGATTGTCCATCCGTTCGCTCTCGCAGCGGCCTCAAACTGGCAAAAATAATTGGCCCAAGCGGTTTTCCGGCAAACTGTGGAGGCTTAATAACAATTTTGAGACATACTTATTTTCAACTAGTTTCGGTTCTTCCGAGGTTTCTTGACATTTTGGTGAATTTGCCTTTGCTATTTCTTCCTTTAAAATGTCTATCTTTCTGTTTACATCGTCCTCAATTTGTGTTATTTTGTCTTGTAGTTCCGTTGAATTCTCTATAATCTTATTGTTTAAGCTTTCTTCTAAATTAATTATTTTATTATTAAAGCTGGCCTGTATATCTTTAGAATTTTCTATGATCATATCTTCTAATTTTTCTGTGATTTTATCTTCTAATTTTTGGGAATTCTCACTGATTTTATTATTTAAACAATTCAAATTGTCGTTTAAGTTTTCTTGCAATTCCCGGGAATTTTCTGTAATTTTAGCATTCAAATTATCTTCCAATTTTTGTAGACACGAGTCAAGGTCACCTTCCAACTCAAAGCAAAATATGTCAGGATTCTCACCTTCCTCCACCAAAACGTCTCTCAGTCTAGCTTGTAAAATGCTTTTCTTTCCATCTGTTTCGCATTCCCTCTCTTCCAGTACGCATTTTAATTCCGACACTTTCAAGTCTTTCAACAATTTTTTCGGAGCCATTGTCTGTCTTTTTATTTCCCTAGTCTATCACACACCCCACACCTGACACCAATTGTTGCGTTTTTCGTCGCTTCCGTGTGGATAGAAAGTCACAATTTATTTAAACACTATTTATTTAACACTAATTAACCAAAACAATAACGATAAAAGACTTATAGAACTATTTACAAACGATTTATAACTAAGAGTTTATTTTGAATTTAGCGCGTCAACTGCACTCGTCTATTTATAACTGCCCCCTATAGGCCCCAGCCGCCGGCTTTTATACCCACACCTAAAGATCTCTAGAATAGTCCATAGATCGTTAGGTGCATAGAGAAGGTTTCGATTGTTCTCGTATGTACTACTCCATTCCAGTGGAACTCGATTTTTCTCGAACCTTCGAATGAATCATTACGGTGTCTGTTCTTTCATGCGATGTTAAGGTTATCCGAGGGCGGGCCATATAGTTACGTTAGGTCGAGTCCACACCGGTCCGCAACAGTACGTTGGTCCATTTAAATACATGGCAAGCAGACAAAAGAAATTTCCACATGGCGCCGCGCCGCGGTCTATTGGGCGACAACCTTAACTGAAATTTAAATTTCGCGCTGGGAATTCAGGTGGTAGCTCTGCTGTAAAAACATGTCAAGTTGCCGCATTTATTTATTTCTTTCCTGACATTATCATTCGTTTTGACACTTTAGTTTTGTATTACGAGTTTTTGGTTTAAGTTAAGTGTGTTGTGATATTTTAAGTTTGAAGATGTTTACTAGCAGACCTTACAGTCGAACATTGTTTTTTAGAACCTCTTTTAGTGCGAAGTGTATAAGATAGCTTAAAAGCCGTAAAAAACTCATTGCAAACTTATTAAAATATTTTGAACGGGAAAGCGATAGTAATTGCCCTTTATGTCCCTTAAGTTCTATTAAGAAGGTGTTTTGTTGATGTAAATAATAATATATTTATAATTAATCTATTTGTGTTTCCTAACATATCTTGATTATAAGACAATATATGTATAAAGGTGGGCAACGCTGTACCGGCGAAGCTTAATCACGTTACTAAAAGTTTATTTGGTCTGAACTATAGCAACTAATTTTATAAAGTTTAAATTTTGTTTATTACATTTCAGTGTACATAAAATTCTAAAGTTCTAAATTAGGTTAGCAGATAATAAACTGGTTGAAAGAATAAAGATACTAAGCGAGAAGTTCAACTTACAGTTTCTATTATATATTAACTTCCTTTAAATTAGGAACTTTCGAACTTTCAACATAAATAATTGGGGAACATCTAATACACTCCGATGCTCTAAATAAATCAAGAGAAATTTATTACTATAGATGGAAAGGAATTTATCGAAGCCACAGATGCTTCTCGTTAAGAGCTGAGATAAAAATTCCTGCCACTTTTCCTTAAAGAATAAGATAAAAAAGAAAATATGATAAAAAACTGAGTGGAATGTATAGATTACAGATGTATTGTGTCTCCCTTTCTTGAGTTGTATACAGTATACCGCCAACTACAGGAAAAAGTAAAAGAGCAGAAGTCTAAACTTTATGTTGCATTCATCGATCTAACAAAAGCCTTCGACTCTGTGAACAGAGATGCACTTTGGGCAATTATGAAAAAGTTCGGAGTACCCAACAAATTTCTTACAGTGTGTAAAAGATCCCTTCCTGACAAATAAAGGAGTTAGGCAGGGATGTGTCTTAGCGCCTCTCCTATTCAATATATTCATGGCAGCGCTCTCCATTATAGTGGACAGCAAACTGCAGGAGAGAGGATTGGGCATTAGATACATATATGACGGCGGTCTGTTCAACATAAAAAGACTCAGGGCAAAAATTAAGCTTAAGATGGGTTGGTCACCAGCCCATGACCAGCCCATCTTAAGCCCGCTTAAGATGGGCTGGTCACTTACGCAGAATGCAAGAAAACCGCATACCAAAATATCTGCTTTACGGTAAGCTTGTAGACCGTAAGAGGAGGCCGGGTGGACAACTCAAAAGGTACAAGGACATTTTCCACGAAAACTTAAAGGGGATTAGCATGCAGAATCATTGGAAAGAAGCAATTCACAATAGAACGCAATGGAGAAGAATTGTAAACTCAGTCAACAGCGACAACCAAAAAGTAAAGAGGCAACAAAGCAATGAGATTTTTGAATGTCCGGAGTGCGGCAAGCATCACGTATCGGGCTTTTCAGCCACAGAAAAGCTCATGAAAGAAAACGCCTTGCGTGACCATCTTTTGATGCATGTCGAATTCTCGGCAGCGAGTAATGGCAGTACATGTAAGTATGTATACAGTCTCAGGACTTTTACAAAAGCCAGTAACTGAGAGGTTTTACAAAGGTCAGTTCTCCATCTCTGACATCAGTCGTACCAAAGTTTATGGTACAAATGGTTGTCGTCTCGGAGCACTCAGGAATAAGGTGTTCTGGTGATTCCTCATTTTCCTCACAGAACCTCTATTCGCCATTGTTTTTTAGCTTCAATCTACTGAGGTGTTTATTGAAAAGACAGTGTGCTGTTAACATCTTTGTGACAATCCAAACATTGTTCCTACTTATTATCTGACAAACGAATCTAAAACAGCGGAAGGAATTCGGGTAAAAAAAGTCGATGTTGTCACGTTTAATTATAGAAAAGCAAAGTTGCTTGATATTTTAGTTCATTTTAGCATACATGATTATATATATATATATATATATATATATATATATATATATATATATATATATATATATATATATATATATATATATATATATATATATATATATATGCTAATATGTTGACGTAGTTCTTATTGTAATAACGTATCTAATTAACCGATTTCGTTCATTATGCCTATAATAAAAGGTAAAGTATTTTCTAAAGATAACGTCCTCTTAGTGTAAGCTGGCAACGCTGACAAAATTCATCATGGCATCCCGGATTCAACCAGTCTGATTGGTCGAGATTCTCGCACGTCTTTCCGCCATTACCCCCAACTTTATGCCCCTCTCTAGGAATAGTAGAAACAGTCACTACTATTGAGAAATCCAGTGGCGGTGTTATTGTATTGTGTTTTATATCTTTAACTTGATTTGTGTTTATTGTAATTAGTACACGCGTTTTAACAAATATTACTATATTTGGCAAATGACTAAACAAAATTTAGGTACATTTAAAGTAAAATAATACCGTATGATCGAATAAAAACGGCGTCAGCGATGGCTATGAAATGAAGATCGCTGTCATTTTATATGTAAAATTATATGGGAAATGTCAGCGATTGTGATTTCCCAGCCAAGTGGACGCCGTTTTTTTTTTCGATCATACTGTATTATAAACTTTACTGGAAAATATTATAAAAATTCCTGATATATTTCTATGAAACACCGCACGCTCGTGGATATTTTAGGAATGAAATGGGTCATGATTTTAGAAAATTGCGAACCCCTTGCCGTTGCCCCGTTTTTTCAGATCCGTTTACCAGACTGTAAATTAAAGATAATATTTTTTGGTTTTTCTCTGTCGTAAGTCCTAGCAAAATACAGTAGCATCAAAAAAAATTGTGTAGTACTAAGGTACGTCTTGTATACTTCTAAAGTAACTTAAAGGGCTGTAAATAAATCAGATTTGAGCTATAGAAAATATTCTTTTAAAATTCGAGGTGTTCTTCAGATAGAAGAGTTATTTCTGGCAAAGTTACTAAGAAAAGAAAATAGGTAACCCAATCAAAAGGAGCGGAAAATCGAAGACGCATAAATTGTGACAAATTTCCATAAAGAAACTGGTGTTTCCAGCAGAATTTTACATGTGGTTGAATTTAATTTGCATATTTAGTTAAGTTGGCCGAGTGTGAATATATTTAGTAATTCATGTCCAAATAGCTGTATTTTTTTGAATTAACTAATAAGTATGCTTCCGTTTCAGTTACGTATTGCTTTGCAATTTCGTGAAACCAGCTGCTTCAACTCAATTGACTACTCAATCGTTCGTTTGAAAAGCACTGATTGCCTGATTTGTTAGCAAATTCGAATGTTTCACACTTTGGAATTTCGTGAAGCTGCTTCAACTCAATTGACTACTCCATCGTTCGTTTGAAAAGCACTGATTGCCTGATTTGTTAGCAAATTCGAATGTTTCACATTTTGCAATTTCGTGAAACCAGCTGCTTCAACTCAATTGACTGCTCAATCGTTCGTTTGAAAAGCACTGATTGCCTGATTTGTTAGCAAATTCGAATGTTTCACACTTTGGAATTTCGTAAAGCTATTTTAACTCAGCTGACTGCTCAATCGTTCTTTGAAAAGCACTGATTGCCTGATTTGTTAGCAAATTCGAATGTTTCACATTTTGGAATTTCGTAAAGCTGCTTCAACTCAGCTGACTGCTCAATCGTTCTTTGAAAAGCACTGATTGCCTGATTTGTTAGCAAATTCGAATGTTTCCCACTTTGCAAATTCGTGAAACCAGCTGCTTCAACTCAATTGACTGCTCAATCGTTCGTTTGAAAAGCACTGATTGCCTGATTTGTTAGCAAATTCGAATGTTTCACACTTTGAAATTTCGTGAAGCTGCTTTAACTCAATTGACTACTCAATCGTTCGTTTGAAAAGCACTGATTGCCTGATTTGTTAGCAAATTCGAATGTTTCATATTTTGCAATTTCGTGAAACCAGCTGCTTCAACTCAATTGACTACTCAATCGTTCGTTTGAAAAGCACTGATTGCCTGATTTGTTAGCAAATTCGAATGTTTCACACTTTGGAATTTCGCGAAGCTGCTTCAACTCAATTGACTACTCCATCGTTCGTTTGAAAACCACTGATTGCCTGATTTGTTAGCAAATTCGAATGTTTCACACTTTGCAATTTCGTGAAACCAGCTGCTTCAACTCAATTGACTGCTCAATCGTTCGTTTGAAAAGCACTGATTGCCTGATTTGTTAGCAAATTCGAATGTTTCACACTTTGGAATTTCGTGAAGCTGCTTCAACTTAATTGACTGCTCAATCGTTCGTTTGAAAAGCACTGATTGCCTGATTTGTTAGCAAATTCGGATGTTTCACACTTTGGAATTTTGTGAAACCAACTGCTCCAACGCAATTGACTGCTTAATCGTTCGTTTGAAAAGCACTGATTGCCTGATTTGTTAGCAAATTCGAATGTTTCACACTTTGGAATTTCGTGAAACCAGCTGCTTCAAGTCAATTACCTGCTCAATCGTTCGTTTGAAAAGCACTGATTGCCTGATTTGTTAGCAAATTCGAATGTTTCACACTTTGAAATTTCGTGAAGCTGCTTTAACTCAATTGACTACTCCAATCAGTTTCGTTTGAAAAGCACTGATTGCCTGATTTGTTAGCAAATTCGAATGTTTCACACTTTGGAATTTCGTGAAGCTGCTTCAACTCAATTGACTACTCCATCGTTCGTTTGAAAAGCACTGATTGCCTGATTTGTTAGCAAATTCGAATGTTTCACACTTTGGAATTTCGTAAAGCTGTTTCAATTCAGTTGACTGCTCAATCGTTCTTTGAAAAGCACTGATTGCCTGATTTGTTAGCAAATTCGAATTTTCCATATTTTGCAATTTCGTGAAACCAGCTGATTCAACTCAATTGACTGCTCAATCGTTCGTTTGAAAAGCACTGATTGCCTGATTTGTTAGCAAATTCGAATGTTTCACACTTTGGAATTTGGTGAGGCTGCTTCAACTCAACTGACTACTCAATCGTTCGTTTGAAAAGCACTGATTGCCTGATTTGTTAGCAAATTCGAATGGTTCACATTTTGCAATTTCGTGAAACCAGCTGCTTCAACTCAATTGCCTGCTCAATCGTTCGTTTGAAAAGCACTGATTGCCTGATTTGTTAGCAAATTCGAATTTTTCACATTTTGCAATTTCGTGAAACCAGCTGCTTCAACTCAATTGCCTGCTCAATCGTTCGTTTAAAAAGCACTGATTGCCTGATTTGTTAGCAAATTCGAATGTTTCACACTTGGGAATTTCGTAAAGCTGCTTCAACTCAGTTGACTGCTCAATCGTTCTTTGAAAAGCACTGATTGCCTGATTTGTTAGCAAATTCGAATTTTTCACATTTTGCAATTTCGTGAAACCAGCTGCTTCAACTCAATTGCCTGCTCAATCGTTCGTTTGAAAAGCACTGATTGCCTGATTTGTTAGCAAATTCGAATGTTTCACACTTGGGAATTTCGTAAAGCTGCTTCAACTCAATTGACTACGCAATCGTTCTTTGAAAAGCACTGATTGCCTGATTTGTTAGCAAATTCGAATGTTTCACACTTTGCAATTTCGTGAAACCAGCTGCTTCAATTCAATTGACTGCTCAATCGTTCGTTTGAAAAGCACTGACTGCCTGATTTCCTAACAAATCAGGCAATCAGTGCTTTTCAAATCAGGCAATCGGTGCTTTTCAAACGAACGATTGAGCAGTCAATTGAGTTGAAGCAGCTTCACGAAATTTCAAAGTGTGAAACATTCGAATTTGCTAACAAATGAGGCAGTCAGTCCTTTAAAACGAACGATTGAGCAAGTCAATGAGTTGGCTGGCAACTTTCTGAAATTGCCGTAGTAACATTCGAATTGCTAACTATCAGGCAATCAGTTGATGAGAGCAATCAGCTGAAAGTTGAAACAGCTTTACGAAATTCCAAGGGTGTGAAAACATTCGAGGCTTTGCTAACAGGCATGCATCAGTAATCCAACGAATATTGCAGCAATTCTGTAATCAATTGAGTTGAATCTGCTAACTGAATTTCAAGAAATTGCAGAAAGTGTGAAACATTCAATTGCTAACAAATCGAGCAATCAATCTTTCAAACGAACGGTGAGAACGTCAGGTACTTAACAAACTGGTCAATCAGTCAAGTGGGTTGAAGCAACTTTCATACAAATTGCAGGTATGGTATTCGAATTGGCTATGTCAGACCTATGAACAGTCGGTCCTTTAAAACGAACGATTGGCTGATCAGTGAGTTGAGCAACTTCACCGAAAGTGTGAAGTGTTTCGAATTGCTGCCAAATCAGAGCGAGTCAGTACGCTGAACGATGAACAGTCAATTTGAGTCGAAGCGCTGATTCCTGAAGTACAAAGTGTGATGAACATTCGAAGATTGCTAACAAATCCGCAATCGGTGCTCAGAACGATTTGCAGGCAATCAACTGAGGTTGAAATAGCTTACCAAGAATTGGTGTGAAACATTGAATTTTGCTGGCAAATCCAGGCAATCGATGCTTTTCAAGCTGGCAATCATTGAGTTGAAGCAGCTTCACGAATTTCAAAGGTGTATTATTCGAATTAACTAATCAAACGTCGTCTTTCAAACAGGCGATAACAGTCAATTGAGTTGAGAAGCAGCTTCACAAGCTTCAAAGTGTGGAGAGCATTCAGTACTTAACTAGTATCAGAGCAATCAGTGCTTTTCAAATCGGCAATCGGTGCTTTTCAGGCGAACGATTGAGCAGTCAATTGAGTTGAAGCAGCTAATTTCACGAAAATTGCAAAGTGTGGCTGCTCGAATTGCTAACAAATCGAGAGTCAGTACTTTTCAAACTTTGAACGATGGAAATTGAGGTGAAGCAGCTTCACGAAATTCAAAGGTGTGAAACATTCGAACTGCTAACAAATCGAGGTCAGTGCTTTTCAAACGAACGTTGAAATCAGTCAGGTCGGGTGGCAGCAACTTCAAAGTGTGAAACATTCGAATTTGTAATTCATCGGAGGCAGTCAGCTTTTCAAACGAACGATGAGCAAGTCAGTTGGTTTGGCAGCTGGTTTACGAAAATTGCAAAGTGTGGGCATTCGGGCTATCTAACAATCAGAATCAGTATAACTTTCAAAGGATGGTGAGCAATCGGCTGAGTTGAAACAACTTTACGAGGGAAATTCCAAGTGTGAGAACATTCCACGCTAACAAATCGAGGCAATCAGTGCTTTTCAATTCGGTTCGATTACAGGCAGATCTGTTGCGATTGAAGCAGTTTCACCGAAACCTGAACGCAGTGAAACAATTCGTTGACTAACAAATCAGGCAGTCAGTGCTTTGCGCAAGAACGATTGAGCAGTCAGCTGAGTTGAAGCATAACTTTACGAAATTCAAAAGTGTCGAACATTACCGAATTTGCTAACAAATCAGGCAATCAGTGCTTTCAAACGAACGATTGCGTACGTCAATTGAGTTGAAGCAGCTGGTTTCGCGAATTTGAGTGTAAACAACCGAATTTTGCTAAATCGAGGCAATCAGTGCTTTCAAACGAACGAACGATGGTGGTTGAGCCGATTGAAGAGCAACACACGTACAGTGTGGTATTCGAATTTGCTAACAAATCAGGCAATCAGTGCTTTTCAAGAACGATTGAGCGGTCGCTGAGTTGAAACGGCTACGAATTCAAAGTGTGAAACATTCAATTTCGCTAACAAATCCGGGCAATCAGTGCTTTCCAGTCGGTCGATTAGTGAGTTGAAGCAGCTGGTTTCACTGAAATTGCGAAATTGTGGAAACGAATTTTCAGGTACTAACAAATCCAGGCAATCAGTGCTTTTCAAAAGAACGATTGAGCGGTCAGCTGAGGTTCGACAGCTTTACGAAATTCCAAAGTGTGAAACATTCGAATTTGCTAACAAATCAGGCAATCCCAGTGCTTTTTCAAACGAACGAATGCGTGATCGATGAGTTGAACTGGTTTCACGAAGTACGAAGTGTGAAGCTATTCGAATTTGCTGCTAACAAATGAGCAATCAGTGTACTCAAACGAACGGTGGTGGTCAAGTGAGTTGAAGCAGCTTCACGAAAGTGCAAAGTGTGAAACATTCGAATTTGCTAACAAATCAGGCAATCAGTGCTTTCAAGGGGCGATTGAGCAGTCGGCTGAGGTTGAGAAACAGCTTTTACGAAATGTTCAAAGTGTGAAACATTCGAATTTGCTAATCGGGCAATCGTGCTTTCAAACGAACTTTTGCGCCAGTCAATTGAGGTTGAAGCGGCTGGTTTCTGAGGAAGATGTGAGGTGTGAAATTTGCTAACAAATCCAGGCAATCAGCTGCTCAAACGAATGATTGTAGTCAGTGAGTTGAAGCAACTTCACAAATTGCAAAGTGTGATCGAATTTTCTTAAATGGGCGATAAATTCCTTTTCAGAACGATTGGGCAGTCAGCTGAGATTGAAACAGCTTTACGAATTCCAAAGTGTGAAACATTCGAATTTTGCTAACAAATCAGGTAATCAGTGCTTTTCAAACGAACGATTGAGTAGTCAATTGATTGGAAGCAGCTGGTTTCACAGAGTACAAAGTGTGAAACATTCCGAATTTTGCTAACAAATCAGAGCAATCAGTGCTTTCAAACTACGAACGATTAGTAGTCAATGAGAGTTGAAGCGGCTTCACGAAATTGCAAAGTGTGGCGCAATCAGAGTACAACAAATCAGGCAATCGGTGCTCTTTCAAAACGAACCGATTTACCGCCTATTTGACAAACGAACGTTTAGTGGTGCAATTTCACCCGCTTAAAACAAAAGCCTTAAATTTAAATAAAAACAGATACATCCATTGTATGTTAGAGAGAAAGAGATCGAGAATAAATGGATATAGAACAATCTAATTTGTATGCATAGTAACATATTTTTTGATCTGGTATTTCCGTTCCATATCCACTTCTTAGGATAAAGAACACAATAATTCTATTTTTTTTTATTACAAACTGTAGGATGTAGCCTTAAATAGTGATTTTTGGATGTAGGTCATTATATGGTTTCGCGACTTTCAAATTAATATGGATATAGTACAAAATATTAGAATTTTTTTCTTTATTTGTGATTTTAGCTATATTGTTTTTGTGGAAATAGAACAAGCTAATTCTGCATAAAAAAAATGGTGTATGTAACTCATTTTACCCCAAAAGTGGATATAGAACAACCTAATTCTAGGGTGACGACATGATAAGTCGTTATTTTTTAAATAATATACATAGGCTTGAATTCAAAATAACAAATTTTCAAAAAAAAACAATCATATTCCTAATATCTCTTCATATGTTATAATAATTATCATATTATACTCTATCATAATTATAATAATATCAAATAAAAATCTTAAATTCACAGTCTAACAGGTCTAATTTGGTTTATGTTTTTGCTAATATTTTTAGCTCATGGATTCAAACTGCTTTGAAGATCCTTCTGGTCATATGCGTTATTTGGCATGATATTATTCAAGCAAGTGTTATTTCTAATTATTGCTTAGAAGCACAACTACTGAAATCATATGTCCGTTCACTAAAGGAAAAACTACTACAACAAAATCTGAGATCTTTAGATTGGATAAGGGTAGGAGTTCAAACTAAAGGCTTTCATAAATAAGAAAAATAGTTTGATATAGGTGTAAGGTTTATTTAAAAAATGGTGCTATTTTTTACATTATATAACAAAAGAAAAGTAATTTATACGGGAAGAAAAGTAATATACAGGGTGGTCCAAACTGTATTCCGGAAACTTCGGCAGCACATTATGTAAATAAAAATACGTCAAAAAGTTCGTATAAATGTATTTGGTAAAATGCTTCGTTTCGGAGATACAGGGTGTAGAAATTTCATTTTTATTTCGGGTTTTTCCAAATAATTTCTGATGTATCGTCAATATTTGGATGCAAATTAGAATCTGGTTTTTTGACATGAGAAATTTGTGTTTTAACTGTTTTGAAGAGTAATAACTTTTCGTCCGTACCTGTATAAAACTACTGGGTGAAAGTATATACAAAATACACATTTTCGCCATTTTTTATTTAAAAAAGGTTCTTGATAAAACTCGCTACGAGCAATCCTTCTCAAGATATTTAGAATGAAAGTAGTCAATATATGTCATTATTGGCAAAAAATAAAAACGTTAAGTAGATAGTTATTTGACTGAAGTGATAAATTTGGGAACTTTTAATTTTTTTAAATTGATCATAAAATTTATCCTCGAAAAAATGATGATAAAAAAGTTTCTGTTGAACTTTTGACACAAAATCATTTCAAATTTATGATTTCAGTCTAGTAAATATTTAGTCAACATGTTTAATTTATGTCAATGATGACAGGTATTGATAATTTCGGTTCGAAATATCTCGAGAACCATTACTCGTAGCGATTTTTAAAAAGAGATCTTTTTTACGTAAAAAACGTCGTGAATGTGTATTTTTTTACTGGGTTGTTTTATATATGTAGGTACGGTCGAAAAGTTATTATCTATAATATAATTATACAGGGTTTTTCACCACATATAGTCTGTGAAACGAATAACTTTGAATTTGACAGTTCCCGCGGGCTTTTCTAGTGTTAATTTTATTAGGTTAGCAACTTGCGGCCATGCTGACGCAATGCCGTCACTAATAGGACAGCCTCGGAACGAGATTTATGACGTCACGCTAGTTAGAATAAATAAATATATATCGTACTGATTGCCTGATTTGTTAGCAAATTCAAATGTTTCACACTTTGCAATTTCGTGAAACCAGCTGCTTCAACTCAATTGACTGCTCAATCGTTCGTTTTAAAAGGACTGACTGCCTCATTTGTTAGCAAATTCGAATGTTTCACACTTTGAAATTTCGTGAAGCTGCTTCAACTCAATTGACTGCTCAATCGTTCGTTTGAAAAGCACCGATTGCCTGATTTGAAAAGCACTGATTGCCTGATTTGTTAGCAAATTCGAATGTTTCACACTTTGCAATTTCGTGAAGCTGCTTCAACTCAATTGACTACTCAATCGTTCGTTTGAAAAGCACTGATTGCCTGATTTGTTAGCAAATTCGAATGTTTCACACTTTGCAATTTCGTGAAACCAGCTGCTTCAACTCAATTGACTACTCAATCGTTCGTTTGAAAAGCACTGATTACCTGATTTGTTAGCAAATTCGAATGTTTCACACTTTGGAATTTCGTAAAGCTGTTTCAACTCAGCTGACTGCTCAATCGTTCTTTGAAAAGCACTGATTGCCTGATTTGTTAGCAAATTCGAATGTTTCACACTTTGCAATTTCGTGAAGCTGCTTCAACTCAATTGACTACTCAATCGTTCGTTTGAAAAGCACTGATTGCCTGATTTGTTAGCAAATTCGAATGTTTCACACTTTGGAATTTCGTAAAGCTGTTTCAACTCAGCTGACTGCTCAATCGTTCTTTGAAAAGCACTGATTGCCTGATTTGTTAGCAAATTCGAATGTTTCACACTTTGCAATTTCGTGAAACCAGCTGCTTCAACTCAATTGACTGCTCAATCGTTCGTTTGAAAAGCACTGACTGCCTGATTTGTTAGCAAATTCGAATGTTTCACACTTTGAAATTTCGTGAAGCTGCTTCAACTCAATTGACTACTCAATCGTTCGTTTGAAAAGCACTGACTGCCTGATTTGTTAGCAAATTCGAATGTTTCACACTTTGAAATTTCGTGAAGCTGCTTCAACTCAATTGACTACTCAATCGTTCGTTTGAAAAGCACTGACTCCCTGATTTGTTAGCAAATTCGAATGTTTCGCACTTTGGAATATCGATGAAGCTGCTTCCAACTCAATTGACTACTCCATCGTTCGTTTTGAAAAGCACTGACTCCTGATTTGTTAGCAAATTCGAATGTTTCACACTTTGCAATTTCATTGAAACCAGCTGCTTCAACTCAATTGACTGCTCAATCGTTCGTTTGAAAGCACTGACTGCCTGATTTGTTAGCAAATTCGAATGTTTCACACTTTGAAATTTCGTGAAGCTGCTTCAACTCAATTGACTGCTCAATCGTTCGTTTGAGAAAAGCACCGATTGCCTGATTTGAAAAAGCACTGATTGCTGTTGATTTGTTAACCAAATTCGAGGAATGTTTCACACTTTGCAATTTCGTGAAGCTGCTTCAACTCAATTGACTACTCAATCGTTCGTTTGAAAAGCACTGATTGCCTGATTTGTTAGCAAATTCGAATGTTTCACACTTTGCAATTTCGTGAAACCAGCTGCTTCAACTCAATTGACTACTCAATCGTTCGTTTGAAAAGCACTGATTACCTGATTTGTTAGCAAATTCGAATGTTTCACACTTTGGAATTTCGTAAAGCTGTTTCAACTCAGCTGACTGCTCAATCGTTCTTTGAAAAGCACTGATTGCCTGATTTGTTAGCAAATTCGAATGTTTCACACTTTGCAATTTCGTGAAGCTGCTTCAACTCAATTGACTACTCAATCGTTCGTTTGAAAAGCACTGATTGCCTGATTTGTTAGCAAATTCGAATGTTTCACACTTTGGAATTTCGTAAAGCTGTTTCAACTCAGCTGACTGCTCAATCGTTCTTTGAAAAGCACTGATTGCCTGATTTGTTAGCAAATTCAGTGTTTTCACACTTTGCAATTTCGTGAAACCAGCTGCTTCAACTCAATTGACTGCTCAATCGTTCGTTTGAAAAGCACTGACTGCTGATTTGTTAGCAAATTCGAATGTTTCACACTTTGAAATTTCGATGAAGCTGCTTCAACTCAATTGACTGCTCAATCGTTCGTTTGGCGAAAAGCACCGATTGCCTGATTTGAAAAGCACTGATTGCCTGATTTGTTATGTAAATTCGAATGTTTCACACTTTGCAATTTCGTGAAGCTGCTTCAACTCAATTGATTACTCAATCAGTTCGTTTGAAAAGCACTGTTGCCTGATTTGTTGTTAGCAAATTCGAGATGTTTCACACTTTACGAATTTCGTGAAACCAGCTGCTTCAACTCAATTGACTACTCAATCGTTCGTTTGAAAAGCACTGATTACCTGATTTGTTAGCAAATTCGAATGTTTCACACTTTGGAATTTCGTAAAGAAAGCTGTTTCAACTCAGCTGACTGCTTTCAATCGTTCTTTGAAAAAGCACTGATTGCCTGAGTTATTAGCAAATTCAGAATGTTTCACACTTTTACTAATTTCGGTGAAGCTGCTTCGCTCAATTGACTACTCAATCGTTCGTTTGAAAAGCACTGATTGCCTGATTTGTTAGCAAATTCGAATGTTTCACACTTTGGAATTTCGTAAAGCTGTTTCAACTCAGCTGACTGCTCAATCGTTCTTTGAAAAGCACTGATTGCCTGATTTGTTAGCAAATTCGAATGTTTCACACTTGGCAATTTCATTGAAACCAGCTGCTTCAACTCAATTGACTGCTCAATCGTTCGTTTGAAAAGCACTGACTGACGCCTGATTTGTTAGCAAATTCGAATGTTTCACACTTTGAAATTTCGTGAAGCTGCTTCAACTCAATTGACTACTAATCGTTCGTTTGAAAAGCACTGGCTACCTGATTTGTTAGCAAATTCAGATGTTTCACACTTTGAAATTTCAGTGAAGCTGCTTCAACTCAATTGACTACTCAATCGTTTCGTTTGAAAAGCTTACTGACTCCTGATTTGTTAGCAAATTCAGATGTTTCACACTTTGGAATATCGTGAAGCTACTTCAACTCAATTGACTACTCCATCGTTCGTTTGAAAAGCACTGACTCCCCTGATTTGTTGCTTAAGAGAATTCGAATGAATTTCACACTTTGCAATTTCGTGAAACCAGCTGCTTCAACTCAATTGACTGCTCAATCGTTCGTTTGAAAAGCACTGACTGCCTGATTTGTTAGCAAATTCGAATGTTTCACACTTTGAAATTTCGTGAAGCTGCTTCAACTCAATTGACTACTCAATCGTTCGTTTGAAAAGCACTGACTCCCTGATTTGTTAGCAAATTCGAATGTCTCACACTTTGGAATTTCGTGAAGCTGCTTCAACTCAATTGACTACTCCATCGTTCGTTTGAAAAGCACTGACTCCCTGATTTGTTAGCAAATTCGAATGTTTCACACTTTGCAATTTCGTGAAACCAGCTGCTTCAACTCAATTGACTGCTCAATCGTTCGTTTGAAAAGCACCGATTGCCTGATTTGAAAAGCACTGATTGCCTGATTTGTTAGCAAATTCGAATGTTTCACACTTTGGAATTTCGTAAAGCTGTTTCAACTCAGCTGACTGCTCAATCGTTCTTTGAAAAGCACTGATTGCGTGATTTGTTAGCAAATTCGAATGTTTCACACTTTGCAATTTCGTGAAACCAGCTACTTTAACTCAATTGACTACTCAATCGTTCGTTTGAAAAGCACTGATTGCCCGATTTGTTAGCAAATTCGAATGTTTCACACTTTGGAATTTCGTGAAGCTGCTTCAACTCAATTGACTACTCAATCGTTCGTTTGAAAAGCACTGATTGCCTGATTTGTTAGCAAATTCGAATGTTTCACACTTTGCAATTTCGTGAAACCAGTTGCTTCAACTCAATTGACTGCTCAATCGTTCGTTTGAAAAGCACTGATTGCCTGATTTGTTAGCAAATTCGAATGTTTCACAGTTTGGAATTTCGTAAAGCTGTTTCAACTCAGTTGACTGCTCAATCGTTCTTTGAAAAGCACTGATCGCCTGATTTGTTAGCAAATTCGAATTTTTCACATTTTGCAATTTCGTGAAACCAGCTGCTTCAACTCAATTGCCTGCTCAATCGTTCGTTTGAAAAGCACTGATTGCCTGATTTGTTAGCAAATTCGAATGTTTCACACTTTGGAATTTCGTGAAGCTGCTTCAACTCAATTGACTATACTCAATCGTGCGTTTGAAAAGCACTGATTGCCTGATTTGTTAGCAAATTCGAATGTTTCACACTTTGGAATTTCGCGAAACCAACTGCTTCAACGCAATTGACTGCTTAATCGTTCTCTAATACTATCAATACTAGAAATAGCTGAAAAAACATTTAAATAATCCAATGAAAGTTAAAAATCAGATTTAAAATCTGAATAACTTATTCTAACACTATACATGCCAAACAAATAGGCGGAAAAATGATAGTTTTTAATAAACAATGCAAACGAATAATTACTTCTATTGTATTTTAGGTTATTATTTTTTTATATTGTTTTTAGTTAATGGCTTAATGTCTCCACTTCAGATATTTTGTGTTGAAATATTATTTTGAAATACAAATAAATCAGCTTAAAATGAGTATTATATTATTCTATATCCCCTTATTTTGTTCTATATCCCTAAAATCGGCTCAATGCACAGCTAATAGACACATTTGTTCTATATCCAATAGAAGATAGATATTAGTAATTTTTAAAATTACTAATATCTTTTAAATAAAGCTTCTAAAAGTAAAATAAATACATATGTTTGATAGGTTTTTATATTATCTTTAATTTATATGTTTAATAGAACCATTTTGGTTTGGATATCCAGTTGTTCACGGATATCCAGTTTAAACTTTAAACCTTGTTTTCTCAGTTTCATCGAAATGGTCTATAGAACAATCTTATTCTAGGGTGACGATGTTCCTATACCTAACAAAATCAAATTCAAGTCAAATTTAAAGGGTTATACAGGGTTCGGCAATAGTGCGTCGAGCTTCTGTAGCTCCTAGAATAAAAAACTTGGGAATTTTGTTTAAGTGCAAAAATTCTTTCAGGAAAAAATCTTCTATATGGTGGCTCAAAAAAGTGTGAATGGATCGAGATAATTTTTTTCAAATGAAACACCCTGTCTATTGTTGCATTTTTGACTTCCTTTCAGATCACTTTACATAATCCTAAGATATGAGTAATTATATTTCAGATAATTTCAGAGTTAGGCTTTCCGGAACCGCAGCCGTTTGTCGGAACCGGGAATTTCGGTACCACGATGCCTCTAAGGAACCGTTTTTTCGGTACTGGCTAATTTTCTGTTCAATGATGGCACATTTCGTCAATCAGCAAGCAAGGGATGGGTTTCAAAAATAAAATAGAGAGAAATATGTGTTTTTTAATGAAAATAATTATTAAATAATCAGTCAAAAAAAAAAATTTATTTTGAATTTAGCGCGTCAAATGTACTCGTCTATTTATAACTGCCCTCTATAGGCCCCAGCCGCCGGCTTTTATACCTACATTTAAAGTTTACTAGAATAGGAATAGTCCATAGATCGTTAGGTACATAGAGAAGGTTTCGATTGTTCTCGTATTTACTACTCCATTCCAGTGGAACTCGATTCTTCGCGAATCTTCGAATGAATCATTACGGTGTCTATTCTTTAATGCGATGTTAAGGTTATCCGAGGGCGGGCCATATAGTTAGGTTAGATCGAGTCCACACCGGTCCGCAACAGTACGTTGGTCCATTTAAATACATGGCAAGCAGACAAAAGAAATTTCCACATGGCGCCGCGCCGCGGTCTAGTGGGCGACAACCTTAACTGAAATTTAAATTTCGCACTGGGGATTCAGGTGGTAGCTCTGCTGTAAAAACATGTCAAGTTGCCGCATTTATTTATTTCTTTCCTGACATTATCATTCGTTTTGACACTTTAGTTTTGTATTACGAGTTTTTGGTTTAAGTAAAGTGTGTTGTGATATTTTAAGTTTGAAGATGTTTACTAGCAGACCTTACAGCCGAACATTGTTTTTTAGAACCTCTTTTAGTGCGAAGTGTATAAGATAGCTTAAAAGCCGTAAAAAACTCATTGCAAACTTATTAAAATATTTTGAACGGGAAAGCGATAGTAATTGCCCTTTATGTCCCTTAAGTTCTATTAAGAAGGTGAGTTTTGTTGATGTAAATAATAATATATTTATAATTAATCTATTTGTGTTTCCTAACATATTTTGATTATAAGACAATATATAAAGGTGGGCAACGCTGTACTGGCGAAGCTTAATCACGTTACTAAAAGTTTATTTGGTCTGAACTGTAGCAACTAATTTTATAAAGTTTAAATTTTGTTTATTACATTTCAGTGTACGTAAAATTCTAAAGTTCTAAATTAGGTTAGCAGATAATAAACTGGTTGAAAGAATAAAGATACTAAGCGAGAAGTTCAACTTACAGTTTTTATTATATATTAACTTCCTTTAAATTAGGAACTTTCGAACTTTCAACATAAATAATTGGGGAACATCTAATACACTCCGATGCTCTAAATAAATCAAGAGAAATTTATTACTATAGATGGAAAGGAATTTATCGAAGCCGCAGATGCTACTCGTTTATCTGTAAGAGCTGAGATAAAAATTCCTGCCACTTTTCCTTAAAAAAATAAGATAAAAAGGAAAATATGATAAAAAAAACTGAGTGCAATGTAAAGATTACAGATGTATTGTGTCTCCCTTTCTTGAGTTGTATACAGTATACCGCCAACTACAGGAAAAAGTAAAAGAGCAGCAGTCTAAACTTTATGTTGCATTCATCGATCTAACAAAAGCCTTCGACTCTGTGAACAGAGATGCACTTTGGGCAATTATGAAAAAGTTCGGAGTACCCAACAAATTTCTTACAATGTGTAAGCCTCCATAACAACAACCAGTCAAGAGTGTCACATCATGGATCACTGAGCGATCCCTTCCTGACAAATACAGGAGTTAGGCAGGGATGTGTCTTAGCGCCTCTCCTATTCAACATATTCATGGCAGCGCTCTTCATTATAGTGGACAGCAAACTGCAGGAGAGAGGATTGGGCATTAAATACAGATATGACGGCGGTCTGTTCAACATAAAAAGACTCAGTGCAAAAACTAATACAAAATTCATCACAGAACTTCAATACGCTGATGACTGTTGCTGACTCTAGTTGCAAACACGTTACAACAATTGCAAGTAATGTTGAACACATATAACTGGGCATACGAGGCTTTGGGCCTTAAGCTAAACATCGACAAAACCAAATTCATGTGCACTCCCCCGGAAGTTCATAACAATGCTATAAAAATCGGAGAAGAACTATTGGAATATGTAGCGGAATTTAATTACCTCGGCAGTTTGATTTTGGAAACAGCGCCTCAAGAGCATTCTGGAAATTAAAAGACAGGGTTTTCTACAATCATGATTTGAGTACAAAAACGAAACTTGCAGTGTACCGAGCAATTATAATCCCCACCATGTTATATGGGAGCGAAACCTGGGTGCCGTACCGCCGACACAAGAACGCATTAAACAGGCTGCAAGAGAGACACCTTAGACAACTCTTAAGAATCCGGTGGTTCCATCATGTCTCAAACGTATCGGTCCTAGAAAAAGCTAACTGCGAGAGTATTGAAGTCATGGTTACAAAATCCCGCTTAAGATGGGCTGGTCACTTATGCAGAATGCAAGAAAACCGCATACTAAAATATCTGCTTTACGGTAAGCTTGTAGACCGTAAGAGGAGGCAGGGTGGACAACTCAAAAGGTACAAGGACATTTCCACGAAAATTTAAAGGGGATTAACATGCAGAATCATTGGGAAGAAGCAGTTCACAATAGAACTCAATGGAGAAGAATTGTAAACTCAGTCAACAGCGACAACCAAAAAGTAAAGAGGCAACAAAGCAATGAGATTTTTGAATGTCCGGAGTGCGGTAAGCAAATAACATCACGTATCGGGCTTTTCAGCCACAGAAAAGCTCATGAAAGAAAACGCCTTGCGTGACCATCTTTTGATGCGTGTCGAATTCTCGGCAGCGAGTAATGGCAGTACATGTAAGTATGTATACAATTTCAGGACTTTTACAAAAGCCAGTAACTGAGAGGTTTTACAGAGGTCAGTTCTCCATCTCTGATATCAGTCGTACAAAAGTTCATGGTACGAATGGTTGTCGTCTCGGAGCACTCAGGAACTCTTTTTTCCTCACAGAACCTGTATTCGCCATTGTTTCTTAGCTTCAAGCTACTGAGGTGTTTATTGAAAAGACAGTGTGCTTTTAAAAACTTCGTGACAATCCAAAGATTGTTCCTACTTAAATCAAAGGTAATATTTGGTTTTTCTCAATCGAAAGTCCTAGCAAAATACCGTAGAATCAAAAAAAAAAATTGTGTAGTACTAGGGTACGTCTTGTATATTTCTAAAGTAACTTAAAGAAGTGTAAATAAATCAGATTTGAACTATAGAAAATATTGGTTTAAAATTCGAGGTATTCTTCAGATAGAAGAGTTATGTAACGTTTTTAGTTCGTTAAATGTCTTTTTTATATATGATTTATATGATGTCTGGCGTATCGTCATCGGATTCCGTATCGTTCAGGCCCGATAATTTATTTGGCACGCTTGACGTAATTTTTACGTTCCCTAGTCGCCAACCCTGCTATCGTTTCACTGTTCTGTGGAGGCGCGCGCTGTTAAGATCCTTGTTATATGTCAAGGCGCCTCTCTGCGTTTTAGCCTCACTTGGTTTTTGGCCGGTTTGCGGTACGGTTGCAAATCCTGCTTTTAGAAATGGCAATTTAAATTTTGCTGCAAAATCTGAATCAGCTACCGTTTCGAAGCTACAGGTAAAGATGAGTTATTATCTTTTATGGATTCGTTATTATTATTGAATCTTTTTAGGGTAGAGTTTTGGATTGACCCACCTTAACTCGTATTTGTATTTTGCTGGCACATTGGTGTTCTTTTGCTTTTGTCCTCCAGAATGTTACATGGAAGAAAGGACAGGTTCTTTATTATTTAGTGAGCCCTCCGAAGTAATTCGAGGTAGGTTCATTTTGTTTATTAGACCTTGTTTGATTCTAAACAAGTGTTTCGTATTTTTAGGGTCTTATGGACGGACTGTGTCCAAGGTACGGGTAGTGTTCCCCTGTACCGTTATCTTATGGACGGAGTGTGTCCAAGGTTATAGTCCTAGGTTATGGTCCAAGGTACGGGTAGTGTTCCCTTGTACCATTATCCTATGTACGGATGTCCTGTGGACGAGTGTCCACAGTAGGAGTGATTTTTCTTACATATGAAGTGCCACAGCGTGGATGTAGCTTGAGCCCCATGCTGCTTCGTTCCCACCTATAACTTAGTTAGTAGTTACGGCTGTATCAATTCATGGTGTCCTCATTCTGGCCCCTTTTGTTGTACTGGATGGCCGAGTACATAGATGCGAGACCACCTCACGCTGTTACTGTTTGAAGCAAGATTACATAAAGAACAGCTAAGTGTAGATTTAAGTTCTAGTTTTACATTTAACATCTAAAACATTTTCAGTCTTAAACAATAACGTACATCTTAAGTAATATCGTACAGACTATGTTTAGTGGTTAGATTGTTAAGAACGTTCATGTCGATTTAATCTTTAAAATATAATTTAGATCTTAGGTTTCATTGCATTACGTCTTGTAATGGTATTACTTTTATAGATATTATTATTGCACTATTTTAACAGATGAATAACCAAACATAGATTCTAGAATCTACGGGTTGCAACATCTTCGATTTAACATCATATAAAATATATCAAATTAATTTGATATATTTTATATGATGTTAGGCTGACAAAAGTAATGCTACATTTCATATATTCTCTTAAACTTTACATGTCTTGTATTTTATCATAGTTGTTTTCATAGATATTTAGTACAACTCTTAACACCACTTTCTTTGACATATAACCACTATATATTTACTAGAACTCTACAATGTCATGTACCAGCTAAGAACATCATGAATAAATGTAGCCATTTAAAAATATAGTCATAGTACTATGACTAAACTGTTTTTAAGAGTTTTAAGTAATATACAACTGTGTTTTCTTTCTCTGTACATGCCTGGCGCCCAATATCTATATTTTTTTGTTTATTGTTATTGATTAGTTTTCTCTCCAGTAAAATACCTTATCCACGACTGCTCTCCGATGAAAAGCTGCCGTTCGCAGTGGTAATGTTTTATAAAAAACGTTACAGTTATTTCTGGCAAAGTTACTAAGAAAAGAAAATAGGTAACCCAATCAAAAGGAGCGGAAAATCGAAGACGCATAAATTGTGACAAATTTCCATAAAGGAACTGATGTTTCCAGCAGAATTTTACATGTGGTTGAATTTATTTTGCATATTTAGTTAAGTTGGCCGAGTGTGAATATTATTTAGTAATTCATGTCCAAATAGCTGTATTTTTTTGAATTAACTAATAAGCATTATATTTTATATAAAAAGTCATTGACTAATATTACTGTATATTTTTAGTACGGGTCTGGGCAATAGTACAAAAATATTACATATACAAGAGATATAAAAAACAAAACTATACTAAATACTTACTATAGTTGGTCTGTACTTACTTTATTATATCACATCCTGTATGGTCCAAAATTCTATGCCAAACTTTCTAAAATATAAAATAATCTTTTTTTTTAATGGAACACACTGTATATTATTTCTTTGTTAGATTGAGAATTAAAAAATGAACATTTCTTGTATTTTAAAATTTTAACGGTTTGGCAAATATTGGCGGTTTTATTACGTATGGCTCTTTCAATGGTAAAATACCAGACAAAAATCATTGAGCGAGGCTTTGATAAAAAAATAATGTTGAAAACCCCAAATAATATAACCAGGAATATCCGTAAAACTGTTAAACATTTTGAAATACTTTAAATACATAAAATTTTTGTTGTTTAATTCTCCATCTAACAAAGAAATAATATACAGGGTGTTACATTTTACGTAAAAATAAGAAGAAAATCTATTTTTGTATAACTATCTAGTAAACATTTTTATTTATTTAGATTACAAATATTTTCAGAACAGTTGGTCGTAACTTTTTATCAAGGGATAAATTTTAAAGCAAAAATGTATATTTTTTCACTCAGTAGTGAAATAGAAATACGGAAAAAAAGTTATTACTCTTCACAACAGTTGAAAAATATGTAAGTGATGCCCCCTCCAAGTAAGAGTCATACTAACATCGAAATCAAATTTCTCATGTCAAGAAATACCAGACAAAAATTTTCATCCAAACATCCACGTTAGTTCAGAGGTTATCTGGAAAAAATAAATGAAAATTAGACTTCTACACCCTGTATCTAGGAGGACAATAATTTATACGAATTTTTTTACTTATTTTGATCCGCAGAATGTCTTACCGAAGTTCGCCTATTTCAATTCAGACCATCCTGTATAGCAGGATATAAAATGAGATATACCTCTACAAAAATTAGGCCAGAAAAGGAAAGAGAAAAACATATTATTTTTTAGCCATTTCCAGGCTTTGCACCTTATTTCCAGAAAATATCCAATTAGGATTTATTCGAGAGTTGGAAATAGGATTATTTTTAGGAAATCCCGTATTTTATTAAAAACAAAATAAGACATCGTTAAGAAGATAAGGCATAATTGAAATTGCGTCTGACTGTTTTTCTGACGATGTTCTTTTTATTTAATTCGTGCATTTTTTCAAAATTACTTTTATAACAATACTTCGTTAGAGGGAAGCAATGAAATATGAACTGCCATTTAATTTTTGTGTTATAAAAAAGTTATTGTAAAAAAAACATTTTTATTCATAGTCATTATCAGTCATACAGTTGCACATAACTTAATAACTGTTTTGTGTTATATACAGGGTGTCCCACTTAAAATGGATACAAGCCAATATCTTGGTTGTTGAGCGATCTTTTTCATTTTTGGCAGGAAGCTGTATGGCTATAAGCCGTACATTTTGCCCAGGGTAAGAAATGCGATACCTCATAGACGTTCGTTTTAATGGGGTTTGATATTTTTCGAGTCAAGAGTAAACTACCCTTAGGACAGTATTTATTTCAAATCTGATAAATTATATTGAATCCTCCTTACCTAAGATACTTAAGTTCTAATTTTGATAAATATTGAACAAGGGTGCGTCATTAAAATAACACATTTTTATTTTTATTATTATTTTTTAAGTACTTACGACGCCACTGGATAAACAACAGGTTTATTATCAATAACCAATTATAACCAATTATCAATTAATAATCAATTTAAGTTTTCAGATAGCTTCCATAATAATTAAGATACGATACAAAAAAACAAAATATTTTCAATTTATTTTGTTTACTTTAAAAAATAGTTTTTTAAGTTTGCTAATACAAATGAATAAAATAAGTTACAAAATAATTTATAAACTCAGTTTTCAATGGAATATGAAATATGATTTTTATTCGTTTTATTGAGAAATATTTAAAAAAATCCAAATAGTTAGATATTTAAAACAATCGCTATTAACTTTGAAAAATATGCTCTAAACAAAGATTTATAAAACTGTAATGAACTAAAAGTCAACATCTTCGACCAAACCACCATAAAAAAACGATTATTAATTGATTGATTATTGGTTATTAATAATAAACCAGTTGTTTATCCAGTGGCGTCGTAAGTACTTAAATAAATAATATTAAAAATAAAAATGTCTTATTTTAATGACACACCCTTTATCAATATTTATCAAAATTAGAACTTAAGTATCTTAGGTAAAGAGAATTCCATATAATTTATCAGATTAAAAATAAATACTGGTCCTAAGGGTAGTTTACTCTTGACTCAAAATATCAAACCCCATTAAAACGTACGTCTATGAGGTATCGCATTTCTTACCTTGGGTAAAATGTATGTGTTATAGCCATACAACCTCCTGCCAAAAATGAAAAAGATCGCTCAACAAACAACCAAGATATTGGCTTGTATCCATCTTAAGTGGGACACCCTGTATATTAATTTAAAGTATAACATTTTCTAAAAAACAAATTGGACATTAGGCATCTAAATATGGAATAGGTACCCCAAATATGGACCACTATAAAACAAACACTTTAAAATATTCTAAACGTATATCAAATTTGTTTATTAAACACATTCAGAAAGAAAAGGCCCCTAAAACAATCAAACAAATCAACGCATTGTCAAAATATACAATAGAAAACAAATTTCTTGTAGTATAGGTATATAATAAAATTATATAAGTATTCTTGCCAATTAAATGCTGATATAGAAATTTAATTTTACGCTGTGTTTGTCATAATGCGGATCAACCTGCTCTCACTACCGGTTTCGGAGCCCTACTCCATCATCAAGTGAGCTTGGGCAGATCCACAAAATGACAGCCACAGCGCAGAGATAGTTAATTCCGACTTGTCGGAAAGTATCGGTTAGATATTAAGTCCCGAACCGGAAATAGCGGCCTGCGTGCAATGGTAGTACTTTCGTACCACCGAGGCGCAACTATCGATAATAAAAGGATGGTAAAAGGCTTTTTAGGCAAGCCAAATTATAAGATAGAAAACAAATTCGGTGGTACGAAAGTATTACCAGTGTAAGAACAGTCAACCTAATAGGGCTGCTCATTCAGCCAAAAGTGTCCGCCAGGTGCATGCGAAAACTACTCGCTTTGTGACATCATTGTAGTCCTTGTCATGGTTATTAATCCTTATCCGGCAATCAATAATACACACACGTGTATTATTGGTTGCCGGATGCAAAACGTTCATTATTTAGTTTATTTATTTAAACACATTATATGTATGCAGTATAGAAAATTAACTGTATAAATCGTATTAAATACTCGGATAATGCATTTTTAAGAACAGCAGTTCCCAGCATCACCTTTTGCAAGCATTCTTTTTAGAGAACTTCCATATTTTGCTTTAAAATAATTAATAAACAATATCGTAGGCCCTTAGTAAGCACTTTGTCACAATCCACAACACAAAATGAACGTATTTATACACTCTATAGCTCTAAAAACTTTAAAGACACCTTTTCCACTTTTAAAATTGACAAAATAATTAACTCAAAATTTCTCAGCTGTTATTTTTATAAGTTTACCATGGGCAACTAATAATACACACTATCATGACAAGGACTACAATGACGTCACAACTGTCAGCTGAAGCGCGGGAAGAGGCGAACGTAAGTCTTATGAGGATGAGCAATCCTATTCGTTTACCGTTCTTGCTACCAGTGCACGCAGGCCGCTATCTCCCGTTCGGAACTTAATATCTAACCGATACTTTCCGACAAGTCGGAATCAACTATCTCTGCGTTGTGGTTGTCATTCTGTGGCCAAGCTCACCTGATGATGGAGTAGGGCTCCGAAACCGGTAGTGAGAGCATTTTGATCCGCATTATGACAAACACAGCGTAGAATTAAATTTCTATATCAGCAGTTAACTGGCAAGAATCCTTATATAATTTTATTATAATATACAATGTTATTTGCAATTACGTATCAGGAAATACTTACTTTCTGAGTACTTTAAAAAAATGTTCTCATAGTGCTGAAAGAAAGCACTCTCACCGTGGCCACAAAGCCCTTTTGTGTGACAAGGCGGAAATCGATTAAAAATCACTGTCTTTTGCGATTAGACTTATCCGTTTTGGAGAAATGGCAGTATTACATATATATATATGATATTTTGATAACTTTTCTCTAACAAAAAGAAAAAAAAATATATTAAAACACAGAATATTTTTAATGCATTTTTGATATTTACCATAAAAGTTATTTTACATTCTAATTCTATTGAAAAACATGTATTTAAATAACAAGAAGGGTAGATATCTAATTAAAGATAAACAACATCGTTACTAAAAGGATCAAAATTAAATTTTTAAGTAAAAGTTAATTAAGAGCAAACGTCCTAATTATGTCAGAGGGCGTTATTGATCCTTTTAAAGGCCTTATCGGATTCTCCATCGTTTCTTGCTTGTATTTTTCGATGAAGAACGTTTAAGGAAAATAGAAAGATAATTAATTTTTTTTGTTAATACAAAAAATAAGACTTTTTTCGATTTCTATTTTATTTTTTAGTTAATTTTTAAAAATTAAGATATTAGTTAAATATCTATCCGTATACAGGGTTGTTCACCACACACGACACGGAGTATTGTAGCTAAACGATTAGATTTTTACAAATTGTAAGTTTTGGGTTCGTTAAAGGACTACTAGAGCTACAATTTAAAAATATTTTTACAAGATACAGAGTGTCCCAAATAAGTAAAAAATATTATAGTGGTATTTTTTTAATGGAACACTCTGTATATTATTCTATTTTTAGATTCTCCGATTAAAATAAAGGTAAATTTGATTAAGGTTTATCACACTTAACCGTTTTTGAAATATTTTCAATTTTGTGAAATTGCAGTAAAAATTTTGAAGCTTCATTCCTCCAAGGGTATCAAGGTTTTTAATACTAAATATTTACTGAAGTTTATTTATTGACCAGTTATTTTGTTGCAATAATAAAAATAATACTATCTCATACGTTATAGCTAGTAATATTTAAAATAAATTTTTAGACACTCTGTATTAGGTAGTATAATTTTTATTATTGCAACACAATAACTGATCAATAAATAAACTTAAGTAAATATTTAGTATTAAAAACTTTGATACCCTCGGAGAAATGAAGCCTTAAAATTTATATTGCAATTTTACAAAATTGAAAATATTTAAAACACGGTAAGGTTTAAGTGTAATAAACCTTAATCAAATTTACCTTTATTTTAATCGTAGAAACTAAAAATGCAATAATATATAGGGTGTTCCATTTAAAAAAATACAACTTTGATATTTTTTATTTATTTGGGACACTCTGTATCTTGTAAAAATATTTTTAAATTGTAGCTCTAATAATCCTTCAACGAACCCAAAACTTACAATCTGTAAAAATCTAATTGTTTAGCTACAATACTCCGTGTCGTATGTGGTGTACAACCCTGTAGATTCTTTACAATGAATGGCATTTAAAAATATAATATAAGAGTTGGAACAAACAAAGATTAGGATAGGACTAACTTTTTTAAACTAAGAATTAAGGAATATTAAATTAGTATCTTCAAAAATTACCATGCTTTCTTAAAAATAACCGAAACCGGATATAACTAGTTAGCTGGATGACACGAAATAATATTTCAGAGTGCTTCGTTATATTTCATTCCTTCTTTTCTAACAATCGTTGATCGATATTTTTATATCAACTAAGCAAGGAAAGATCCAAATATAAATTATTATTATTAGAAAAAATTGAAAAGGTATTTCACCACTGAAAGAGAAACATAAAAAGTAATTTTTAGTATTTTTTTAGACTATCAAGCAACTAAAGCTGACGGGATTGACAATTGAAACCTTTGAATAAAAAGATTAAGGAAAGGGTATAATGTTTTCCATGTATTCATGCATGGTAGACGGACAAAGGGCCCTAGGATGTGGATCCTTGACAATTCTGTTTGACGATTCTTTTGACACATTCGAATTCGATTTGAAATTTTGTAGATTTGTCAACCTTTACTGAGCTTATTTTATGTTATTTATTATTTATCCCACTACTGATGGTTGTTTAAACGTAGTAAATCTAGAAGGAAATTGTGGCAGAGCTTAAAATATCAGTGACTCTATTGCGATTTATCGAAAAATAATTTGTTGTGCAGTAAAGTTAGCGTACGGTACATCTCGGTCAAAAATTAAGGGAAATAATGGAACAACTTTTCACTAGTAAATGACTATACATATGTGTATAATATACTTAGCTATATATGTTTAGCAAACCGATCATTTTTGAAATTCGGCTCTTGTGTACAATAGGTCTTCACGCATTTTACACTTTTTTTGGGATTTTTTGCAACATTATTTTAAATTATACATTTCTAAACAAAAAAATTGTTGGATGAGTGTGTTTTTCTTTAAAAAGCGGCGAAAACGTATTTTACGTGGATGGGACATAAAGCCTGGGAGTTTCATAGTTGTCAATTTTCGAAAGAAATCAGTACATTTATTTTATTTCGTATATTTTTCATTTTATTGATTTTATGGAAAGCACTGTTCATTAAAATGTTGTATCCTATGTTATAGAGCTTGTTTCTCTCTACAATTTTCTGTTTTACAATGTACCGTTTGGTGTCCGGGAAGAGTTCATAGTTTCATAGTTGTCGATTTTCGAAAGAAATAAGTACATGTATATTATTTCGTATATTTTTCATTTTATTGATTTTATGGAAAGCACAGTTCATTAAAATGTTGTATCCTATATTATAGAGCTTGTTTCTCTCTACAATTTTCTGTTTTTCAATGTACCGTTTGGTGTCCGGAAGAGTTCATAGTTTCATAGTTGTCGATTTTCGAAAGAAATCAGTACATGTATATTATTTCGTATATTTTTCATTTTATTGATTTTATGGACAGCACAGTTCATTAAAATGTTTTTATCCTACGTTATAAGGCTTGATTCTCTCTACAAATTCCTGTCTCACAATGTACCGTTTGTATCCGGGAAGGGTTCATAGTTTCATAGTTGTCGATTTTCGAAAGAAATCAGTACATGTATATTATTTCGTACATTTTTCATTTTATTGATTTTATGGAAAGCACTGTTCATGAAAATGTTGATCCTATGTTATAGGGCTTGTTTCTCTCTACAATTTCCTTACTATTAATTAATAATAAATATTAATTGTTATTAAATATTCCCATATTGTAAGCTGGGACTAACTACTTTTTACGCTGTGGGGGAAATAGTCCATTAATTACTACCCGAGGCAAACGTTTGTTGCATAAATAATATAACAAGATTGCCTGTTGCAACACATTAAATTTATCACTCTGTTTGAGCATATTATTACTTAAAAATATGTAGAGTACTTTATTACCGTCTTAAAGTTATTTTATAATTATTACTAAAATTTAATATATACAGTAATGCTATACAGGGTGTCCCAATATTTCTTGGACATAGAACTACTACTTATTTTTGGAATCAAAATATGTTCATTGGACACAATTTACGTCTATACAAAAGTGCTAATTTTAAAAAATTAAACACATTTTTTCAGATATTTTAATAACCGATTTGAATGAAATTTTGGGTGTCTATGTTTTGCTAAGTGCTCTAACACTCAACTTTCACAAAAATTAAGCGAAAGTACAGGAAGGGTGAGAACTATCCCCACCCCTTATTATTTATCAAATTATATTTGAGAATAAGCTTCATAAAAAGCTTAAAAAATATACTTAATTAGTTAATAATTTTTACATTAATTAACGTTCAGGTTTATTTTTGATTGATGTCCTCTAACGGACAAGCGAAGCACTTTTGTATATATAATAGGTTATTGAAGCACTTTTGTATATATATATATATATATATAAGGTATGTATATTTGCATTTAACTTATTTTGATCCAAAAAATACGTAGTTGTTTTATGTCCATGGAATATTGGAACTCCCTGTAGGTTTGCTTTAGAAAAATAAATTATCCAACAATTTTTTCACAAAAACTATCCATTGTAGCGTTTTTTTACAAGAGACAAAAAATGTAGTAAACACTAAAGGGACCATTTTACGAAAAAAAATCTGTCGTCGCCGGTAGAGTTGGAAAATATTTACACCAAAATTTATGTAGGGGCCTATCGTACTTTTTTTTGATTTTTGTGAAATCCAAATGTTAAAGCACTTGCTAAAACATAGACAGTAGACATTTTGTAAAATTACAGTAAAAATTTTAAGGCTTCATTTCTCTAGGGTATCAAAGTTTTTAATACTAAATATTTACTGAAGTTTATTTATTGATCAGTTATAGTGTTGCATTAATAAAAATAATACTACCTCATACAGAGTGTCTAAAAAATTATTTTAAATAATTACTAGCTTTAAACGGCAATAACTTGTTTAATTTAAATGAAACACCCTGTATATTTTATGAGAATCAGATGCACAATAATTTAATTATCTATCAAATTGTATTATACCATTTTTTTACCTACCTTTTCAAGTTTTCGTAGAAAATGCATTTTCTTATAATTTAGACCTCATTTATCACTATACCCATGAAATATTGACATTTTAGATTATTTTTAAAGATGTAACAAATTTTCAAAGAGTACAGATACTAATATTGTCGATATAATTCGTTTATTTCATTAAAAAATAAAAAAAAAACTATTTAAATATTTGTTAAAGAGGACCAATTAATATGATTCCACTATTCAAACTACATTAATTTACTGTTTGCGTTAATTAATAATAATTACTCCAAATACTAAAAAACTGAATTTTGTATGTGTATTAGAAAGTGTGGTAAAAATAATACCTTAAAAATTTATTACATTTTTTATAACAACAGAGACGTTCATTTTCATAACTTATTATTATATTGATCTAAGATTCAAATCCACATTTATTTAGAATAACTTATTAACTAACACAATTAAGTATGTAATTAATTCATATTTGGGCTGATAATGGTGGTATATTTAATTAATGATATACTCTTTTATAAAGATTTAAATAGTTTTCTTTTTGTATACAAATGAGCTAGTAATATTATGGTATTTAGCACCTGTACATCTTGTACATTTGTTGCTTTAAAAACAATCTAAAATGTCAATATTCCATGGGTATATTGATAAATGGAGGTCTAAATTATAAGAAAATGCATTTTCTACGAAAATTTGAAGAGATAGGTAAAAAATGGTATAATACAATTTGATAGACAATTAAATTGTGCATCTGATTCTCCTAAAATATACAGGGTGTTCCATTTAAACTAAACAAGTTATTGCCGTTTAAAGCTAATAATTATTTAAAATAAATATTTAGACACTCTGTATGAGGTAGTATTATTTTCATTACTGCAACATTATAACTGATCAATAAATAAACTTCAGTAAATATTTAGTATTAAAAACTTTGATACCCTCGGAGAAATGAAGCCTTAAAATTTATACTGCAATTTCACAAAATTGAAAATATTTGAAAAACGGTAAGGTTTAAGTGTAATAAACCTTAATCAAATTTACCTTTATTTTAATCGTAGAAACTAAAAATGTAATAATATACAGGGTGTTCCATTTAAAAAAAAATACAACTTTGATATTTTTTATTTATTTGGGACACTCTGTAACTTGTAAAAATATTTTTAAATTGTAGCTCTAATAGTCCTTCACCGAACCCAAAACTTACAATTTGTAAAAATCTAATCGTTTAGCTAGAATATTCCGTGTCGTATGTGGTGAACAACCCTGTATACTATACAGGGTGGTCCGAACTGTATTCCGGAATTTTCGGCAGCATATTCTGCAGATAAAAATAAGTAAAAAAGTTTGTATAAATGTATGTTCATAAATGCTTAGTTTCGGAGATACAGGGTGTAGAAGTTCCATTTTTATTTCGAATTTTTCCAAATAATTTCTGAAGTAACGTCAATATTTGGATGAAAATTGGTGTCTGGGGGTTTTTTGACACGAGAAATTTGATTTTGTTGTCAATATGACTCTTACTTGCAGAGGGCGCCACCCACATTTTTTAACTGGTTTGAAGAACCATTTGCCGAAAAACGCTCTTTACCATCTTTTGACGGGAGATGCGCAATTACCGACACTTTACTACATCGTTTGTTGAAAAGGTTTTGCTTGCCGTATCGGTGAGAACCAGCCCCTGGACAGCCCACCTGATGAAGGGTAGGCCCAGAAACCGGTTGTGGGGAGTGGAGCTTGGTTCCCCTCTTTACGACAAGCAAAACAATTTTCTCTTTACTTTTTATTTTTCTCTACTTTGGATTTTTCGAAATTAGAAAAAATACACAGCTAAAGGCAAGAAAATATCATTTATTAATATACACTAAAGCTGTAAGAATTTTGTTCATTTCAATAAAAATATATTGTCTGATCCAAAATAAAACAAATTAATTGCAGACACGTGTTTATAGCTACATGGTTATAGACTATACAGTAACGTTGAGTGAAAAGGGTAAATAAATGTATATAATAGATTTATTGATAATTGATTTTTGTTTCAGCATATTTCTAATTTAGTATTGCTACTAACATCCAACATACTCGGCCTCACATCATATCTTGTTGAAGACAAACAACAACGAAGAGCTTTCCTAGAAACCAGACAATCCCTAGAAGTAAAATTGGTGATAGAGGAACAAAGTGCTGAACAGGTAAGTTATGTGACGTAATTCTACGTCATTTAATTGGTAAATATCAGTAGCTTTATCAAAATTTGTGACTTGACCAAAATCGCCAATTTTCATGACTATATGTATGAAAAAAAGTTGAAATATTGTCAATATTTGGTATTTTTTAACTGTTTTCATAACTGCTTGGAACACCCTCAAAAAGAAAATTCCACTTCTCCAACTCCCAGTGGATGACATACCAAGAATTTACAACTTTGAGAAACACCTCACTGTAGTATTGAGTAATAAAAAGGATTGGAAGGAAGAAACGCTTACTCAGCATATAAAAGACCATACCATAACGTGGTATACTGATGCTTCCAAAACCAAAGCAGGGACAGGGATAGGAGTATTTGGGCCGAAAACCAAATACTCCGAACCAATGGGCACCTACCCCAGTATCCTTCAGGCAGAAATTTACGCTATCGAAAGATGTGTACAATTTATCTTAGGAACTATCGAAAACAGGAAATTGCCATCCTATCCGATAGTCATGCAGCACTAAACGCGATCAACTCAGTAACCATCAATTCGAAGTTGGTCAAAGAATGCCTAGAGAAGCTCAACAAGTTGGGCAAAAAAAAGTCCTCCTACTCTGGCTGCCTGCTCACCAAGGGATAGAAGGCAATGAAAAAGTAAATGATCTAGCTAGGAAAGGAGCGAACACTCCACTAACTGCACCAGAACCGTTCTGTTTTCCAAGCGGAAACAAACTGAAACCGGAACTGAAGAATCTGGAAGACTCCAACTGCAACTTAGAATGAGTGCCCTCCAACAGTCTAAGACACTCGAAAAAGTTCTCAGAACCTACGACCGAGAAAAATCAAAGGTTTTCCTTGATTTAAGTAAAAACAATCTTCGGATTGTCACGGGGTTCCTAACAGGACAGTGTTTCCTCAACGAACACCTCAGTAGGCTGAAGCTGAGAAACAACGGCCAATGCAGATTCTGTGGGGAATATGGGGAAACACCAGAAACCTCATCACTGAGTGTGCCGAGACGACGACCATGCCATGAACTTTGGTACGTCTGATGTCAAGGATGGAGAGCTGGCCTCTATGGAGCCGTCTCAGATACTGGTTTTTGTTAAAGCCTTGAGACTGTATGATGAGTTATAACTGGTTATAGCTCAAGAAAGGGGGTCACACAATAGATCTTTAAGGTCGCGGTGACTAACTCCCCTCCTAAACATTCTACATTCTACAAGTTATGTGACGTAATTCTACGTCATTTAATTGGTAAATAACATAAAGTCGCCAATTTTCATGACTATATGTATGAAAAAAGTTGAAATATTGTCAATATTTGGTATTTTTTAACTGTTTTCAAGGCTCTTATAAATAGTAAACCTGAAAAAAAAAATAAAAATTTCAAGATTTTTTGGAAATTTTATGTACTTTTTGAAAATATAAAAGTATTAGAGTTTAAATGTTTCAGTTTCTTGTTAAAATCGATATTCTGAACCCTTGTCTATGAGCGAGATTTAAGCATGGTTGAAACTGTGCCTATATCTAGTATCGCTATAGCTACTGAAAAAGTCGATAATCGACAATTTTTAACATTTTTAAGTGTATTTGAGGCTCTCGGAAAAGAAATAAACTAGGTCAAAGAGTTCTGAAAAGTTCAGATTATATAAAAAATGTTATGTACTTTTCGAAAATATAGAAGTATTAAGGCCTAAATATTTAATTTTTCTGGTAAAATTGATTTTTTAACCCTTGTTCATGAGCGATTTTTGATGATGGTTAAACCTGTGCCTATATCTCTAATACCTTACTCGCAAGGCCATAATGGTATTGTATATTATCGGGATCTACATACTACAGTTAAACTACAGTTGTTTTTATTAAAATCGGCAATTTTCATGACAATATGTATGGAAAAAAGTTGAAAAATTGTCCATTTTTAGAATTTTTTTAAGTGTCTTCGAAACTGTTGAGAAAAGAATAAACCAGGTCAAACAATTCAAAAATCAGAAAATAAAAAAAAAATTATATATACAGGGTGAATCTTAATTAAGTGCAAATATTTTCAGGGCTGGTAGATCTCGATAAAAGAATCATATTTTCTCTATACCGTTTTTCCAATGAGTTCAAAATAACCGTAAAGTATATTTTACTTTGAAAATATAAAAAATGATTTTTTGCTTAAATTTTGAGAACCACTGTTCTTCTTTGTTTTTTTTTCTTGTAAATTTAATCTAGTACCTAGGATGCCATATTACCAAAAAGTTATATGTTTTTTAACTAAAAACTAAAAAAATTTCGATTTTTTTTTGAAAAAGTTTTTTTTCACAATTTTGAAGAAAAATCGTGTTCCTAGAGACGAAATATTTGCACTTATCTAAGACTCACCCTGTATAAATAGCTACCGAAATAAGTGTTAAGTAAAACAACTTGCATCTTAACGCTCATTTTTATAAAATTAAAAAACTTTCTCACGATTTGAGACTTGTACGATAGGATTTTTAAAAGAATTAATCGTTTTTTTTTCGTTTTTTTTTCAGGAAAGGCTTTTACTCTCTGTTCTTCCCGAACACGTAGCTGTACAAATGAGACAAGACTTGGATCAGGCAGACAGTCAGTTTAAGAAAATTTATATGAGCCGACATGAAAATGTCAGGTAAATATTTTCTTATTTTTTTTTTAGTTTTTTAACTGTTTATATACAGGGTTGTTCACCACATACGACACGGAGTATTGTAGCTAAACGAATAGATTTTTACAAATTGTCTATTTTGAGTTCGTTGAAGGATTCATTTTAGAGCTACAATTTAAAAATATTTTTATAATATACAGAGTGTCCCAAATATGTAAAAAATACTAAACTTGTATTTTATTTAAATGGAACACCCTGTATGTTATTCTTTTTTTAGATTCTACGATTGAAATAAAGGTAAATTTGATTAAGGTTTATCACACTTAAACCTTACCGTTTTTTAAATATTTTCGATTTTGTGAAATTGCAGTAAAAAATTGAAGGCTTCATTTCTCCAAGGGTATCAAAGTTTTTAATACTACATATTTACTGAATATTATTTATTGATCAGATATTGTGTTTCAATAATAAAAATTATACTTCCTTATACAGAGTGTCCAAAAATTTATATTAAATAATTACTAGTTTTAAACAGCAATAACTTGTTTAATTTAAATGGAACACCCTGTATATTTTTCGTCATTCAGATATTCTATGGGTATAGTGATAAATGAGGTCTAAGTTATAAGAAAATGCATTTTCTACAAAAACTTGAAGATATACGTAAAAAATGGTATAATACAAATTGATAGAGAATTAAATTGTGCATCTGAATCATGTAAAATATACAGGATTTAAATTAAACAAGTTATTACCGTTTTAAGGTAGTAATTATTTAATATAATTTTTTGGACACTCTGTATAAGAAAGTATAATTTTTATTATTGCAACACAATATCTGATCAATAAATAATCTTCAGTAAATATGTAGTATTAAAAACTGGGATACTCTTAGAAAATTGAAGCCTTCAATTTTTTCTGCAATTTCATAAAATTGAAAATATTTAAAAAACGGTAAGGTTTGAGTGCGATAAACCTTAATTAAATTTACCTTTATTTCTATGGTAGAACCTAAAAATAGAATAATGTACAGGGTGTTCCATTTAAAAAATACAACTATATTTTTTACTTATTTGGGACACCCTGTATCTTGTAAAATTATTTTTAAATTGTATCTCTAATAGTCCTTCAACGAACCCAAAACCTACAATTTGTAAAAATCTAATTAAATTTAGCTACTATACTCAGTGTCGTATGTGCCTATATACCTTTATTCTTTGTATATTACTTGTGCAATCTTAAGTACTAAAATTGCTATTTTTATAAAATAATTTTACTAAAGAAATATCGTCCCATTGCTGCCAAAAGTCACTAACTTACTTTTTATTACTTCCGAGAAAAATGCGTCTAAAGATGAATTGCATTGCATAAAGATGTTATAGTTAGTAACTATTCGGTATTAAAATAAAACATAAATAGCCAAAAATCGTAGTTAATGACTTTTGCAATCGATTTTCCGCTTCAAAACATAGTTAGTGATTGAATTTGGTTGTTCGGAAAAATGTTAGTGACTTTTGGCAGCATTAGGACGATATGCACAACTCTGAGGTATATGAGTCACATTTAATATTACTAAAGTAAAAATTAAAATTGTTGAAGCTGGCAAATAATCATATGAAATGATTAAAAATTTAAAAAAAATTTTTTTTGACTATAACAAATTGAAATATCTAAGTTCAATTTTCAATTATGAATATCTGTAACGTAAATTATTATATGCCTTCCTTTTTATATTTGTGATCGAAAACAAATTAATTGTAATATTCCCAAGGCGTATTGTTATTATTTTACAATAACAATATAACTGAAAATAACTGAAAATCCGAAACTCAATCAGTTTATATATAATTAATGTTAATCACATATGAATTTATTTGAACATTTAATTATAATTAAAGAGAAATACTCAACAAACACAAATTACATTTTGCTAATTCTAAATGAACTTAATATGTTCGATATTTGATTTGAATTTCATTTAAATAATTAAATTGAAAATAAATAAATATTATGTGTTTTTTTAATTTAGGCGTAAATTATACTGAGTGATTTATTATTATAAAGTTCATAAATAGTAAAAAATGATATCTTCTTGGACAGACGTAGTTTAGTGTCGAGGTTCTCTAAAATACGGAGTGAGTTTCCTACGATGTTCTCTATGGGTATCTCGGAAACTACTGGAGATAAAGAGTCCGTTAAATGGGTAAAGAATTGCAGTTTTGTGGGGTTATAAATATGCGTCTTTCAGATTTTTGAAAAAGTTTATGGCTTACTAGATATTTCGACAAAAAAAACAAATTTTGGCTATTTTAAAAATTGTCTCTAATTTCATTATAATCTATTTTAGAAAAAAAAGTTTTCATATAAAAGATGTAGATAATCACATCCCTAATAAGTTTGTGCTCTTCGATTTTTTCTAAAGTCTGTCATTTTTGACATATGACATAAACATATGTTTTTTTAAATAGAAACCATAGTTGGCGATGACTTCATAAAAAGCGCCATTTTTTAAGCTTTTCAGCGATATAAGCTATAATATGTTTTTATCACAAAATTACTGAGTTATAGCCAATTCTTATCTTCACCCTGTACATTGGAAGTTCAAAATACTTTATTTTTACAGTGTATTACCGTTGATTGAAAGAATTGGGAGGATACGTATATAACCTAGTGGGCGAATTCGTGACAAGGCTTGTCTTCCCCTTACGTCTCATGTGCTGTACGGTGGAGACACCAATAATTGTTCTGCGGTCAACGCATAAAACACTTATTTTCTCTAATTCGGCCAGCGAAGGTATATCGAAGATCTGTGGATCTGAAAGCGACAGTGTTGCCATATTAAAATGTGTAATATCTGTAATACGTTTGACAAAAATATCTTTGCATGAAAAATCCGCGTTTATGTATTGAAAATTTATTCCTGTTAAGCATAGGATAAACAACAAAAATAAAAATTCTTTTATAGGTATTGAATACTCATATGATCGACAAAAGTCGATTAGTTGGCTTGGAAATGACGATTGACATTTACCATAATATTTTACATATGACATAACAGCGACCTTCATTTCCAAGTCAACTCTAACGCCGTTCTTTCTTTAATCTTATAGTATTATATTAAATTTCTTAATGATCCATATTATTACCGTACTGTACCCAAAATCCGTAAATTTATGGATTAATCTGTAGTTCTGGCAACACTATCTCCGGCAACCACTCACTCTGTCGACTGAAAGCAGAACTACGTTACGACTACCAGCGCGCAGCGGCGCAGCGCTAAACTAAATCTCGGATAGGCTGACGGTAACGCCAGCTGCATCTTGGACAGGTTTTGTGCCACGAAATCGCCCATAAGGTTACGCATCTTCTTATTTCTTCAATCAACAATATTATGTTTAAAAAATGCAGATTTTATTTTCAAAAACAATAAATTATTTTACTTATTTAACTTGATTATTTTCACTCAGTATGAGAGAACCTTGACATCTGCACGAGAATATCTGTTTAGGAGTTTAAGTCAACTTGTTAGTTACCTATTCTATGGTGCAGACAAATTCGACTGCATTTTAGCAAAGTTAGGTCGACGCTTCAAAGTTACTGTCGCCTTTCAAAACTTGTAAATAAGTATTTCCTTGAAATTTTATGTATAAGTAACTTAGAACATTCAAGGCCAGGAAAACAACTACGAACTTAAAGCTCTAAGTATGTTTTGTATGTTTTTTAATATCACTCTGTCTCTTTGCTGCAAACTTATTGATATTTTATTTTAATAAGTTTTTTATTTTTTTAGGTACATAAAAGGTGCATAGTACAAAAATAAGAGTAATTTTTGTCTCTACCTTTTTTATCCCTTTTCCCTTTATAAACGGAGATTGAAATTGGCCAAGCGGGGGCACTCTGCCGTACAATATTTTCAATTAATGTTGCTTTCGCTGCGTCAGCAAAAAGACCGAATAGCTAGTATTGATGATGAAACATGCTGAAAATTAAAAGTGGTCCTGTTTCTTATTTAAGGTCATGTTTCCCCGCCTAACTTTGTCTTGTCTCGGCTTATTTCCGGTTGACTCGGCTTGTTTTTATTTTCCTTGACCGACTTTTATTTCTTAAAAGCGATGACAGAAGCCCCGAAACTACTAGTGAAATTGTGGAGAAGAGTGTGAAGAGATTATTTTTTGGCGACTTTGGTTGTCTCCTGTTGTCTCGTTTAATTTCGTTTTGTCTCGAGCCACTCCACGACGTGCTGGTTTCTATACCCGAGACAAAGGACTTTTTTTAATAAATCTTAGTGAAATAAGTAAACCTAGACGTTTCTAAAATATCTGTTGCTACAAGATGAGATTTATTTAATTACATATCGTTTTATGTTTATATATATTCCACGAGGTTTTTTTAATATGTATAGTAGATATTTCAAAAACAAAATGTTCACTTAATTTGCAGGAATATAGTTACAATATTTTTATTATTTAACTTTATTAGGTATAATGAATTAGTAGGTATATAAAATTGTACATATTATGATTTTTTACGGCCTTAATTGATTAATATAATAGTAGAATTTTTTGATGAGAAATACTGGTAACATCATCAAAATATATCGAGCTGATTGGGAAAATTATTGATTAACCCGATGTCAATAAAAGTATGATCTACAGACATTTTTAAAAAGCAATGTCCTCTTTTTGTTCTAAGAGAAAACTCTAAACGACACTTAAAGTACACCGCATGGTTTGAATAAATCCATTCAAAAAAAAGAAATAATTATTTTCGAATAGCCAATTTAATCTACCATCATCGGTAACTGTTTTCTAAATGCACTGTTTTCGATTTTTCATATGAGTTTAATTAGTAGTATTATTAGTATTAGTATTTAATTAATTAGTAATTAAAGTAGGATTATTGTTGGGTGTTGTATATTAGTATTAATCAGTAGAGGTATAACACTCTATTACAAACTAATGATATTTATTCATGCTCCATGTTTACTTATTTTTCTGAAGCCACGACAAAGTTTGACCTTGATTGCTTTGCGAAGTAGTATGAATAATATAGATGCGTGTTATAAAAGTTTTGCCAAAACGTTTCTAGAAATATTTCCCGAGACAATCCCAATAATAATAAAAAACAAACAATCTTGTCTCATGTCTTGTCTCGGTCGATTTTGATCTGTTTTGAAGCTTTCGGCCGAGACAAGCTGAAACATAAGAAAAGCATTGAATTTACTTCTGGAAGTATTTCGAGAAATGCTTCTCGAAATGTTTTACGAAATATTTCCAGACACATTTAGGGAATAGTGTAGAGGGCGTATTAAACTTGCTAACGCCACATTTCGTATAAGGACGCAAATCTAGCACATGATGTTTCGAGATCTCTATGGGTATCTCGGAAAATACAGGAGATAGAGAGTAGGTTAAATGGGGAAAGAATTGCAGTTTTGTGGCGTCATAAATATGCGCCTTTCAGATTTTTGAGTTGAAAAAATTCATGGCTTACTAGATATTTAAAAAAAAACAAATTTTGGCTATTTCAAAAATTGTCCCTAATTCCATTATAATCTATTTAGACAAAAAGTTTTCAGATAAAAGTTGTAGATAACCACATCCCTAATGATTTGTCTTCTCCGATTTTTTCTAAAGCCTGTCATTTTTGACATATGACACAAACATATCTGTTTTTTTAAATGGAAACCATAGTTGGCCATGACTTCATAAAAAGCGCCATTTTTTAAGCTTTTCATCGATACAAGCTATAATATGTTTTTTTTTCAAAAAATTACTGAGTTATAGCCAATTCTTATCTTCCTTGACTAATTTCACTTAGTTAGCCATGGAAACAAGTTCAATTGTCGTTGCTCTCAGAAATATGAAACTGTCACATCCAAACTTTGTAAATTAAAATAAACAACAATTGTAAATATGAATTTTTCAAATGAAGAAAAGCGTATAGGATTATTGGTTCAACTTTTTTGGCCATAAGTTTCGAGGATACGTTGACCGGTGAACGTTACTTACGTTTTGTAGAGAACGGTTTTCAAGGCATGTCAGAAGAGTTAAATTTAGATACCCGTGCATTAACAGAGTGGTTCCAACATGACTTTCATTAAGACATACCACCCTACGATGAAAGAAATGTTAAAAATTATTTATATCATAATTATGTAGACTCAGGGATAGAAAGAGGTGGACCAATTGCATGAGCCTCCTCGATCCATTTTAGCTATTCAGTTTTAAAAAAATGCATTTATGTACACAAAATACTCAAAACAATGGCGGAATTTTTGAACATTTTCTGAAATAACTTAAAGTGTATGTAGTGATATTATTTTTTTAAGTGTTAGTTTGTGGAATGTAAATTGTAAAGAGCCGTTTAGTAATATATTTTGTGTTCTTATAAGTTATAAATGATAAGAAAATAAGAACACCATGCCAACTAAGTGAAATTAGTCAAGAAAGAAAGGAATTGGCTATAACTTAGTAATTTTTTGAAAAAAACATATTATAGGTTATATCGCTGAAAAGCTTAAAAAATGGCGCTTTTTATGAAGTCATGGCCAACTATGTGGCCAACTATATGGCCAACCATTTAAAAAAACATATGTTTGTGTCATGTGTCAAAAATGATAGGCTTTAGAAAAAATCGGAGAACAAAAACTCATTAGAGATGTGATTATCTACAACTTTTACCTGAAAACTTTTTGTCTAAAATAGATTATAATGGAATTAGGGACAATTTTTAAAATAGCCAAAATTTGTTTTTCTCTTAATATCTAGTAAGCCATGAACTTTTTGAAAAATCTGAAAGGCACATATTTATGACCCCACAAAACTGAAAGTCTATCCGCATTTAATCGACTCTCTATCTCCAGTACCTTCCGAGATATCCATAGAGAACATCGTAGGAAACTCACCCTGTATTTCTATTAAATTTAAGAGATACTTTGTTATTTACGTAGTCAGTTTTATTTAGTAATATTCTTTTTCGTTTTGTTTCAGTATTTTATACGCAGACATTGTGGGTTTCACAGCCATCTCATCTACATATTCCGCACAAGAATTAGTTAAAATGCTAAACGAATTATTCGCGAGGTTCGATAAGCTAGCCGAGGCAAGTAAGATTTATGCACGCGAACCACTAATAGCTTTAAGGCCATAAATAAAATTTAGTTGCTTACTTTTTTTCGTTCTTTTTTATAGAAATACCAGCAGTTAAGGATCAAAATTCTTGGTGACTGCTACTACTGCATTAGTGGAGCTCCAATTGAAAGACCTGATCATGCCGTTCTTTGTGTTCACATGGGACTATCTATGGTTAAAGCGATAAAGTAAGTCTGAAATATGATCAAAATAAATAAATAATTTAGAAAAAAATCAAAATAACGAAAAAGCCTCATATCTTTTGAACAAAATATGAGGCTCTTTTACATGCTCTTTTAAACGAGCCCACGCTTGTTGGATTCCGATCATCCAGTCCAGAGTTATTAGTATTTAAATAAAAAAAAGATCTAACCTTCCCCCACCACTTTATTTTGGTAGATAGGGGAAAATAGCTCTAACAAAAAATATTCAAAATTTACTGAAAATTATGAATCTGTTACTTATAGTACACCTTATCTAGACAAAATTGCGTAAAAACTCCATTTTCTTATTTTTTGTTGCAGTTGCGCCCCCTAGCGGTCGTTCTACAAACTTGGAAATAATTTCTAGCATTTTCTCATAGCCTCTTTAGTTATAAATATTTTTTTCCGCAGCCCCTACGGCTAATACTTTCCGAGATACAGCCGAGAGCTATTCTTAGTGGGACACCCTGTACATGAAAGTTTTTAAAATAGTTTATTTTTTTCTACACACATTTTCCTACACACGTAAAAACCGGAAACACTGTATGCCGCTTTCTATTTTGTCTCTCTGTCTGTCAAGCAGCCATTTATTTATTTTGCATCCATTAAAATACAGACCACGCAGATGAAGTGTCCAGGATGGTACGTTTTGTTGACATAAGTTACTTTTTGTTACCTATGGCTAAAAATATTACTGATTTATGTTTCCAAATAAGTTTTTTATGGAACATTAATAAAACAAGCCATAACTTATTTATGACCATGTTTTGACATTAAATACTCTTCTGTGTAACGTTTTCAGCTGATACAAATATTAAACAAGTGCATCATAATATTAGCGTAGTCTTCTATAAACACACGATTATACTTAAAAATTCGATCAATCAAGTCCGCAACTTCAACATTCCGGATAAAATCCAATATTGCTTATATATTTTGATAGGTTCAGATTAGAGTTTCTTATATGGCTTCAGATTTTTGTGTGGAGGGCCTTAGTTCCACTTTATTTATCCTAAAATGAAAATAGTGCTTCTTTGAGGTATACTTTTATCAGTAAAGTATAATAGGAAATGATTAAGTTTTAATAAAATGTCTAATAAATACAGTTCTTACAGTGCATACAGTTCGTTACCTAGATCTTCTTGATAGTCTCACTTTGAACTTGCCAGTTATAGGTTTTTCATTAGTTACAATTTTTTTTCTAAAAATACCTGGGACGTGAGTTTTCAGTTGCGGTGTTTCAAGTCTATTTTTTGCCTAATTTTAATTTCTACCCTAATAAATACATTTTCTGTCTAATTTTCTTTTCGTTAATTTTTTCGATATATACAGGGTGGCGCACCCCATTCGTCTCGGTTGATTATACGAAAACGGAAAGATGTAGAAACAAAATATTTTATGGGTATATGTGAGGTCGCAATGTGCACAATTTAAAATTATTTTGAAGTCTCAGAACTAAGATTTTTACCAAAGTTATATTTTTTCTTATGGAACACCCGGTATTTTATTTCATTTTTGGATTTTTGGGCCCAAAAAAAGGCATTTATTAAAGGGGTTAAATATGTTTAAAATCAATGGTTTTTGAGATATTTAAAGATATTTAAATATGCATGCTACAAGAGTCTAAGTCTGTTGATAATTAATTATCAACACCCTGTACATTACTTTTCAGAATTAATTCTAGTGCTGAGTTTAAAGGTAAAGAAATAAACTTTACTGAAAAATGTTATTGTTTCCTTAAATTTATACAGGGGTACCAAAAATTAGTGGTCTATTTTACGAATTTATTTTACATAAAAACTTTGTTATTTCAAATGCAACACCCTGTATTTTTTTAAATAAATTGAAGCAGATTCAAATGCTCTTTCAAACTATATTAGAGTTTCCTATACCTATCTATCTCAGATTTTAAATAAAAAGCGATTTTTAAATAAAATGGCAATCAAGATGGCTGGTATCGCCATGGCAATTTTCAGGCAGTGACAGTTAGTAACTATTTTCAAAATCGACATTAGTGTATGGACATTATTATTTAAACAGTTTACTAAAATTTACCCACAATATTTTAATAAGTAAGTATTCTTTATTTTATGAAGAAAAATAAAGTCATATATGTATCTGCTGGTGGAACGAATGGATATGTTACTAGTTACTAGTGATTTTGTTTTGTGAGGAAAATTATTTCTTGGCCTCAAGAGCGATTCCAAATAGGAATCTTCCTGATAAGCTTTCCTTTGAAAAATTACTTGTCCTCTTTCCTATTTCGCAGAATTGGTAGTGTAGTTTATAAAAAAAACCTATTAGGCAGAAACCTTGGTTGGAAGTGAAGAAATTGAATTTGCCGTAATTGACTCTTTTATAAAAAAATCATATATCTACAAGTTATCGTAAAATAAAACAAAGAACTACTTCTTCGTTTTTCTTGATAGAATAATAAATACATATTAATAAATATTATTTATTAAACTACTGTAGGTCAATTAAATAAAAGTAAACTGGTATAGATTTAAATAAAGTCTATAAACTAATGTCGATTTTGAAAACAGTTACTCACTGTCACTAGAAAATTGCCATGGCGATACCAGCCATCTTGATTGCCATTTTATTTAAAAATCGCTTTTTATTCAAAATCTGAGATATATAGGTATAGGAAGCCCTAATAGTTTGAAAGAGTATTTAAATATGCCTCGATTTATTTAAAAAAATACAGGGTGTTGCATTTGAAATAACAAAGTTTTTATGTAAAATAAATCCTTAAAATAGATCACCAATTATTCGATGACACTTTACTTCATATACAAACTAAAATATATAGGAAACTGAAATGATACCGTCTGTTGGAGAATTCAGTGCCGCCATGCATCGGGTCGTTACACAACTTATGATACAATTTTATTTTATTTTACAGGAAACTTTAAATTTTAACTACAGGTAACTATATTGTTTTGTCCACTCTAGCGCCATCTATTATCAATTTTTTGGAACGTAATTTATTTTTTTGTACAGAAATAGATGATTTTTCTTCTATTTCCTATTTTTTAATAAGAATAAGTTACTCTAAATGCGACATCGCTCCATTATATCGTATTGTTCTCAAACAAGTGACGTTGCATTTAGAATTCACTGATCCTCATCAAAAAATATGAAATAGATATAAAAAAACAGCTATAGTTAATAAAATAAAAATAATTAACTGGATATGTTTAGTAATAATTATGAGTAATAACTTTATTAAAAAAAAGTAAATAATACAAATTATACAATAAATAAAACTTCTTCTTCAGACGAAGGCTCGCACGGCACTGCATACTTAACTTGTTCATATAAATACAATAATAATAATAATAAATCAATACCCCATCGCGTTAAATAATATAAAATACAACTAACAAACTTATTCGAAGTGCGGCGAAAAAACGTGAATTGGATCAATGGTATGTATAAAAATGCAGACCCACGGATTAAAGCGAAGTAATGCGAAGAATCAAAATACATGCAATTAATCCAATGACATTTGCGCCGCGCCGGCGCTTGGCAAAAGTTTAAAGCATGAAGCGCACTTGAGCGAAGCGCGCCGAAGCCGAAGTCATGCGAAGCACTGTTTTTCGCACGCGATGGATAATTAAAGTTGTTTTAAGCTGACCTTTTTAATTTTAGAATTATGCGTAGAGAAATATTATCTATGTGACGATTTGACAAAAATTCTAGACATTCATAACATTAATATAAAAATGCCTTTTATTCTGCATTTTTTCTCAATTTTTACGGTGTTGTCTCGTCTCAATTCATTATGATAATTTAAGGATTCTCAACATAACTCTTTGTAGCTCTGTATAATCATAATGAATGTTTCATCATACTTGATCTCAGTAATTAAACTGAATTCACAGGTTGTACTATTCCTTTGCTATGCTTGAGATCTGAAACAAATAAATATGTATAATTATGTGACACATCAAAAAAACCTCGAGTATAGTTTATAGGATGAAAAAATTAAAAGTTGATGCCGTCGAAGTGCTCTAAAATCTCAACAGTAATTGGCTATGAACGTTTTATCTTAGTCTTTAAGTTAACACAGGCATTATTTTTCATAAGAAATAATTATGGTGTTTATATGCCTTTTAAAAATAAGCAGGATTCAAAAACCATTGTTGATAAAGCAAATTTACATTTTTGAGTAGTATGCTCCACTTATTATATTTTTTAATTCTTACCTAACTTGGGTGTAAACAACTGCCTGGGTTAAATTCTTAAAAGAAGTCTTACAAGAGACATATCTTACCTCACTCACAAAAACTGCATCATCTGCACTCTGGAAGATTCCTGATTTGGGTTATCTGATCTTTTCTCTAAAATGATAGATACAATTTAAAAAATCTAAAACGATAATTTTAATAAACCAAATTCAGTTTGGATTCGTAATACATATTAATATTTTTAATAAACTTTGGAATATCTAATAATTGAATCACTCTCTGCCAAATTAAAGTAGCCAGTGCCATAACTTGTTCATTTACAGCTCAATTAAAATATTTTTTTGTTATAAAGTTGACATGATATATGATATTTTTTTTAAAAATAATGTTCATCTTCATTACTGAATATTTTGCAACTTTAATTTGGTCCACGGTGTAGGTACCTACCTTTTTCAGTTACTGCTTTTATCTCAGGTAACAGTACATGTCTAATACCAACGAGAGAGTGGTCCACCAACAAGTTCTACAACAAATGTTTGTCTTCAAATACAGGGTTTGTACCTGGATTGACATCACTGGACACCAAATTACCAGTAGGTTGATCATCTAAAAGATTATTTTAATTTTATTAGAACAAAATATCTGAAAACGTTCTTTATTTAACTAAATGCATATACTTACCCATATGAACTGGTGTATATAAAAACTCAGTTGGAAGAGAATTAATCTCTAAACCTCTTTTTATTCCAGGTACGATCTTGATTACAAAAATGTAAATCACAAACTCTATAAATCTTTTAAATATCTTGCTGTGTTATATTTTCCATTTTAAGGTTTCGCACTTAATATCACTCTTGAAATAATGTAGGATCGTTCTTCGAGAATGTATGTTTTTTGAAAAACAAATCCATGCATGCCGGCATCGGAATATCATACTTATGAAAGGGTTTACGGCCTGATTCCATCATTGGTTTTTAATAAAAAGTTTAAACAATCACTAAAATTTCAGTAAAACTTTTTTCGATTTTTGACGGTGCATATTATTTGATTAAAACTCACTTGATTTGATTTGAAAAACGCTAAAAGTCATAATATTTTTCAAGTATTTTTCCCTCAAGCGCGACCGGTGGTTCGTCACAGAACTAATAAATTTGTGTATAACTGGTTGCGGTGAAAAAGTCCTTTCAAAGATCTCAATTTCAGTTTCCCATATATTTTAGTTTGTATATGCTTTACTTTTTTAAAATATACATCTACAAAAACCGTTGACGTTCTGTTAAAATGACATTATATCAAGTTAAACTTCATGTTATATTTCATTATTAAAAAGCCTCTAGAGGCTATCGCTTCTTTCATTATAATTTTGGCGTTATTAAAATTTATTCTGTGCCCTGTGTTCCATGAATGCTGACAAATCTTAGATTTGTGAAAATCTCCCTTTCTTAAATAATCTTTATGTTCTTTAATTCGAACATTTAAGGGTCTAGATGTTTCACCAATGTAAAATTTACGCATTCGCATTTGCATGGTATTTTATATATTACATTTTTTGATTGTTGTTCTGTATTTTAATACAATCTAATAAAAATAAATGTATTGCTCATGCATCTGTAGATGTTAATAATGTATGGCAATCTTTGATTTTAAAGAACATAACATAAATAAACATAACATACATAAAAATTAAAAATATCATGCATTAAGTTTGAGTTTTTTTGGTTTTACCTTATTAAGTAATTGTTATCAGGTAGGTAGTTATTGGTATTTTGAAGTTTAACTTGACATTTTAACAGAACGTCAACGGTTTTTGAAGACGTTTTAAAAAACGTCTGTTTTAAAAAACTAAAGCGTTCTTGAATAGTTGAATTTAAATATTTTAAACAGTTTTTTTCTTTATTCTTTGCATTTTTTTTGCTTCCGACGACGGAAAGAGATAAACTTTCCGAAACGTTAAGCATTTTTTTGTTCGTTAGGCAAATTTTCATATCTGTAAGCCTAACTTCTGACAAGTAGTTTCCATTTAGATTAACGCAGAACAAAAAATAACTATTTTATTTTGTAGATTTTCTTGCAGTGACGAAATGATGAATCCGCCACTTTTGGTATAGACATTTTTTCTCACCTTTCTTTCCCTTTTTGTTTTGTAGGTATGTTCAGCAAACTGCCAACTCCCCCGTGGACATGAGGGTGGGAATTCACACGGGAGCTGTTTTGGCGGGTGTATTGGGTCAGCGCCAATGGCAATTCGACGTCTATTCGAAAGATGTCGAACTGGCCAATAAAATGGAGAGTAGCGGTATGGCTGGGTATGTACGTTACATCTCTACAGTAAATTCCTATTTATCAATATTAAAGATTATAGGATTACGGAACAATCAATCTTCTATATAGGGTGTAAAAAAATAGTGTACCAAACTTTAGTGAGTAATACTAGAGATAAAAAATAAAACAAAAAGTTCCTATGAACATAATATGTCCTATGAATGAATCCTAATTATATATTAGAGCAATTAAAAAGGTAGATAAAAATAATATAAATATTTTGTTTATTTTTAAGAACATTGGTAAAACATTTTCCTTGATATTTCGAAGTCTTACGTATTAGGGTAGAGGGTAGTTTTTGACAAATACTATATTGTTTTATTAGAAGTAATAATGGCACTTTTCGTGGTGAGGCGGTACGAGCCGACAGGTTGACAGCCGAGACATACAATCGAGGCACAGAAAGTCATTTTTACTCCGAATAGAACATGTTATTTTTTTTCAAACGCCACAAATAATTTTTAAACAATTTCAAACAATCCAAACAATATAAAAAGATTTGTAAAGTCATAAAAAAGTCATACATTGTATCTAATTATATATCGAGAAACTATGGCTTGGTTTGGTTTGGTTTGACACTTTAAATAATATATCTTCGTACTTTTATGCTTAGGCCTAAAAGGGCTTTAGTTTTATGCCTAGATGTTAAAATGACTTTTTTATATTGTCAATCACGTCGCAAAAATTAATAATTTTGTGACGTTTGAAAAAAAATATTTTTGCTTAAATTAAAAAAAAATATTTTTTCTGTTTTCTTTCTTATAAATGTAATATCCTTGTATATGAATTTTTAAAGTAGCTCAACCTAAGACGTTTATGGATGTAAAGCACCAGATGGCGGGGCGTATTTCACAGTCTTTTACTAGAGAAAAATATTTTTTGTTACTCTGAATTTTGAAGCGGCCAATAAAAACAGAGAAAATAAAAATCGATCATTTTCGTACTGTGCCAATTGGTTACTAATCGACCAGATACTTTTTGTCTATTAGATATGCTATAAAAGCTGGTAATTATACAATTCGACCATTGTAAATACCCGACAAATTCCGCAAGGCCGACGAGGTCGATGTTTTTCACTGTTAAGAAAAAAAAATGTTTGTTTAGATAATTTTCGAGATATTTTTTCTTTCTGCATGCACATTTTAAAAGTATTTTATATTCTTTGTCCGCTTGATCTATTATACTGGTCGCACGTATCGATGTTTTATTTCTTGTAGTTTTAAAACATTTTCTTGTAGTTTTAAAACATTTTCTTGTTTCTTTGTAGTTGTAATGTAAAATTAGATTAATTTATTAAGTTTGATTATAATGTTTAGTGTAGACTACCAGAAGAAATTTAGTAGTGTTTTTATATTTTATTTTGAAGTTAAGTAGTAGGTGAAGGGGTAATTTGGTTAATTTTTCTTTATGTTTGATTAATTAATAAGTTTGATAATTTGTTTAGTGTAGAATATAGAAAAGTAGTTTGTGTAGTGTTCTTGTAAGAGATTATATTCATTTATTTTGTAGTTGAGTAGAAGGTGAAGGTATTTGGGTATTTTTTTCTTTTTGTTTTTCTTCTAATAATTATTGTAGTAGTTCTTTTAAATATTGTAATAGATACATTATAATCTTCCTTCTACTTTTCTGGTAGTTGAATATACGAAAAAAATCTGATCAAATTTATTTTAAATGAAATTAATCTAGTCTTATTAATTAATCAAATTAAACTAGTCAAATAATATTAATTGCAATCAATTATTAAAAAATATTAATTATTTTGGAAAATAACTTTTGAAATGGAGTATTATTGATAAATTGTTTAAAACATTATTTGTGGCGTTTGAAAAAAATAGCATGTTCTATTCGGAGTAAAAATGACTTTTGTGCTTCGGCTGTATGTCAAACCTACAGTCTCGCCACGAAAAGTGTCATTTTTACTCCTAATAAAACAATATACTAGAAAGTTTTATGGTTTAACGGGCGTTGTGAGTTAAAACATAATGATATTTTCAGTTTTTATAATTTTTGATCGAAAATAAACAGCGATGGCTATGAAATGAAGATCGCTGTCATTTTATATGTAAATTTATGTGGGAAATGTCGTCGATCGTCATTTCCCTGCCAACTGAAGGCCGTTTTTTTTTTCATATGGTACAAAGTTAAAGCAAACTTGATTCTGACCATGTTTTACGCTAAGAAAGATTTATTTCGTGTAATAAAGATTTAAATGGTGTATTAAGTACATAATATTTATTTGAATGTCAAATAATATTATTGAAACAAGTGCCAAGTTTTATTTTTAATTAAGAAAAAAATTAATCAAGAATGTATAAACGTTTTGTTTTCAAAAAAAAATTATCTTAAATTCGTAAAACCTCAATTTAGAATAAAATGATCGAAGAATGAAATAAAATTTTATAGCCCTGGGTCAAATCGAAATAAAGTAAGTGTATGTAACTTTTTTTAAATATTTATAATTACCAGTAATTAGCATTAATGTACCAACATATTGAAAATTGTTATTTCTTTGTTAAATACCGTTTAGAATCCTTAAAACAACAGCAAAAATAATCGAAAATCGACAATGAAATAATAGTTTTGTTTAAATTTCTTAATCAGCTGAGCCCTATTATAGTTCGCAAAAATCCGAGCTATATTATTACATTACTCTGAGGGAAATACCGCTAATAATCGATATTTTTGACTCCGCCCCTAATCACATGCTTCATTCCTTTAAAGCTTTACGATTTGTTCACCAGAGGCAGCACATTTTATCGAGAGGTTGACCAACTTTAAGAATATATAAACAAGGGTAATATGCTACCTATGTTGTCATATTATCGAGATACCTATTATGATTTTTAAGTAAAAATTAAAAAAAAAAATACCATTTTCTTTTTCGTAAAAAAACTCAGGCCTGTTTCTGACGTCGAAATATGCCACTTCAAAAAATATTTACATCTATTTAAGACACCCTGTATATTTCTTGGATCCCTCTCTCTTTTTATTAAAAAGAAATTTCGTGGTATTGTAGTATTAAAGGCAAGATCCGTTCTCGATAAGAAATTCAATTTCGAATGGAAAGGACATATTTTATACATCCAAACTGAATGTAAACTGCATCCCATACAAGTCAGGACGTATCGATATTTTCACTTAAATTTCTGAGAAGGAAAATTCAATTCTTTGCCTCCGTTTCTTGAAAACGTGAGCGCATCCGAACGCTCTTCAAACATTTTATTGCATCTAAAACCAGAGAATTGTCTTGTTGCCAATCAAGTAATATATAGTAAATTTTCTTCATTGACAAGAGAATAATGTTTACAGTCATTATTTGCTGTTTATATAAACTTTATTTTCTGAAATGTAAAGAAACGACTACCCATATCATTTCGCCTGTCAAGATTATATGTTTACAAATTATATTATAAATATAATTTGTAAACACGCAACACTAATATGAAAATAGTATCGCATGGTATAGTCTGTGAAACGAATAACTTTGAATTTGACAGTTCCCTCGGACTTTTCTAGTGTTAATTTTATTAGGTTAGCAACTTGCAGCCATGCTGATGCAATACCGTCTCTAATAGAACAGCCTCGGAGCGAGGTTTATGACGTCACTCCAGTTAGATACTACGGATTAATTATGTTGTAGAATACATGGAAAACATAATTATTCCTCGTATATGTAATTTTTTTGGATTATATTCGACACTATTTTTTTCATATGACACAACACTGATGAAGGCTATAAACGTTAGCTATAACCTTTTTTTTAAACCAAAAAAAAATAATGAAAAACCAAATGAAAACTTAATCAGCGTTTTTCCCGAACCTAAATCCGAAGAAAATCAAAAATTTTAGAATAATTTTACTGACGCCTTTTTTTCTATGATATTGTATTATTTGCAAATATAATTTTTCGAACATTGATGCTTGCAAAATATACATATAAATTTTGTGAATGCAAATAATAATACATCACTATTAGTAGATATTGAATGTTTTTTGTTGAATTAGATCGATTTTCAAACTCATAAAAAACTCAAACATAATTTAAAATATATTTTACATTTTACCCATTATCTATTCATTATTTGTATATTGTAAAACATTTGATGCATTTGTATGGTTCATAGTTTATTTGCCAAAGTATTTATTACTATAAATAGGTATATATATATATATATATATATATATATATATATATATATATATATATATATATATATATATATATATTGTATTTATTAACTGTATATTATGTATATTTCATGTAAACTATATCATTTTTAAAATACAAACCAAAAATACGAGGAAGAATTATGTTTTCCGTGTATTCTACAACATATTTATTAATCCGTGGTATCTAACTAGCGTGACGTCATAAATCTCGCTCCGAGGCTGTTCTATTAGGGTCGGCATTGGTCTGATATTTAGAAATTTCAAAGGCTGATGACATTTTACTTTTGTCAATTATGACATTTTGCGTTGATTTTTGCAAGAAGAGGAAGAACTGTCACCTGTTTTATTATTTTCCTTTTCTATTTCACGAAAGTAAAAAGAGTTACCTATCTGATTCGTTCAGGCACTCATTTTAAAGAATATCAGTAACATTTTGGATAGAGGGCTTTTATATTTGCCATGTTGGTAAAAAATAACGGTCAAAATTCAAAGTTATTCATTTTATAGACTATAATAATCATAAAATATCTTTTAAAAAAATCTTCTCTAAGAAAAAATCTCTATCTAGGAGGGTCCATATTTCCGCTACCACATTATCATTCCTGAATGGAGAATTCGAAGTGGAACCGGCATTCGGTGAAAAAAGAGATGAAACGCTGAGAATCGCCGGATTGAAGACCTATTTCATCGGGAAGGTGCTCAAACCGGTAAGGAAATCAATTAAAGGCTCTAGATTAGAGTTTCGAGTGGCCAAGCGAGCAGGGGCGGATAGAGGCATTTTTTTTTGGGGAGGCCCAAATAAAAAGTAATGAAGAATATGCTTTTTAGGGTGCCATTTTTAACCAAAAAGGCTCATATATATCATTTTTTATATATTTACCCCCCCTGTATAAGAGATATTTGCGAAAAACGGGTTCTACAGTATATCTCCGGATTGTTTTTACCACAGGAAAGACTTTTTTATTATTGACATTTTTAGAAAAATGCTTCTTTCATAAAAAATTTTGCTTATTCTAAAATAGTTAATCCCGTTTATATATACAGGGTGTTTCAAAACAAATGCGAAAAACTTTAAGGGATGATTCCTTGTTCAAAATAAAGGGTAGTTTTCTTTACAAACGTTGGGTCAAAAGTCAACCATTAGGGAGATATCGCGGTACAAAGATGGCGGAAAAGTAATGTTTTTATTTTTTATCTTGAAAACGAAAAGAGATAGACTAATGAAATTTTATGGAAGCATTACTGTTATGAAAACACACTTTCTGGTAATTTTTCACTTTTTAAAATGAGTGGAAAGGGTTGAAATAAACTACCCCTATCATTCTTGTTAACGAAATTTAAAGAAAAAATCTTATCAAACACATGCAAATGCTTTAATTTGATAGTTTAGTTTGTTAAGAAACTTTTACCTCTTGTGTTTTTTGATAAAACTCACCGATTGGAAATTAAAAAATAAAATGTAAAGCATTACATGTCAGGACAAAAAACATTTTTAGATTAAGAATCTAGTGATAATAACGATAATAATAATCATCTAGATAATAACGTATTGCAGTAGAGTAATGTCAATTAAAATAATATTAGAACATCCTAAAAGTAACAGCGGCGGACTAGATTTTTTCCTAAAAATTACAGCAGCCCACTAGATTCTTTATCAGAAAATGTTTTTTTTCCTGACATGTAATGCTTTACATTTTATTTTTTAATTTCAAATCGGTGAGTTTTATCAAAAAAATACAAAAGATAAAAAAGTTTCTAAACAAACTAAACTATCCAAATTAATTTTCTTGCATGTGTTTGATAAGATTTTTCTTTAAATTTCGTTAACAAGAATGATATTGATTAATGATTGTTTTATTTTCGAGTGGTATGCCCATTCCACTACATTTTCGTCTCCATTGGTCCAATGCTGCATCTAAGTAAATATTGAATAAAATTGGAGATAGACCACATCCTTGTCGGAGGCCCTTACTAATATTAAATGATGTTGTGAGTTCGGCTCCAATTTTAACTCGTGCTAGCGGGTTCTTGTAGGTTTTCTTTATTGCTTTTATTAGGGTAATATTTATTGGTGACCGGTCGAGTACGCGAAAAAGTTGTTTTATTGGGATAGAATCATACGCTTTGGTTAGGTCTACTCCCGTTTATACTTTTCCATACCGTTTTAAGAGAAAATTTAAAAAAAATGAAAATATGGTTGAATAGTCCTAAAAATGAAAAGTCGTTTCTATGATAATATAATTCCGATTGCATTCTTTGATAAATGGTTATTATTAACTTTGATTAAAGTCATATTTTTTGCTCTTGTTGAAGTATCACATTTTCAGATAACTTTTATCACCGTAGCATTAAATCGTATCCGCAGCATTAAACTAAATAAATTTTGTGCTTTTTAAATATTTTAAAACAGCAAAAAATATGACGTTTAAAAATTAAAATTCAATCAGTTACAATAGGTCTATTCGTTTTCCTGTTATTATCGATTCTGAATCGTCCTAGAACTCTCCAGCGCATGCGCAAATGAAATAATGTCTTCATATTTCCTTCTGCGCATACGCATCACAATTCTAGGACGGTTCAGAATCGGTAATAACAGGAAAACGAAAAAAAGCTAATGTATGAATGAAAACGAAATTTTATTACCATAGAAACACGTTTTGATTTTTAGGACTCTATTTTCATATTTTTCTTAATTTTCTCTAAAACGGTATGAAAATTTGGAAAAGTATAAACGGGATTAACCATTTTAGAACACGCAAAAATTTATGTGAAGAATGCATTTTTCTCAAAATGCCAATAATAAAAAATCCTATTGTAAAGGCAATCCGGGGATACATACTGCAAAAAAAAGTAATTGAAAATCGTTTTTCTAAAAAAATTATTTAGTTTTTTAGTGGTATTGTAGAAATATTTCTAAAGGCGGATTGTGACGACTCGTGTACTTGGCAAGTACGTCTATATTTTCGTACCCCCAGCAAGAATACTATCTTTGTAAACAATTTTTTTTGCAACAAGCTCGGCGCTTACGCGCCTTGGCGAGTGACAAATGATTGTGCAAAGAAAGCGCTTATACGACATGGCAAGTATATGAATAACCAATATTTGTACAAGTACACGAGTCGTGAGAATCCGTCTTAATAGGAAGTCTTAGTAAACTAATCGCGAATTCAAAAAATTGAGTATAAAAATTTTCCACAAACTCAACACACAAATTTTGCTCACCAATAGGCAGTTTCTACAACGTAATGTTTCGAAATGTAAAAAAATCCGATTACTTTTAAAGATATTTAGGATTTTTTTTTGGATTTTGTATTTATTTTCTTTAAATTTATTTGGAAGGAAATGACACAACAACAAACTAATCATTTTTATTTTTACTTTATGTTTCCACCACTGAATCTATTTTTTTCTAAACTAAAACTTCACGCAATTTTACAAATACTTATTTGTTTTTAAAAAATTGAGGAAAAAATGAAGCTGAACATAACCCAGCATTAAAAAAAACAAGTGATAAATGTTTGAGTAATTAAACAAACGTTTATGTTATGTTAAGTTCGTGTTCAGGTGTCCCAAATGTAAACAAATGCCCTTTTTTAATGCTGGTATGTTCCAGTTTAATCCGTTCCTGTTTTACCTCAGTTTACATTTAGTTTAACGAGGTTTTTATGTTTTTAAACCTCGATTTTTAATTATATCATTTAAAAAAACAACGTTTCAGATTATAGGGTGAATGAGAGTTTAATTGTGTGCATTGAATTGAAAGCTGATAATTCCCAACATACAGGGTGGCCCATCGAAAACGTTCCGCAAGGCATAACGGCCAGGGTAATTTTTTTTTCAGAACATTCAAAAACACGTCAATTTTGTTTGTGAGGGGGACAACTTTTGCCCCAAAAATCATTGCAAAATCTTCAACCCTTTAAGCGGGGGTGTTATCCCCCAATTTTTTTCAAATGGGAAGGGGGGTCAAGTGGTACCGCAATGAAAAGGGCTTTCTATTCTCTATACTTTCCCGCTTCATTTTTGAAAATCGGTCGAGTCATTCAGAAAATATGAAGGATTGAAATTTGAAAAGTTTATTTAAACATTTATCAGCTGGAGTAAATGGTAAGGATAAATTCCTTCGACCAATTTGCTGTTTTTTCTTATTATTTCTAGATGTTTACGCATTTTTTCACTTGCCACAAGGTTGAACGATCAGGTGCGGTAGTTGCTAGATAGCTGTTCTGTGACTTATGCGTTGAAGTTCTTCTCAATATCATTAAACTTTTTAACAATTATGGTGTATTCACTTGCAGAAAAAGGAAATAATCGAACTTTATTTTAAAAATAATGAATGTGGCAATCGGGTTGCGCAGATATTCAATGAACGCCATCCTGACAATCACTTTTATGGCAAAATTGTTCGCGAGTTAGTAGCAAAATTTCGCGAAACTGGTTCCGTTATGAATAAAAAGAGGCAGAGGGAAAATCCTGTAGTAAATGAAGCTATGGAGGTATTCGTATTGGGCCAAGTTGCCATGGATAGTACGCTGAGTACAAGAAAATTAGCCAATGAGACCGGCGTGAATCGTACAAGTGTCCAAAGGATATTAAAAAACACAAGTTCCACCCGTACAAAATTCAGTTGGTATAAGAACTCAACGAAGACGATTTTGATCGTCGCTTACAATTTTGTGAAACTATGAGTGAACGAGTAGCGAATGATAATAATTTACTATTTAATGTGTGTTTTTCGGATGAGTATACTTTTTTTTGAACGGTTTAGTTAATCGGCACAACTGTCGGTATTGGGCTGAGGACAACCCCAGGGATTTTCACGAGGTGCACACACAAAACCCTCAGAAATTGAACGTGTGGGCTTGTATTTTTGGAAATTCTATTGTAGGTCAGTTTAACGATAGTGAGAAGAACTTCAACGCACAGAACAGCTATCAAGAAAAGAGCGAATTGCATATTGAAAAAATGCGTAAACATCTAGAAATAATAAGAAAAAACCTCAAATTGGTCGAAGGGATTTATCCTTATCATTTACTCTGATAAATGTTTAAATAAACTTTTCAAATTTCAATGCTTCATATTTTCTCAATGACTGGACCCATTTTCAAAAACGAGGCGGGGAAATATAGAGAATAGAAAGCTCTTTTCATTGCGGCGCCACTTGACCCCCATTCCCATTTTAAAAAAGTTAGGGGATGACACCTTCGCTTAGAGGGTTGAAGATTTTACAATCATTTTTGAGGCAAAAGTTGTCCCCCTCAGAAACAAAATTGACGTGTTTTTGGTTTTTTTGAGAAAAAAACTATACCCTAGCCGTTATGCGTTGCGGAACGTTTTCGATGGGCCACCCTGTATAAATTACTAGAATTTATGTCTATGAATATACAGGGTGGTCCGAATTGTATTCCAGAAACTTCAGCAGCATATTCTACAGATAAAAATAAATAAAAAAGGTCTATAAATGTATGTCCTAAAATGCTTAGTTTCGGAAATACAGGGTGTAGAAGTTTCATTTTCATTTTGATTTTTTTCAAATAATTTTGTAAGTAAATAAAGAAAAATAAAGTAGGAGCTATATTGAGATCAAAATCAAATTTCTCATGTCAAAAATCTTCCAGGCACCAATTTTCATCCAAATATTAACGGTACTTCATAAATTATTTGGAAAATTTGAAATAAAAATGAAACTTCTACACCCTGTATCTCCGAAACTAAGCATTTCAGAACAGACATTTATACGAACTTTTTTACTTATTTTCATCTACAGGGTGTGCTGCCGAAGTTTCCGGAATACAGTTACTGTATAAATGGGTTTAGCTGGGGTTTATGATTAATAACGATGAGATTTTTAAAGCATTTTTTATGAGTGTAACGACTACAACAAGAAAAAGTATTATTCGATTTTACAACTTTATAATTTTAAGTTAACATGTTCTTAGGGTTCAATACATCAGAAGAAAAAAATAGAATCCTGATAGGATCACTCTGTTGTCTGTCCGTCTGTCTGTCTGTGAGGATACTTTATCTCGGGAACGCGTGGATATATCGAGTTGAAATTAAAACCATATATTCAGGTCTACACTCCCTCAAAGCTGTGAAAAAGTCAAGTTAACGTTAAAAAAAGATAAAGCCGCTGATGCCGCAAAAACGTACGTTTCGACACTCTCAAGTAAATCAAAATTCATAGGGTATATTCCGTTGACCTAGAACTATAAAAGTTGGCAAGTAATAGAGTCTTATCCTACAAGTATAGAAAAAAATCTTAAAACTCTGTATTTTTAATTGAATCACGAAAAAGCAAGGTCGTTATGCAAGGAACGGCGATCTAAATTTTGAATTGATTTAACCGTGTCATCTGGGGTATCGCATGAAGGGGCTTTATTGACACATGCTTAAACAGATTTTTAATAATATTTATGATTTTTTTTCCGTATTAATTTCAAATATTAAAATAACTGAAATCATTAAATTTATTCTAGTTTAAAAGTTTTAATTAATTTTACTTTGACAATGGTCATTTAAAATAAAGTTTTTAGCTAAACGTGATACTATTGTGGTTTTCTATTTTAGTTTGAACCGCCACAAAAGGAAGTACAAAATGGGGAAACTACCATTGTCCCAGATGCAGATAGCTGTGTTATATCCGAACTTAGAACAATAATAGACGATAAAAATGTAAGACCATTTAATATATAATTTTAGAAATACCATTTACTATACTTTAATTAATATAAAAACAGTGTAAAAATTATATTTTAATTTGAAGTTTCCTCTACCTAAGATTTAACAGCTATAGTAATAATTATTCATTATTATTACGATATATTATGCACATGATTTTTAAAACACCCTGTACAAACTGTATTGGGTATTTTTTAGGGTACAGAAATTGTTAGATCAAGAGAAGATTCGGCAGAGTTTAAATCAAGGTTAAGAAAAGAATTGGTAAGCCGTGATGGCCATATGTGAGTAATTTTATCATAATTTATGATATTATGATACACATATTATCTCTTTTTAAAATATATTATTTTAATACTACTTTTAATAATATTTTTGCATTTTTTTAGGGAACTAGCAAAAAATACCACATTTATTACCTTATCTTTTACGGACCCCCAAAAGGAAAAATCCTATTACAGACATATAGAGAGCTCTTCAAGTTTCATATTGATGATGTTTATAGTCGTTAGATTAGGAATAGGAATATGTGTTCTAGTAATTCTACCAAGGTAAAATCGTAGTTTTTAAGCATAGATGACTACTTTTTGATTTATTTTAGTGGCTTGTCCATAGATGTGACTTATCTTACAGAAAATGGATTGTTTTTTATGTTAGTAATAATGGCTATAATAGAAGAATTTCCAGGAGTTGTAAGTTTATTTCATACATTAAATTATATTTTATTAGTTCAAAATCTATATAATATATCATTTATTTTTTAGTCTAACTGCTGTAAAGCTTACAAAGAATCGATGATAGTGAGAATGATATTAGCCACACTTTGCGTATTAACACTTGGAGTGATAAATAGTCTAGACACTGTAAGTTCTTTTTCTTTCTATAATTTTTGGTTAACATGATTATGTATATCTTCAAAAAATCCTGTATGGGTATTTCGCCACTGAAAGAAAATCTACAAAATAAAATAGTAATTTTTTGTAAACACTGCTGCGTTAATCCAACGAAAACTACTTGCTAGCAGTTAAGTTTACAGATAAACAAATTTGCCTAACGAACAACATTTGCCTTTTTCTAATTATGTCAATAATATTTTTTTTTAAACAAAATACGATAAGCGGAAAAGGGGACCAAAAAACCCTACATATATGCTTATTCTCTGCATTAAGTTCATCAGACCGAAGGGAACAGCCATTCGACGACCGGTTTCGGAGATTTATCTCCATCGGCCGCTGGTTTTAATTTTGGCGGTAAGATCTGTGATTGTCACAGCTGCCGCTAGATGGCGTAGAGCGTCTAGGACTCGCCATAGTAGTACGTTTTGTGCTCAAATGGTATTCTCTGCTTTTCGTTGGTCAGATCGAGGATTACAGCAAAGTCGGCCTGACGATGGAGATAAATCTCCGAAACCGGTCGTCGAATGGCTGTTCCCTTCGGTCTGATGAACTTAATGCAGAGAATAAGCATATATGTAGGGTTTTTTGGTCCCTTTTTCCGCTTCTCGTATTTTGTTTATTTATATATACCCTACCAAAGCCTTCTTATCTCCATCTACAGTAACGTGGATGAAGCAAGCATGTTTGTCCAGTAGGCCGCTGGTTTTAATTTTGGCGGTACGATCTGTGACTGTCACAGCTGCCGCTAGATGGCGTAGAGCGTCTAGCACTCGCCATAGTAGTTTGTTTTGTACTCAAATGCTATTCTCTGCTTTTCGTTGGTCAGATCGAAGGTTACAGCAAAGTCGGCCTGACGATGTTGATAAATCTCCGAAACCGGTCGTCGAATGGCTGTTCCCTTCGGTCTGATGAACTTAATGCAGAGAATAAGCATATATGTAGAGTTTTTGGTCCATTTTTCCGCTTCTCGTATTTTGTTTATTTATATATATACCCTACCAAAGCCTTCTTAGCTCCATCTACGGTAACGTGGATGAAGTAAACATTTTTTTTTCTTTTGTAAAGAAAATCGCATTATAATTATTTTTTTCAAGAAAAAGACTAAACTAATTAGGCCATATTTTCTTTTCAAGATGTCTTGCATCGATCTTAAACCGCAGCCATCCAATTGCAGCATCGGCAGCAACGAGTTTGACATAAACGCCTTCTGTCTCTACCCCTCCTACTTCAGCTACTTTGCCGTTTTGATTTTAATAGCTTCGTCGCTCCCGGCATGTCTGCCATATCTCTGGAAAACGTTCCTGATGATAGCGGTGACCGCTGGCCAGTGCGGGGTCAACGTGTTTCTGGCAGGAAATAGTTTGGATTGCGAAGAGTTGAGGCAACACTGGACGAGGTACGTTAAGAGGTTAATGATATTATACTAAATAGATTTTTGACAAAATTCATATTATTATAATGCAAATACCATTCCAGCTACACTATTTAAAACTGAAGGACGGCTAGATCGACTTTATTGATAGTTAGTTGTAGAATGTGTTTAGACCTTAAAGATCTATTGTGTTCCCATTCCTTGAGTTATAACTCATCATACAGTCTCAGGGCTTTGAAAAAAGTTGGCAAAAGTTAAAAGTTAGTTAACTTTTTCTACTAAATGAAAATAGCTACTACTAACTTTGACGTTGTGAATACTTTTAGTGAAATTAGCAAAACAAATGTCAATTGAAACTAGTAATTTATTCCATTAATTTTGAGGTTCTGAATGAATATGAAAATTAAAGAAATATGTATTTTTTAACTTTATTAATAATTATTATCAGCACAGATTATACTTTGTTTTTTCTTTATTGTTTTTCGTGGTTCCGATTTTCGGAATCGGGCACTAGTTAGGTTACTAGTTTGCGCACATAGCACGCCCACTTATGGCCTCTAAAATTGTGCACAGCGCCTGACCGGCACAGTTATTAGAGAGATATCGGAAGACCGAATAGCGTCATGCAGGATTTACGCGTACCTTATCATGGTTACGATATGCGTGAGTCAATTTTTAACGCAACACCCGCTAACGTTACCGCCTGACGTAATTTGTGGATAAATTACACCAAGCGCTATTTCTAAATAACGTTTAAAAATTGCTTAAATGGGCATGTGCGGGTATTTGACAACCGGGGCCGGCCAGCGAGATCTTTTATTTTAGGTTATGTTTAATTGTTTTGAATTATTACTTTAGTTTTATTAGGTAATTTGATATTTAAGTAGCTGGGATTAGTTTTAATTAAATAAATATGGCGCAAAATATGAATTCCACCTTTTCCAATATTAAAGAACCTATAAAGAGGCTTAGGTTTACAGCAAATGACGACTTAGCCCTTCTAAGAGAATTTGTTGCTTGTTCCCTAAACCCACTGGTAGACGTTGAACAATAAAGCACTGGAAATAAGCACTTTAGCCCTTTAGTTTTAAAATACCTAGTAAACAAAACAATTTCAAAGTTTTAAATTCAAAGACTAAGCGGACGCGACGCGAACAGAATTCTTTCCGATCCGATAACTACTATAAATGAAGAGAGTTTATACCACCTCACGTAAAGGAAATAACACCTGGCCTTATTAACGTCCATGCACGCTATTTGGTTTAGCGATATCTCTCTATTACGCTGTTTATTGTTATTTTACGCGAGTTTATTTTTGCGCACAAGAAATTTTACTCGTTTGCACATCGTCATAAAAAACAATTTTCGTACCACGAATTAGGAATAAGATTTTTATCTGTATACTTATAGTATACCTAATCTGTGTTATTAGCTTAACGAACACAAAATATATATTTTGCAAAATATCATCCTCAAAAATTGGCTTTATTATTAGATTACTGCGTAGAATACAAAATATTATTTTATTTGGATAAAATTTAAAATGAAATTATATTGTTACATATATTCCAAATAAATAGATTTATTTTCGAAGCATAGAATATTTTGAATATTTTTTATTTTTAATATAATTAATCTAAAATAAAAAGAAAAATGTTGAAAATAAATTTTTATTCAATAATAGTTGCTTGAAAGCATACAATTTTATGTTGTTCTACTATATATAGAAATCTAACATTAGCATTAGTTTTGATTATTCAGTAATGTTTGTACTTTGTAATTATTATGAAATCGATAGTTTAAATATAGACTGAATGTGCATTACATTAATGCTTAAATCGGAGTTTAATTTGAAATAGAATTCAAATATAAAGTTGCTATGAAAATTATTATTTTTATTTTATTCAGGATTAACTAGCTATAAAATTGAAAAACATATATTTTGTTTTCAAACGCTAAAGTATTAGTTTTCTCTACGTGATTGAAATACAAAAATGTAATTTTAACGTTTTTTAAGGTATAAAAATAAAATACTTTTACGCCCAAGCACAAATGTACATTATTTAACTGACATAAAGTGTTCAAACGAATTTCAAATTCAACGAGTACAAGGTATTATATTTAATTTTTTTTATATTATTTACAATGTTTCAAATTATTTAAAAAATAATTAGTGGAGTAAAAATTACCCTTTTGTATCTTGCCTGTAATGTAAAACCTACAGACTCATCAATGTACCAATGCGCGAAACTAAAATTATTGGCATGTAAAACTTTAGGAGTAATGTTGGTATAATTTTATTCTATAATATTAGTGGAGTGCTTTAAGCCCTTATGAGATACAAACCTCGGAATTCATTTACTGTGAACGAATTTTTATAAAACTTTTTGCGTTGTATTTTTAATAAGATATATACAAAGTTTACCTATTTAAATTCGTTGCTTTCACTTTAGTATTTAAATAAACACACACATATACAAATGCATACATAAAAGGATCCCATACAGCACATCAAATCACATTTACGATGTGTTTACATTATTAGATGTAGACACAGGGTGACACAATTCCGCCGATGTAAATATGATACGTTTACAAATTGTAGTTCAACACGTATGCACAAAGGTTAAACGTCCGCCTCACAATGTAGTCACAGTATAGCATTTACGTATACACAAAGTAAGGGATACACAGTGTGCCGTAGGATACACAGTGCTTGTGTATTACGTTTAAACTCTGTTTACACATTGCAGTTGTGACTACTGCTTGTATACGTTTGTATTTTCCTTCATATATACATCTTGTGCTAGATAAAACTACTCCTTATGAACGAATTTAGGAAATAATACAAATTTTGATGCCTAACTTTTCGTTCTTTTTAAGAAATATTTATTCAATGATACCAATTATATCTTTTTAGAACGAAAATTAGGAAGGCAAAACTTTGTATTTTCCAAAAGTATCTCGATCGTAAGTTCAAAAGAAGTAGCCTTAAAATTGTTCCATTTTTGTTTTGTATTAAATGTACCATTTTTTTTTCATAATATGGATTAAGTGGGTAAAAATAAAATTCTTATATTTCTTTATATCATGGAACGCAATAGCGCAAATCACACAATAATAATAATTATTTACACTGCAGAAACCAGAAGTAAGAAAACACTGTAAAAGAACAGAGTACCTAATATAACAACATACTAAAATAGTAAACACTGGTATATCGCCACGATTTGGTGGACCTCGTTTAGTAATTTTTTTCTCTTCTTTTCCCTCCAAGCAGTTGGTTTGTTAGCATACTCATTCATCGAGATTAACAATCTCAGATTGATAATCTCACCCTTAAATTTTATATGAAACTGATTATTGAATATTAAACATACCTGTATATTGATCCATCAATAACTTACCGAATATCAGTGTAAGAAGTTCTTTGAAGTGTATAAATCTTTCTTTCTCTGGTCCATTTAGATTTTAATTATTTCCAAATTAAAAAAAAATGTATTGCAGAACTAACCTCTTTATCATTATACGAAAATATTTGGAGTTTTCATTAATTGGAGTCAAAATTTGGTAAATTGGGTATCGAGTAAGGGAAGAGTCGCTGCTATAATATTAATAATACTCTTAGGAAGGTGTAACAAAGTAATTAAAAACTTGTGCTTACCTTAAAGTTTCTTCTAAACTACACACAAACAGAACATTTATATAGAGCTTCCGAATGATAAAACAATAATGGCTGGTAACACATACCACTCCTAGAAAGGAGAAAGGAGAGAGAACACATAAGTTACACTTGGTCGGTATATTTACGCTGAGGGTATCCGCGCGTGCGCACACCTTTATTTCATGCTAGAATGTAGACACAACAGTACACTATTACAAAGTGTCTATATAGAAATTTATATTATATGTATACGTCACATTTTTACAAGATGTGTACTATAGGCACAACTATGATACGAAGTATCACACATACATATGACATATACATTGTATGTCTCATATACCGACGTCAGATTTCATCATTTTAATAATTATTTGTTACGTTACAAAAAACTCTTTAGAATCTTGAGTGCATACGGTATACAACTAGTAAACACTGTATCACACAATTCTATCAATATAAATCTGCGTGTATCTCATATGTATATGTTAGAACTAGATGAACACTTAGGTTCACTTTAACATATGTTGTTTCTCATGTGTCCCTTGTAGAAACGTAATTTCATTTGGACGTGCTATATGGGATGGCTCCGTTTTCCGGAAAAGCTCTGTATCAGGATTTCTATTTGAGATTTTCACTCCAAACCTTTTACAAAATATATGTTTAATGGTAGTTCACATTTCAAAAATATTTTTATAGATATACAGGGTGAGTCAAATATATATCATTTATTTATTCGAGTTTAGTGAATTTGCTATAAAATTCTGGTTCCAAAAATACCTTAATACCATAGAGTATATTAAATGGTCTTTGAATTATGACCACGTCAATATAGACGTCCAGAAACCTTCCTATGAGAACTTCTAATCGAGACGATCGACTTATTGTAAGTTTTTCGCTAAGAAACCGCCGTTTGCCGCTTTTCAAATTGATAATGAATTGCACTTAAGAACCATACATATTAACTAACGGACTACAAGAAGAAGATTAAATGAAGCAAATCTTATATCAAGAAGACCTGCTTCGGAACTAGAACTTACTAGATGTGTCGACTAGGCCCGAAAGCAAAGGCATGGTCTTAATGTAAAAATTACGAAAAGTGTTAGTGCCTTCTTTAGAACCGAATATTTCCAAGAAAAATAAAGCTAATGAGATGAACCAAAAAACAAACCATCGAGAAAGAACGATCGAGATGATAAAATAATTTTTAAATTTCTTGCTGTTTTAACATATTTCACAGGGTGTTTCAAATTTTCATCAAAAATATCAACATTTTGTTTTTCCTCGTATAGTTAACAGATGGGGAGTTTCATTTTTAATTTAGAAAAAGATACTAAGAAGTCAAATAATTTGGAAACACACTGCTTAAAAAATCATCAAAATCGGCCCATTAAAATAAAATATATATTTATATTAATATATTAACTTCTTTAAAATACATCAAAATTTTAAGGTGCCCATTTTTCGTGCCGGCGAATGAAACAAACCTTTATTTTTTTACTAGAATCCGAAAATCAATTAACATATAGGGTGTTCCATTACAAAAAAAACATAACTTTGATGTGTAACTTTTTTTGGGGACACCCTGTAGAACTCTACATAATTTTAGAAAATACTTTAAATTGACTTACATAAGCTCAGAAAATTTCACTTCAATACAAACTTTTGTTCTCCTTGCAAAAACCGCGTCGTATATAACGCGCCACCCTGTATAATTCGATTTCAATCAAAATTTCAATGATTAGAATATAAGCAGAATAGGTATAACTTATGCAGTAGATCTATTTATTTCAATAAATTTACGTAAAAAAAGAATTAAAAAAATCAAAATATTAAGAAGGAAATAATTAAGAATTTACTAAAATTACTAAAATAAAAAATTAAAAGCAACGAAAAAAAATGGGTAAACATTTTAGTATTTTATCTATAAAACACAATACAGAAGGTTTCACACTAATACATTGACAGTAATAGAATTCCGAGGTAAAAGTCTCTGGGCACTCCACTATACAGGGTGTTTCAAAACAAATGCAAAAAACTTCATGGGGTGATTCCTTGTTCAAAATAAAGGGTAGTTTGCTTCATAAACGTTGGGTCAAAAGTCAATCATTAGGGAGATATCGCGGTACAAAGATGGCGGAAAAATAATGTTTTTATTTTTTATCTTGAAAACGAAAAGAGATAGATTAATAAAATTTTATGGAAGCATTACTGTAATGAAAACACACTTTCTGGTAATTTTTTCACTTTTTTAAAATGAGTGAAAGGGGTTGAAATAAACTACCCCTATCATTCTTGTTAACGAAATTTAAAGAAAAATCTTATCAAACATACAAAAAAATTAATTTGGAAAGTTTGTTTAGAAACTTTTTTATCTCTTGTATTTTTTTGATAAAACTCACCGATTTGAAATTAAGCAATAAAATGTAAAGCATTACATGTCAGGAAAAAAAACATTTTCTGATAAAGAATCTAGCGGGCTGCTGTAATTTTTTAGGAAAAAATCTAGTCGGCCGCTGTTACTTTTTAGGATGTTCCTAATATTATTTTATTTGACATTACTCTACTGCAATACGATATTATCTAGATGATTATTATTATCGTTATTATCACTAGATTCTTAATCTAAAAATGTTCTTTGTCCTGATATGTAATGCTTTACATTTTATTTTTTTAATCTCAAATCGGTGAGTTTTATGAAAAGAACACAAGAGATAAGAAAGTTTCTAAACAAACTAAACTATCTAAATTAAAGCATTTGCATGTGTTTGATAAGATTTTTCTTTAAATTTCGTTAACAAGAATCCTTCCACTCATTTTAAAAAAGTAAAAAAATTACCTGAAAGTGTGTTTTCATAACAGTAATGCTTCCATAAAATTTCATTAGTCTATCTCTTTTCGTTTTCAAGATAAAAAATAAAAACATTATTTTTCCGCCATCTTTGTACCGCGATATCTCCCTAATGGTTGACTTTTGACCCAACGCTTATAAAGCAAACTACCCTTTATTTTGAACAAGGAATCACCCCCTAAAGTTTTTCGCATTTGTTTTGAAACACCCTGTATATAGACATCTAACATTAGCATTAGTTTTGATTATTCAGTAATGTTTGTACTTTGTAATTATTATGAAATCGATAGTTTAAATATAGACTGAATGTGCATTACATTAATGCTTAAATCGTAGTTTAATTTGAAATAGAATTCAAATATAAAGTTGCTATGAAAATTATTATTTTTATTTTATTCAGGATTAACTAGCTATAAAATTGAAAAACATATATTTTGTTTTCAAACGCTAAAGTATTAGTTTTCTCTACGTGATTGAAATACAAAAATGTAATTTTAACGCGGTATAAAAATAAAATACTTTTACGCCCAACCTGACATAAAGTGTTCAAAGGAGAATGAATTTCAAATTCAACGAGTACAAGGTATTATATTTAATTTTTTTTATATAATTTACAATGTTTGAAATTGTTTAAAAAATAACTCGAAAAATAATTAGTGACGTTTGAAAAATAATTGTTCTATTCGGAGTAAAAATGACTCTTTTGTGCCTTGCCTGTAATGTAAAACATACAGACTCAACAATGTACTACTGCGCAAAACTAAAATTATTTAAAAATGTCATGTAAAACTTTAGGAGTAATGTTGGTATAATTGTATTCTATAATTCTATATATTTTTTTTAATTTTGCAGCATAGGTAGAGGAAAATATACTCTTTCTGGGCTTCTGTTAGCAGTCACTGCAGCTCTGGTGTTTGTAGCGCGCCATGTAAGTCGTTACACACATCTACACTTTATTTAATGCAGTGATTTAAATTATTTTTGTAGACAGAGCAAGTTGCTAGAGTACTATTCCTGTGGAGATCCCAAGTAGAAGAACAACGCGATTGTGCTAAAGACTTGAAGCGGCGAAACGAGGCACTAGTGTATAATATTTTACCTCCCCACGTAGCTGCGCATTTTATGGGAAACAGAAACAGAAATCACGACGAACTATACTCACAGAGTTATGAAGAAGTTGGAGTTTTGTTTGCATCAATGCCTAATTTTTCAGGTTAGGTTTATACTAAAATGTATATCTAATATGTTAGTAATTTATTTTTTTTTATTTTAGATTTTTATTCAGAAGAAACTGTAAATAATCAGGGTCTAGAATGCCTAAGGTTCCTGAATGAAGTGATATCTGATTTCGATGCGGTATGTATGAAATCTTATCTCCTAAAAATACCAATTTACTAATTTTAATATATTTTTTAACAGAGCAAGTCAAAACAAGGCCTTTATGTTTTTTAGATTAAACATTAAATATACAGTAACGGTAATTTATAAGGTTAAAGGTGAATTTTATGTTCCTATAAACCTCAAAGTATTCAGATTAGGCAGTTACAAGAGAGTCATAAAAATTTAAAAAATCAATTGCGACTATAACACTGCGTTTTCCATTTTTAAATGGCCTTAAAACACTCTGAATTAAACTCAAGAATTCTAATTCGATAAATAGTTTTATTAAGTCTTTTATTTTTTTTAATGATTTGCTACTTACTTACTGCCATTACTCGCTGACGAGTATTTGACACGCATCAGAAGATGGTTACGCAAGGCGTTTCCTTTTATGTGCTTTTCTTGACTGAAAAGTACCTATACGTGATGTTATCTCTCTTCCGCTCTCTGCACAGCAAAATAAAAACACTAAATCACCACAATACACCAAAACACTTTTACTTACACTTACACTGGACACTTTTTACTTATACTTACACTTACACTGGACACCGGTGGTACGGCACCCAAGTTTCGCTTCCATATAACATGATGGGGATTATTATGGCTCGGTACACTGCAAGTTTCGTTTTTGTACTCAAACATGATTGTAGAAGACACTGTCTTTTAATTTCCAGAATGATCTTGAGGCGCTGCTAATCCTGTACTGAATTTCAGAGGCAATATTGGCCTTTTCTGAAATCAAACTGCTGAGGTAATTGAATACCGCTACATATTCCAATAGTCCTTTTCTAGTTTTTATAGCATTGTTGTGATCTTCCGGGGGAGTGCACATGATTTTAGTTTTATCGATGTTCAACTTAAAGCCCAAAGCCTCGTATGCCCAGGTATATGTGTTCAGCATTTCTTGTAATTTCCATAACGTTTATGCAAGTAGAGTGCAGTCATCAGCGTATTGAAATTTTGTGATAAATTTTGTAGGTATTTTTGCCCTGAATCGTTTTATGTTGAACAGACCCCTGTCGTGTCTGTATGTTATGTCAATTCCTCTTTCCTGCAATTTGGTGTCCAATTTGGTGTCCACGCTAATCATAAATAGAGTGATATCTCGATTGGGACCTTATTAACAGGAATTAATATGGCTACACTTCCCACTACATTTTATAGATAACAACCATAAAACAATAGAGACCTTATACATAATTCTATAGGATACGATTTTTATGTCCTTTAAACTTCAGTAAATAACTTACGAATTAAATCTCTAGAATACACTCAACTGATTATTTTTCTGAATATTTTAATCAAAACAGAATAATAATTTTATTTAACATACTTGAGAGCGAGCTCAGTTAGGGACTATACATTTTTTATTGGTTTTAATATGTTTGCAGCTTTTAGAACTTCCACAGTACCAAGATATAATAAAAATCAAGACAATCGGCTCGACCTACATGGCTGCCAGTGGCCTAAATCCTACCAGACAAATTAAGGTAATGTTTATAATCATTAAATTAAATATCAAACTATTTTTTAAGAAAAATGCTAGTTCCGTGATTCAAAAATATATTTATAATTTTTATATAGTGATTAAATATGTCTGCACCCTAGAAACAAACTGTTATATCATAAAACATAGTTTTGAGAAAAACGAATTTAAAATTCTTTTTGGAAGTTGTTTACTAATTTGCTTGCTTCATCCACGTTACCGTAGATGGTGCTAAGAAGGCTTTGGTAGGGTATATATAAATAAACAAAATACGAGAAGCGGAAAAAGGGGCCAAAAAACCCTACATATATGCTTATTCTCTGCATTAAGTTCATCAGACCGAAGGTAACAGCCATTCGACGACCGGTTTCGGAGATTTATCTCCATCGTCAGGCCGACTCTGCTGTAACCCTCGATCTGACCAACGAAAAGCAGAGAATAGCATGTTTCCTAATTACTCGGTTATTTTTAAACCTATGATTGTAATATTTGGTATATGACTAACTTATGTTGAACTTAAATGAAATTTAAAACAGGTTTTTATATAAATTATATCAACATTTTTTAGTGACTCAAATATACCAATTTTGGACTTAACATACGTTGCTTCTAGGATAGAGATATAGTATTTCAGCTTTTAAAAATGAACCCCACTTGCTTTTTTGCATATAATAAAAGTTAAAAACAGCGAAATCTATTGTGTGCACTTTTCTTGAGTTAGTATAATGTCAGGGCTTTGACAAAATTATGGTAGGGATGATTGTCGCCTCGGCGCACTCAGTGATATTTCTCTATTTTCTCACAGAATCTGCATTCGCTGTTGTTTATTAGATACAATCTACTGAGGTGTTTATTGACAAAAGTGTCCTGTTAAAAACCCCGTGATAATCCGAAGATTGTTCTTACTTAAATCAAGGAAGTCCCATATGCGCATAGTAATATTGACTGTCAAATTAAAATAAAAATATACTTCTCTTATTTTTGTCTACATATTTTCATTTATGATACTTACTATTTATTTTCTTTTTAGCCTGACGATCCTATACAAGTTCGATGGGCACACTTAGCCCTGTTAGTTGAATTCGCCCTCGACCTAAAAAAGGCCCTACAAAGCATCAACGAACAATCATTCAATCATTTCGTGTTAAAGTTAGGAATAAACCACGGTCCAATCACAGCAGGCGTTATTGGAGCCCGTAAACCCCATTATGATATTTGGGGAAATACGGTTAATGTCGCTTCTAGAATGGAAAGTACGGGAAAAGCTGGTTGCATACAGGTACAAAAACATTTAACAAACTATTTGTTTTGTTGTTTATAATTAATAATAAATTGCGTGAACTTGAATTATATTAAGTTTAAATAAAATTCAATAAAATGGTTTCTTTAACCATAAAATTTGACATATTTTAAAATCATTTTTTAAATATATTTGATCACAATATCTAAAGTTATGATTGTTATATTCTTTTTATAAGTTATTTATTAAATGTACATTTTAAAACAGTTAACAAAAATGCCCAAAACTATTAAACCTTTGATTATACTAATAAAAATAGTGTATTTAAATGAATATTAATTTGCGCCAAAGTAATAAATCAATACCCTGACGCCTGCTTAAACCTCCACAAATTATCGATTTTGTATGTGACAGCGGAATGTTGTCATATTATTATAAAACTTCGAATTATGTGTGAGTGCAGTATTTCTTTTAATAATTTCTTAAATGTGTTTTTAAGTAGTTTTTAAATCAACGTTTACTTGCTCCAAAATAATAAATCAATACCCTGATCATAGATAAAAGAAAATAATCTACTATACCCCTTTGAATAAGAAGACTAAGGAAGGAGCATAATGCTATCCATGTATTCATGCATGGTGGGTGGAAAAAGCACTCTAGGGCCATAGATAAAAGAAAATAATCTACTATTAAGACAGACATGAAACTTAATAGTAAAATTTTGGGTCAAAGCGCCCCTCCGTGTTTTTAGTGGAGACTACGTTTAACCCAGCACCTTCGCCGTTTCTGCTGTAAATGTTTTTTATGTTTATATTTGAATTCAAAGGATTTGTTTTTAAAGTTACACTGATATATTAGTATATCAGAGTAACTTTAATAAAACATAAGAATATATATATTTTACAATTTATTTTTTTATTTATTTTACAAAGTTGAGTTTCAATGATCGTAAGTCGACTGGCTGTCTAATGAATAGACCGAGATTTATAGATTTTAAAGCAAACGAAAAAAAATCAAACAACGAATACATACCATATATTTTTCTTTTATCTTAGACCTTATCGTCTTTTGGAAACACGTACATTTTTGCAGTTTTGTTAGTTTCTTTGCAAGATGCAACACAACAAGAAAACACCATTTTTACAGTTAATAAATAATAAAACTATTTCTGACTATGATATTTAAAATTTAGGTAGATATTAAATTAAAAAACAAACGAGTATTTGCAAACGCAGGCCCAAATTCAATAAAAATCAAAATTTTTCCTGCGAAAATCAGGCTTTTTTCACTGAAAGTATTTTTTGACTTATCAGCAGTCATTGTCAAGTATATACTATAACAATATACAGGGTGTTTTCGAATTAGTCTAAAAAAATTATGGTGTGATTCCTCACGTGTTCTTAAAACAATTTTTATATAACCATTGGATCTAAAGTACTTCCTTTCTGATCTACAGGGTGTTAAAAATAAAAAAAATCGATTTTTTTGCTTAACATAAATGGGACACCACTGCTTTTTTAAAGAAAATATATTTTTTTCTTGGCTGGCTACCCCTTTTCAACAAAATTGATCTTTTGAGTTTCTCTTATTCATCAAACGGTTGTCGAGAAAAAAATAAATATACTTATTAAGAGCCCGCCTTAATTCGTTTTTATTTAACGATTTTTTATTTTTTAGATTAATTAGGAAACACCTTGTATATGCATATCACAGGCAACCAAATAAACTAGTAACCTCTAAAAATTATTTTTCCTACCACTAGCGACATACCGTGTTTTTAGTGTGTACTAAATTATTTTATCAAAATTTCACCGTATAAGTTTCCAGGCAATGCTCTAGGGCGGGGATCCTTGACAGTTCTGTTTGACGATTCATTTGACACATTTGAATTTGATTTGAAATTTTGTGGATTTGTCAGTCTTTACAGAGCTTATTTTATGTTACTTATTATTTATTCTACTACTGATAGTTGTATAAAGGTAGTAAATCTAGATGGAAATTGTGGCAGAACTTAAATTAACAGTGACACTATCGCGATTTATCCAAAAAAACTCTAAAATAGTTGGTTGTGTAGCGTGCGGTAGATCTCGGCAAAAATTGAGTGAAATAATGGAACAACTTTTCGCTAGTAAGTGACTATATAATATGCATACGTGTAGTAAACCGATCATTTATGAAATTCACTTAAATTAACTATATTATATATTTTTCTTGCATTTTAGCTTTTATTTATTACTTGTCAAAGATTAGATGTCAAAGAATTTAGATATGTTAATTTGGCTTACCTGCTTCAGTAGCGTATCGGATGTTTGTGTTAATAAATACTTATAAATTATCTATTTTTATTAGAATAATATATTTTTATAACAATTTTAATGACTACCAACATTTATTCACAACGTAAAATAAAACAACAAATTATTGAGTCTATCCCACGTCTACCCCACGGCTACCCTACATCATAGTTTTACATTTTTTAAATAAAATTAGAACGACACTGATAAACCGGAATTTAAGTCGGCCATATTTGAGGCCTATCGCGGTGTACCTAAGATTTTTAATATGCTCCTTCCTTAGTCTTCTTATTCAAAGACTATACCCTGACGCTTGCTAAGCCTCTACCATAGATGAAAGAAACAAGTTTAGATTGGAAAGTGCCCATAAGGACAATGTAAACACTATTTGGCGCTACCCTTACAAAGGTGGCTCTCCAAAGCATTTGATATTTTCAGAGTGGTTCGGCTTTTTCAGAAATTATGTCGCCAAATAGGTATTATTTATTCAAATTTATTATTTTCTTTTTCTTTATTATTGCATATAAGAAACTTTATTTTACATAAAGACATGTATGAGATGCCTATGAAACATTGGAAACCGACGTTATACCACGATCCACAATGGTTTTTGCAGTTCACAGTTTACACAGCTCTTTAAGTTTTTAATGCCACTTTTTCACAATTATCACGGATTTGAGTGAATAAAATAGTAATACAAGACATCAAGAATTACGTTGAAAATTGACGCTTAAACACTTTTCGGTATTTTTTCAATGAGGGCGGTATAAATTTTGAAAGATTTTATATTTTTGAAGATTCTGACTTTGATAAGAGAAAATTATTTCTGTTCTTGTTTGCGGTTGTTCTTAGCAACCGCTATACAAGCGCCCTACAACGTATGCGCTCCAAAACAATGGGCGCGTTCAGGGAACACAGCCGCTGACTTTCAGCTTAGAATTTCGCTGACCAGCATCTTACGATATTCCCTAAACGGCACAAAACAGCAGAAAGAACAAGAAACAGCTGTCTCATGCGCTCTCTGTCTACTATAAAAATTTGAGAGAAATATAAATAAATCGTCTTCGTCCAATCGGTCTACAATCGATCTTTAGTCTTTAGAATAAAAATTATTTTGAAAAAAGAATTATATTACTGGCTGATCATTTAATAATTGAAAATATATTATTTGACAATACAGTATTAAACATTAAGTTTCTAAAAAATAACAGTTTATAAATAAAGTAGTTTTTTTTAATTTCATTGTATTTACAAAATTCGACTTAAGATGAAAATCAAGTTGAATTTTATTTATTTCTTTAACTTCTTCGATCTATATTTACAACTGTCTTTCGAACGTTTTAGATTAACCTACTGCTGTTTACTGCTTTGTAACTTTTTTGACAACAAATATCTCCTATTTTTTAAGAATTCGATTAACTACGATTGACTACAAACTTCAACAAACCATAAAAAGTAAACAATAAATTGAGAAAATTAAAGTTATTTTACATTAGTTGACCACAGATAAGGAAATAGATTAAGGCTGACTTATCTCAGCCTAACTATTTACCGCTGAGAATTTTGCACAGCGGCTGACTGTTGCTGTTTGTCAGAATAGACCGTTTAGGGAAATCGCTTACTCAGCCACTCAGCCGCTGACCGTCCTTGAACGCGCCCAATTATAAGTTTTGGCGGCAGGCCGAGCATTTCAATCTAAACTTGTTTCCTATATCTATGGCCCTTACAAGCTATCGATTTTGTAGGTAACAGAGGAAACTTGCCAGATTCTCGAAGCTTTCAACTATCAGTTCGAACAGCGCGGCCTAGTGGCAGTCAAGGGAAAAGGCCAACTAATGACGTATTACCTACTGGGTAAAACAGGTAAAATCACGCCACCTACCGCTCCAATCTCGCCCGTCATGATAACAATGGACACTGTAAACGAAGAGGACGAATCGCACGGCAGCCTAACCTCGAAATCGGAAGAGAAAACATCGGAGAAAACTGTAATTGAATGCTCGGACAAGGCGGACGATGAAGTTTTTATACTAGAAACGGAAAATTCGGAATTGCAGGATAAGAAGGAGATTGAAATTAAGGATTCGAACGAGGCTACTTTGTTGTTGAGTTCTTGTGAGGATTGAATCGTTGAGAGATATAGAGAAAAGTTATTTTGTAAAGACTGATTACTTTGTTATTGTCTCAATTAAGTTTTTAACGGCTCTAATACTATTAGTCCAAGCGCCGGGTGCAAAAACGCGCAAGAGTTTTATGAAGGCTCATAATTTCAAAATCGATTGCATTTTAGTGTTAAAAAGCAAACAGTTTCAGTTCCGGGACACCTGGCGCTGAGAAGCGAACAAAGGTGGAATTAAGGTTAAAATTACACATTTGCGCCCCTTCCCAGGGACAGGTGTCCTGGAACTGGAACTGCTGACTGTACCTTTGCTTTTTAACACTAAAATGCAATCGATTTTGAAAATATGAGCCTTCAGAAAACTCTTGCATGTTTTTGCACCCGGCTCTTGGACTATATGTCTAAGATCGAAAAAAAACGGCGTCAAAGACGGCTGGTGATAATCTATGATAATTTTGGCGAGGTCGAGCCCTAGACGTTAACGTTACTTGGCCTGTACTCTTTTTAGTTTTTTAATGGCACTATGTACTGCCAATTGACATTAAAAAGGTTGTAATTTATTTTTATATTGAGAAAAAATGAGTTTTAAATAATAATGTAGTTTAAAATTCTACAAAAAATAATTTTTGAAATTATATTTGAGTGTCTGGAAACGTTCAACTTTTTTAATCAATATAATTAGTGTTAATTTTTGTCTATAATTTGTCAATAACGTCTAGATGTTGACCCCGTCAAAATTAGTCGATTTACATTCCCCAGGCGTCTTTGACGCGTTTTTTTTCGGTCATACGGTACTTTATATTACCTATTGTAGATTCCAACACCAAAGATTTTTTACTCTCTGTGACTCTAAAATATTATTTTATATACTCTTTACTATTTTATCAACAAGTACAGATATACGTGATATAACTTTTTGTTTTACAATGTATTTGTTTAGACGTGGTGTGCTAAACAGGGTGTCCCAATATTTCGTGGACCTACTATGTATTTTTGGAATCGAAATTAGTTAATTCCAGAAAATTTACTTCTATATAATAGTATTTTGTTTGTCCGTATCAAATTTAATAAACTTGAAACTTAATTAATTTAAAATTTATTTCAGCAGATGATTATAAACTAAAATACAATCTACAATTGGAGCGTTTATATACTCGCTCAGTGGGCACAAAGTGGGCGTGGCAAGATCTAGCCAACCGAGTCAGAACCCACCGAGCGTAACAGTTAGATTTCCGCCACTAGAGTAGTAGGAAAAAAGAACTTGAAGGAATTGGACCGTTGTCTCTGTTCATACTATCTTTACATTTATTAATTCTGATGATTTCTGAAAATTCGACTTTTCAAGTAGAGAAAGATACGTCAAAATATTTTTCAATACCGTTTGATAGACAGTGATCTAAAAGGAATTTTTAAGCAGGTCAATTATAAACTTGTGTATAGTGCTAATAATAAATTACAACAATTATTAGGTAATCGAAAGGATAAAACACCTCTACTGGAAAGGTCGGGTATTTATGAAATTTGTTGTAAAGATTGTAATCAGAAATATGTTGGGCAAACTAGAAGATCAATATTAACTAGATTTAAAAAACATTTAGCTCAGATAAGATATTGTAGACCGGATAAATCTTGCGTTGCCGAACATATTGTTGATAAAGAACATTGTATAGATCTTAATAACTTGAAATTAATTAAACAAGTCTCAAATTACAGGCAATTAGATGCGTATGAAAGCATCAGAATTAATAAATGTAAAGATAGTATGAACAGAGACAACGGTCCAATTCCTTCAAGTTCTTTGTTCCTACTACTCTAGTGGCGGAAATCTAAGTGTTACGCTCGATGGGTTCTGACTCGGTTGGCTAGATCTTGCCACGCCCACTTTGTGCCCACTGAGCGAGTATATAAACGCTCCAATTGTAGATTGTATTTTAGTTTATAATCATCTGCTGATGATGCTAACATGGTTAGCGAAACGCGCGTCCAGTGTAAAAGTAAAAGTGTTTTGGTGTATTGTGGTGATTCGGTGTTTTATTTTGCTGTGTAACACCAAAGGTTCCAACCCTCAACTGTAAGAATTCTTGTCTTGAAAATCAATTTCTTGTCTTACAGATTTCTTGAATGGCAAAGTATTGTCTTGTCTTGCAAGACTCTTGAAATTTCTTGCATATTAAAATCTTGTCTTGTCTTGAATTTCTTGCAAGAGTCTTTGTCTTTGTCAACACTATATTCAATCAACTTATTTTAATTCCAAAAATATGTATTTTGACACCCTGTATATTTGTGATATAAATACATAATTTTCAAAGTTATTAAAAAGATATCAGTAGGTACTAAACATTCCTAAAACTGTTCGTTCTTTAATATATTTTTGATTTATCAAATGTTTATAAATATTGTACATTAAAATAAAAAGTATATAATATTTTGATATATGAGTGATGTGTGCCAACAACAAGATGTAACATATTTTTGGGACCATGAATTCTTCAGCGAATTTAACACAATAAAATCAAAAAGTTATATCACACATATATTAATTTGGTACTATTAGATTTTTTTTGGGAAAGGGCATTGATATATAATTCTAAAAGTCAAAAAAAAAACTCAAGATATATCATCAAAATATTATGGAACAAGTAGGTTGTGAAATTATGTAATTTAAGTTTCTTGGTCCACTCTGTGAATATTTATATTTCTACTGAATGCTTCTAACTACGAGACTCAAACTATGGCGTGTATAAAAATATAATATAATAATTTTCTACTGCTTATTACATGTCAATATCACCTATAGACAAAAAAAATGAGGTAATTCTTTTTTTTTCAAAAAATCATAGTCTGATACCTTATGATCAAAAAAAAATTGTGTTAGAGACGGCTGGGGAATGACAATCGATAATAATTTTAGCGAGGTCAATCTCTAGACGTCATTTACTACAAATTTACATAAAACTTGCCAAAACTAAAACTAATTATAATAAGATTAAGAAGGATAGACACAACGCTACAGACATACAAATTTATTTCCAAGAAAAGGTCTTTCTTCTATTTTAAGAAACACCATTTACTTTTGACCTCACTATAATTGTTATCGATTATCATTCCTCAACCGTCTTCGACGACGATTTTTTTTCGATAATACGGTACTATTTTCATATTCATATATTAAAGATCGAATTGACATCATGGTAGCTGTTTTAAAATATTATTTTTACCAGTTATATTACATTTTTTTATAGTTGATATTGTGCATAAAAAAACGTGTTACATGAAACTGCAAACAGTAGGTTTTACAATCATACATCCTTCTGATAAATAATAATCCCAAGTAGCATTTGGACGTTATCTAACGTCGGGTATACGTCGCGTTCAATAAACCCGACGTCGGGTACCAACGTCGGTTCGACCGCCTGACGACCCTTATTTGCACCTAAATGGGGAATACAGATTCGGGTCGCCTCGACGTCGCTATCTGACCTAATAGGGAATGTAATTCTATCAATTACCAACGTCATATTACCTTGGATTTTAGTCACTTAAAATTCGTCGCTAAGCACTTACGTTACGTTTGGTATCATATTCGCTACCAAGAATACATAAAAACCTAACCAAACTACCTAATTACAAATGGATTCATAATCACTCCTCGAATATAACTATAAGTGCCTATTTAATTTCATATTTTAATAATTCGGAATCATTAATCCAGACATCAGTTTTGTCAACGGAAGTCACTTTCTTGATATATCTGATTAAAATACTCCGGAAAACAACGGGCGCCTTCAAAATTAGGTAGATTTATGAAATAAAAATATCTATAAAAAAGTAACTCGCAAAATATTTTTTTAATTTTCTAGCTGGTTTAATCATAAAACTGTACTGTGGTTCCCCCCAAACTCAACCTTATCAATATTATTCTACTAGAAATCGAAATGTGAATATAAATTTTAAAAACAAAAAACGATTTTAAAATGGCTGACAATCGGATACGTGTTAAGAATGGCGGATTTCTGTGTCCGACTTAATATGAACTACCAATATACCAATTTCGACCGGGTCTCCAACATTAGTCGTCTCACACGACCGAAGTCATCAAACCGGACAACCGGCAATCGTATTATGACGTATATAATTCCAACGTACGCCACGTAACCTCACTTTGCGTTTTGCGTATCAGTGATTTGTGGATTTGTGCAACTATATTATAGTTTTTGTTTTCTCGTTAAAAAAATGGGCAGCCACTTTTTTAAGCCTAACCTCACATGTCGGAGGAGGATGGGGTCTGCTGGTATCCTAAGCTAAAAAATGAAATTAAGATGCACCAGTGTAATGCAGCATTTCTTCCGGATAAAAAGCATTTACGGGTGGAGGCAAGACATCACTACTACCATTATTATTTTGCAAAAGCCTCGACCTCTTTCTGTCAATGTAATGTAGATGAATGTCTAAATGCCTTTTTAGTGTTTTTTTAGGCATAATAAAAAATTTAAGTTTGTTTACAAAAACTTTTTATTAGGTTATATTCATGATGTTCATTAGGTCGCAAATGCTACTTAATAGGTTGTATTTACGGACATAAATAGAGATACGTAAATTAGGTTATAACTATGAACATAAAATACAACAAAATATAATTGGACGTTAGTTTAGGGATTATCAGTGAGACGTATCCTATTCGGACAACGGGTAGACGTCGGGCTAGTTCAAGTATATGTACGTCGTGGAAGCCAACGTGGGAACGACGTTGGGAAATTAATAAAAATGGTACGTTGTTATTTTGTACGTCGACAGATCGTTGGATTTACCGACTCGGATCCAACGACGTCGCTTTTAATAGAAAAGCGACGTCACAGGTCGTATCACGAGCACCCGACCTAAATTTGCACAAAGTCTGACGTCGCTTCAGGTCAGATTTAGTTCGAAGCCAGATAGATGCTACTTGGGAATGGCTTTGTTATAAACTAGGTGTTAAATTTACATATCATTTGGATTTTTCGAAACTCTGTTAAATGATTAGACTAATAACGCGCAAAGCTGTACTACAGAACTTTTTAGACAATATAGCATATAATATGTAGTTGTTATCTCTTTTATAAAACATAGACTTATACAATCTGTTGATCTATTATGAAATTCCTCATTACAAACTCATTTTTGTTTACTTGTATTATTGTACAAAGTTTTTTTTAATATTTCTAATAAACACGCAACAAATGTGGTGGAATAACCAATTTTATAAATTTTTTTTCACAAAATAAAATTAAATGAATAGTATGTTGTACAAAAATGATTTTTTATTAGTAATTTTAATTTTTTACACTTTTTATCATTCCAACTTTATGTTTATTATTTTTCTTGTGTATAAAATTAAACTGTCATTAGTTTTGATAAACATAATCATTAAAAAATAAGTAGGACGTTATGTCTAGAACCTATACTTAGTAAGAAATAAACTATATCTGGTTTATTGGTATTTTTATTAATTATTCCTTAAAAATTTTTCTAAACACAATTAAAAAAGTAATAATAAAAAACAGGATAAGAAATAGAATATTTTATTTTTACAGTATTTTAAAGCTTATAGGAATAACAATGGTTACAAGAAGGTGTAAGTTACAATCATTACATCAGCGTAAAAAAATAGAGGACAATAGTACAAATATTAATAAATAACAAATATTAACAAGAAAATCTGATAGAGATAGGGTAGGTTTATTTATACAAATTTTTGCGCAAGATATATTTATTTTTTACATTATTTATGAGCCAAAGTTGGGAGATCTTATACAAGTCTTATACACGATAATCTCCATTGAGTTAAATACTGTTTGATCTTACAAATATATATTTATATTGATTAAATCTAAATATAATTTAAAGCATATATTCCTTTTAGAACTATCACAATGTATGGTCGAATTTGGACCATAGGCATTCTTTGTACACCTTATTAAGTTGTTTAGTAACACTAAAATAGCGTTTTTAGAAACGAATTTTAATCGAAATAATAAAAAAATAATATAAAAATTGTTTATAATAGACAGCTAACTGAGCTGACGAATCATTTAAAACGATATAAAGATATTTTTAGATATAAAAACGAGATTTGGTACCTATGTTAGTATATGATATTCAGTTGGTTTCGGTCACTTTCTGTTTCACCGGAAATGACTACAACTTTTAATTTTTAAATGACACCCTCGGTATTTTTTTACTTTATTCGATAGAAAATGTTACTCTGAATAGAATGACATATCATATGTCAACTTTTGACATTTTTGCTTAAAACAAAATTAGATTCTAGAAAAAATCTAGAATGTCTCTATGTCTGTGTTAAAAACCATAATTTATAATCAAGGAGCCTTGGAAAAATTAATTTGATCGTGTAATGTTTTTAGTGTCTTGTCTTGACCAGTTACAATATGCCCAAGTCGTATTTTTAAGTATATCTAATTTTTTTTTTATTTTTGAAATGGAATGGAATGGTGGTTCATTAGCATATTTGGAAAAAGATGTTTTTTACGAATAATTTGGTACCACATACTTGGTTTTTGGAGTTAAATTGTCGTTATGATCGCATGTTGAAATTTTAATAACCAAATAAACCATATTCGAAAATGTCAAAAGTTTTTTTCTCCCTCATACTATAAAATTTAATTTATCATAATATCTATTAAAAACACAGGCGCTATTATTAGTATTACTAATTGAAAAAACTCCGTCCCAAAGTTTATATTTTTAATACATCTGTATTCCTAGTTCACCGAATCTAACAACCAAAAACTCAATTAAGTCTTACAAAAAACCATTAACACCTCGACCGTCACTACTTGTGTTCCTCCCAATCACAAACCTGTTGTTTCTTGCTCCTCCGGGAGCCAGAAGTAACCCTCACGTCCTCACAAACTTGTACACCACCGCGAACACTAAAACGCTTACCAACACCAGCACCAGCACAGTGATCACTTTGGCGAAAGCGTTCAATCCACTATCACCAGTATCCAGAGGTGTGCTATTGTTGTTTTGCTGTGATCTCCTTCGTTTACCGGCCAGTCCTCGAGCCAGTGCTGGGAAGGCTAGGCTCTGAGTGAAGGTGAGTTTGTGCAGGCTCTCGCTGAGTGAGTATGGACCCACGCTGCCCCTAGCTGCGGCTCTGAGGAGGGCGTATTCGAGGTCAAGGGCATCGAAGAGGGAGTATCTAGTTGTCATGGTGGAGGAACGACGACGGCTGTCCGTGGAGTTGCTTGCCAGGGAGTTACCGGCAAGGGAGTTGCCTGCTACAACACCTAAGAACGGGAAAATATAAACTAATGAGCAGCTTCTAAAAAATAAAATATATTTTGCAGAAAAAACAATAACTTAAAGTTTGCAATTATGATTTTGGTGATTTTTTAAACAATTTGTAGCTAAATATTTTTTATTTCGCTTAAGGTCCTCTATCCGCCTGATATACGATGGAAAACAAAACGTTGTTGTTTTGGTAAAAGTTTGAATGACCTTGTTGAATGGTTAAAAAGAGTTTTTAAAACTACCTTATAATTAAGATGCGTCTCTCCAAGATAGTTTGTTTTTTGATTTATCTCAATAGTTTTATTTATGTTGGAGATATTCGCTTTTGTGGAAGACTGTACCAATTAATAACAATTTTAGCATCAAAGGCCTTTGTAGAATGTAGGATGTATTATTGGTATGTTTTATGTATATTTATAGGTATGTCGATGAGAAACAAAGCAGACACATGCTTTTAATGCTAAAATTGCTGTAACTACTGTGTTCTTTTGTGTAAAACATTCAGTTAATATTATGGTAAAAAGCTTTATGTAAAATATTAATTTGAAGTATACAAAAATAAGTTTAAAAAAGAGGCTTCAGAAAATTATTTATGTACTAAAAGTTTCAGAACGTTTCAAAGTAACCTAAAATTAATTTAAAAGCCAGATTAAATTTTAGGTTGATGTAGACCGATTGCTATAATTTGTGTATAAGTATAAGCAACCTTTTTTACATTGCGTATAGATTAAAAAAGTTTTTGAAGTTTTTTTTTCACAAAGATTAATTGAAATTGAGACAAACTGATTTAAAATAATCCGTAATTGGAAATTAAAAGAATAAATCAACAAAAACCCTTTTTTGGAAAAATGTTTAGCGACTATACAATCTAAAATGATGAGGAAGTGATTAAAATATTTTCAATTAAGTTATATTAGTTAAAATATATTGCATATATGTATGTGGTTGTTGATTAAAAATGATTAAATAAATCAAAAAGCAACTAACCTGAGATGAACTGATGATTAAGATACTCCCCAGCTTGCAAAAAAATATTCCAATAATACAATACTGCCTGTATATTAAAAGACACATTTTAACAATTTTCCACTCAACAAATATATACTAAAATGCCACCAATCATTACCTGCAGCCACCGATGTCAGTGATGACGTAGTAGAAGATGACGGTGACAGTACTGGATTATTTTGGTGATCGGAAATATCCTCTATGGAGGTCTGATCCGGCGATGACACTGGATACAGTCGGAAAAGTCTAGCATGGTCCGGATGGAGCAGGGTGCTGCTTGGTCTTCTGCCACTTGGAGTCGGTGAGGGTATTGGAGATGTTATGACAGGTGGAGGCAATGGAGACACCTAAAAGCAGTTTTTTGTCTCATTATATTATTATCATTAAAATGTTAAAAAGAAAAAAAATGATTATGTCTTATTACCACATAGAGACAATTTAAACAGGACAGGGCACCCGCTTTCCGATAAATTACCCAATCAAGTTAAGCGACATTAGAAGACGCGAGTAGATGGACGGGTAACCGTCTGGAAACTCTGGTGATAATACACTGCTGATTCCCGCCGGTTTTTGGCCGGAGGAGATCAGATATATCGTGAGTAAGAGTCGATTAAACTATTGACAATGATATGGCCGAAAACCACGGTTTGGATTCGGCGTAAATAATGGAGGTCTCGTCCAGATTAGCATTAACAACAAAAAGAAGATGTTAAATCAAATATTTTTAACTTCAAAAAGAACAAATTAATGAAAATATGTTTTTATTAAAACTACTTTTATTAAAATTAATTACTATTAAGCTACATTCAGAACCTCAAAATTAGTGGTTTCAATTAGAGTAGAAATTTGTTCCTTTAATTTCAATGGAATCATTCAGAACGCCAAAATTAGTGGTAGTCATTTCCAATTAGTAGAAAAAGTTAACAAACTTTTAACATTTCCACTAATTATACTTCAAAATTTGCGAGGAATGTCCCCAAGTAGCAAAAATACGTTGTTCAACGTAATCACAACGTCGCTAGGAGCAACCCAACGTTGTCGGACAACGTCGACGTGACGTCTAAGCGACCCATATTTGTACCATGGTGGATGAATGGTGGATGTTTTTAGTATCGCTACAACGTTACTTGAGGCGACGTAGTACGTCGTGTGCTAAATGTTGTTTTGCATGCCGATTCTCGATATTTTGAGGTTAGAGTTAAAAATATTCGTCAAATATTACTATATTCAACCATGGGGAAACCAAAACATTGATTTCGATTAACTTGGTGATGGCTGATGATGTATGAATTAGAAATGGGATATATTATGCTCCATTAAGAAATAACTAGGTGAATTTAACTTCGACAAATCTGCAAAGTTTTGAGATGTCGGAAATAGAAATCCATCAACCAAGATTAGTTTACTGTTGAAAGTGACCATGATACTTCGAAATATGGCAAAACTCCGTTTTATTTCTTAGTTTTAATTTTAAAATTATAGTTTACTTGGTTAACCTAATTTTTTTTAATTTTGAGACAAATATGCGAAATCTATCAGGAAAATTAGCTTACAACCCTAACAGATACAGTTTTTTAACGAAATTCGCAGTATTTTGTGGTTTCTGATATTTTTATTCGATTCGTCCACAACGTACGAAAAGATAAGTTGTATTAATTTTGGGCCATCTATGTCAACTTGGTCAACTCAACCAATTGTCAACCAATTGACACCTGCTTTGACGAAATAGGACCTCTGAACCCTACCCACATCTAGGAGGTAAATAAGAAAATTCCTTCTTACAGTGCTCTTTTTTACCTAGGAACAATAAAATAAAGAATAAAGCTGGGTCATACTATGGTGGTGGTGGTCACATACTCGTTAATAAGATCGCGGACATTAGATCAGTATTTCTATTTATTTATTGTTAAAAAAGCCATATATACATTTTATACAAATAGTTGTTGGTGTTTGAAGAATTGTTCGTGCATCAATCGGCAGCCCTTTTATACCACAAGATGATAATCCTTTTAAAAGCTGCTTTACAGCTGAATGGGATATATTATTTTTTACACTCCACTGACTTAAAAATTGTTTTTATTTTTGTCGAAAGGACGTCAGTATGAACTTCAGTAGTTGACTGCTCTTCTGGAGGATCATTATTCTTATAGTATTCCTCTATTGTATGGGCTTCAGGTGTACTGTTATTTATTTCTATAATATCCATTGATGATCAGCTACCATTAGTAGCACTATTACTTTTCAAAACTGAAGTGGACGTTCCTTCGATACATGATTGCGAGGATGTGGATGACGAACCTAAACTCGTTATTTCCACTTCATTTTTCGGACACTGACTTGCTCACTGACTTTCTTCTAAATACTTTTTCCTTTTTCTATAAAAAGTTGTAGAGTATTTATATACTTTTTTCCTATACATCTTCTTTGCGCTTTACACAGTAAGTACCACAGAAGAAATATCTAACCAATTGCTCTGTGACAGTACAGTAGAGAATTCGATATCGTCGCGCTCGTCGCCGTAACCCAACGTAGTGGTTATAATTTTGAAGTTGCTTTGGGTCGTTTAATGAAACGTTGTATTACGTTGTAGTTAGCTTGTACTTATACTCGTAATTTAAAAGTACGTTGCACAACGTTGTACTACGTTTGATATTCTGTAGTACAAGAACATGCCCTCTGGCGACGTAATGACAACGGTATAAAACCCAACTTCTAACAACGTTGTGTCCTACAACGTTTACCAACGTTGTTAAGGGTCAAAATATACAACTGTTAAAGTGCAATGTCGTAGCGACGTTTTGCCTACGTAATTTGAGGTTTGGGTATGCATAGGGTGGGGAAAAGTACCAATTTCAACGTTGCGCGTAGTCAAAACTAGTCGGAAGTCGGAATTTTGTTACTTGGGTCATTTTTGCCTTAGATTATCATCCGTCAAGAGAAATTGTGGTTAAAAATCAAAAGTTTATTGTTTTATAAGCTAAATATTAGGCTTTCTCTATGGATACGACTGACTACTGAAAGCTGAAAGCTGTTGCTAGAATATTCTATTAATTTTAATTGTGTTTTTTTAGACCTTTTGAATGATCGTAAACTGAAAAGTATAAAGTGTAATTGAAACCACTAATTTATTCCAATAATTGCGAGGTTCTGAATGAAGATATTTATTTTCAAACTTTATCCACATTTGTCATCTAAGTTTTTATTTTCCCAAAAAAAAATTGTGACTGCCAAGACCAACGACTGCCTATATCTGCCATATAATGATAGTCGAGTGTCATAAGACTGATGCCAACAACTGCCAGCTACTGCCAGGAAAATGTACATGTAATTACAACAGTGAGACCGACTCCCCCCGATAAAGTTGGTGCGTACCTTTTTTTTTTCAATTATTTTAAAATAATGCTAAAGTTGCGATAACAATCGATCTGCTGTTACTAAAAAGTCAATTTGGTCAGCATATGATTTTTATTTGTTTTTCCATTGTATTGTAGAGCAAATATTTTCATCTGTAAAAAACTAGCCTCAAAATAAATTCATTCACTTTCGGCATTTTCAATTAAAAAATTACATTTTAAATTTCAATCTAGAGAGCCGTGGCTATGTCAAAACTACTAGTTTTTTAATCAGGGAGCTTTGGAAAAATAGATTTGATCGTCTAATATTTTGTCGCGACTTTTCCTGACCGGTTAAAAGAGGTCTAAACCGTATTTTTAATCATTAACTCAATTTTTTCAAACGGAACGAAGGCGTAAAAATAAATATAAAATAATAAAAAAAACATTTTATATCAACCCTGATAAACACTTTTTAAAATTTATGAATTTTTAAGTTATGGTGAGTCACTTCTGTTTGGGTTTTCAAAACTTACAAAAACAGCAGTAAATAAGGATCAAAATAGAGAAAAAAACCGACGAAAAGAACAAAGAACATTAAAGTTTTAAACTATCCGATCTTAGACCTCTCGGTTTCAACTTTTAAACTCAATTAATCTACGTTAGAACGTGAATTTACTGCTGTGGCGTCGGTTTTTCAAGCCCCAAATTGAAATTAATTTGAATTTTTGTTTTTCGCCCCCCGCTGAACTGGGCTACCATCAAATAAACTTTGTTAAATTCAATTAACGCTTTGTAATATAATTTATTACAAAACAGTAACAGTGGACTGTGCAGAAAAAAGGGTTGTCTTGAAATTGAGATTAATTTTATTATTCTTTTTTATAAAACCATTTCTGACAAAAGGAAAAAATAAAAAAGTTTTTCTTAACATTTACACACATTCTAATGCCAACAATCTTACACACATTATAATGCCAAAGCGCAAGGCGATAGTATAAATTTCCAGCTCGGAAAGGGTACCTTCCATTAGGGTAGAGAATACTACTAGTGGTACTTCTTTTATCCTTATTAATTAAAGCTAAACCTTTCTTAATAAAGTATTTAGGAGCTAACATCAATAGTCAGTGCGACCCGAAAAGAGAACTATTTTCAAGAATTGAGCAAGCGAGAAAAATCTTCGTGAGTATGAAATCATTTTTTACAAGACGAGACCTCAGTGCAGAACTCAGAACTCGAATGGCCAGATGCTACGTCTTCTCTGTGTTACTTTATGGATGTGAGAGCTGGACAGTAAATTCACAGACCGAAAAGAGAATAGAAGCCTTCGAAAGGCATGTGTACAGACGGATGCTGCAAATTTCATGGGTACAAAGGATCACCAACGATAAAGTACTCCATGCGCATGCAGAAACAAAAAGAGATACTGAACACCATCAAGGAAAGAAAAATGTAATACCTGGGTCATGTGATCAGAGGTGATAGATACGAAATACTGCGCCTCATAATAGAGGGTAAAGTGAAAGGGAAAAGATCAGTAGGAAGACACCAGAACTCATGGCTAAAAGATTTAAGGAGAGGGTTTGAACGTTCGTCTGCGGAAATCTTCCGGGCTGCAGTTTCCAGAGCCACAATTGCAATTTAGATCGCCAACCTTTGGCAGGAGAGGGCGTGATAAGAAGAAGAAGAAGAAACCTTTCTTATGTAAAGAAGGTGCTATTTGCTTAGTTCAAAACGGTGAACGGTTTTCAAGATATTTGCGTTTAAAGAGTTCCGAAACATCGATTTTAATATTAGAAATGTCACGAGATTATTTCTTTATTTAAAATTTCTTTACAATAATTTATCACTTTATTACTAAATACTAAAATCGATGCATCATAATCTTTAAACGCAAATATCTTAAAAAATATTTACCGTTTCGAACTAAACGAAGACCATCTTTTTTACGTAAAAAAAGCTAGCTTTTTATGCTATTTGTTGAAATTAATGTATCTATAAAGATAAAAGGATTACCACAAGTAGTATTCCCTACCCTAATAGACAGTACCCTTTCAGGGCTGTTATGGAACTTTATGCGATATCCATTCGCTTTGTCATTAAAATGTTTGTAAAAGTACCAAATCTCAGGAAGAACGGTATACTAATATTTTTAAGAATAAATAAAATATGTATGTTATTTTTATTTAACCTTTCGAGGACTGTATCTTTTCCGGGAAGGTTTTGAGGGTATATGCTAATTGAATAAAACTTTTTGTTTTATTTTTAACTATATTAACTGTTAAATATTTTTCATGCTCTATTAACTGTTTTTTTTTTTCTCATAATTGAAAAACGTAAAAATAATAAGAAAACAAACGAAAAATAATTACTAATTTGTTTACAGCACACTTTTTATTGTTTCAATATAGAAAGAAAAAACGTCACTCGTAGACAGCGAAATTATGCACCAATAACAAAATATCGTGCTTTCGGTTGTTGGAAATGACTAAAAAAAATCGAAAATTTTTATTTTCCATTTGAATAACATCCAAAACAAAAATCAAATTTTAAATTTTTTTCCAACAACATTTCCGATATAATTAAAAAAATAGTCGATTTTTTTGAAACAGTCTTATAAACACTATCGTTACAGATAACTAATTCAATCTTACTTGTGTTGAATCAATGCCAGAATCCGTGTGATTGATCACGTCCAGACAGGTTGAATGTTGCGAAACGTTGTCGTCAGCGTACTCAGGAAAAACGAAGCTCTGCCCGTCGGCCTCGCCGCGGGGTGAGTCCGAACTCGGCCAGACCTATACGAAATAAATCGACATTAGAGACCCGAAATAAGGGAGAGGATTGTTAATAAATCAGGCACAGTTTGCTGTGTTTGAGAAAGAAAAATGGTACTTCGATTTAGATGATTGTAGAAAGAAAAACTGAAAACGAAGAGCAATTCTTACTCCATTAGTGTTTAATACAGAGTGAACAACAATGACTGAATTAATTAAATTATTATCTATCATCTATTATCATTAAAAAATAAATAGATTTAATCTGATTGTTTTTGAGATATTACGCCTCGAAGATCCCTAAATTTTCTCTCCATGTCTTAACGCTCTGGAGATAGATTTCACAAGTATATTGATAGGACGTATTGTTTAAAAACATGACTAAAATTTAATATTTTCTAATGATTCAATGTTTATTTAAAAGGTAGAATCATCAACCAAATCACATTTTGGAACTTGTTTGAATTTTGGCATGTTTTATGATAATAAAAAAACCGGGAAAACATTCCTTAGCCCCAAAACTGTCAGATTTTTACAAACTAATTCATATTTTCACTAATATTAGCTTATTTCAGTTAGAGTTTAGTTTTTTATTTAAAACTCTTTTGCATGAATTCGGCACACGTTCGAGTACGTTTCCATTAAAATGGAGAAAATATTAGAAAAAGCTGAAGAAGCACGGCAAGCATTACTTCTATCTAATAGTACATCCATTTACCAAAAGGAATATAAAATATACCTTCAGTGGCTGGGACAGAAAAATATTGTAGTAGAGTATGTCGATAAAACTTTGTGTGTTTGTGTGTGTTCTCTTGTAAATTTATTATAATATGTGACATTAATGATGTAAATAAATTATTACGACTAGAGTAGTTAGATGAGTGCTTTTCATTTTATATTATTACTAAAAATCTCTTTTGTATTTCATGGTTGTAACCTATAAAAGGTAGAGGGAATTATGGCATCTTAGTTCTCATTAATAATGTCCCAAGTGAGTTATAACTCTATTTATAGTTAGCGTAACCAAGACGATAGAAACTCATATTAATATCAATGACAAGAACAAATAGAATGATTTAAAAGTCTATAAAATTGCTAGTTTGGTACTGTGAAAATAACTTCATATAAAACCACAGTAAATCAATATAGAAACAGTTCGTTCGTCATTACGAATACAATAACAGTAAAATCTTTCTGTTAATGGCTGTTTCGACTTTATGATTCGTTATACTACGAAAATTTATTTCCGGAATATTACATGAAGGTCGCAGTATAATTACTTATAATTTCTATATAATAATATATTATATTATCGAAAAATATTATTTATTTGTTTATAATAAAAATGTTTATCCAAAATCAATAAAAATGTAGAATTTTTGCCTATTAGGCTCACTGAAACAATGGAAATTATTCTTTCTAGATAGAAAATCTTTAAATAAATAGTATTTTAAGTAATTTAATGGCAATGCTTATGTGCAAGACCATAAATTAATGCCTTTATTTTCAAAAAAATTTACAATTTGTAGACAAAGGTAAAGTAAACAAACAAAGTAAACAAAAAAAAAACAAAAGAGAGAAGAGAATACAAAACAATATACAAATAACATTGTCAGTCTTTTTGTTCAAAATAAACATTTATAAATGTTAACAAAGTCAAAGAATAAGAAAAATAAAAATAAGATTCAAAAATATTTGGTAAGTTTATACTAAATATCAATGACCTCTAGATAAATCCATTTTGATGTCATTGGTAAATATAGTAATAGCAAACATTAGACCAGTGTTTACAAGATCAAATTCGATTATCAAAATATAAGTCATTTACAGCGTAGAAAGCCTTATCTAGTAAATAAGATTTCAATGCCTTGCGAAATGAAGAAAATGATGTTATGGATTTGGTTTCAAATTGCAGGTGATTGTGCATTTTTTCCGAGTTGTATAATATTGAACTTTTAACTAACTCTGAGCGTGGGGTAGGTAGATAAAGATCTTGCTCCGCCTTTCTTGAGAAGCTGATACATGCTTACCTATTAGTCAAACGGATTCAAATATAAATAAGGAAAGAAGGGTTAATATTTTTAATTTTTTAAAAAAGTCCTGGCAATGAGTTCTGCTGTTTAGTCCCAGTGAATATCGAACAGCTCTCTTCTGGAGCTTGAAAATGCGGTCAAAGTGAGTCGCATAAGACGTACCCCAGAAAGGCAGGGCATATCTGAGGTGCGACTCAAAAAGTGCATAATAAACAGGACAAGTTAAGCTCCTTAGAAACAGATCTTAATGCAAAACACAGGCAGAGCTCAATTTTTTCGACAAAGTGTCGATATGCATGTCCCATTTCAGAGAATTGTCTACAACAAGCCCTAAGAATTTTACAGGTTTTACGACGTCAATGGTGGTGTTGTTAAGTACAAAAGGCTGCAGCGAGTTTTTATCCGACAAAGCTTTAGTTTTAGAAATGTTGAGACTCAGGAGGCTCGAATCGCACCAATATTTAATGGTGATTAAGTCATTTGATATAATCCTATGAAGACCATTTTCGCTCATCACTACCTACATTCGTCACTGCCTCATCGTACCTAACATTCAATAAAAAAGTACAAATAAAAAATATATTAATTTTATTATACCTAAAACTAGAATTAATTTATACAAGAAATAAAATAAATCTGATTTAGCTATCGGCATTTGCAAGCTTATTTTAACAAAAATAAAATTAGTATTTATATTCAAACGGCGTCGTTTCTGCATATTCATGAAGCGAAAAATGAATAAATTAATGTTATTTTCAGCGACTTTCAGTACTAAAAGGCTAATCGATTGAAATAATAGTCGAGAAAATATGTAATTTAAATAAAGTTGAAAATAATTTCAAACCATTTGAGAGGAGAATAAATTTAGAGCCTTATAACCTAGAGTAGGACAACAAACGTTATCGAATTGATAGGATAATGTTTTTTTTTCAGAGCAACTGTTAAAATTGCCTTATATCAAATATAGTAGATAAAATAATACTTTAACCGCAAGGTATCTCTCCGGTGTTGGACACAATTGCTGCAATCCACATTTGTAACGCTCCCTAAAAAGTCAAACTCCAAAAGATGCAATGAGTATCGTCTGGTAAGCCTTATGTGTCATACATTAAAAGTGTTTCTGCGTGTCCTTCACTCTAGACTATGGAGAAGGATAGACGAAAATATAAGTGAAACTCAATTCGGCTTTAGAAGTGGGCTGGGAACCAGAGATGCTTTGTTCTCAATACAGGTTTTAGTCCAAAACTGCCTCGATCAGCAGACAAGTGCCTTCGCATGTTTCATAGATTATGAGAAGGCATTTGATAACGTGAAACATGACAAGCTGATACATTTACTGAAGCGGATTGGGTTAGATGGCAAAGACATCAGAATCATTAGAAACTTATATTGGAATCAGTCAGCTTATATAAAAATCGGAAATATGTCAACAACGGATATAGAAATTCTTAAAGGTGTCAGACAAGGATGTATATTATCGCCACTTCTGTTTAATTTATATTCTGAATCGATATTCCAGGAGGCGTTGGAAGATTTAGAAGTGGGAATAAAGGTAAGGAATGGTAAACCTATTAATAACATCCGATATGCTGACGATACGGTGCTCCTAGCTGGCAATGAGAAGGATTTGCAATGCCTGGTGGACAGAGTTAGCAGTATTAGTCAGAGTCATGGTCTTAAAATAAATATGAACAAAACAAAATTTATGATTATCAGCAAACAAAATATCGAAAATATCAGGATACAGGTGGAAGATCAAAATATAGAAAGGGTAAGAAGATTTAAGTACTTGGGTTGCTGGCTGAATGATAAATGGGATCCTGATGAAGAAATCAAACATAGAATTGAAATAGCCAGAAACACTTTTTTCAAAATGAAAACTCTACTCTGCAACCGAGACCTGATCTGACTACTCGATGGCGAGCTACCAAATGCTATGTACTCTCTACATTGTTATACGGAGTCGAGGGATGGACGTTGAAGGCACGGACCATGTCACGCTTGGATTCATTTGAGATGTGGTTATACCGACGAATGTTGAAAATATCCTGGACCGAACGAATAACAAATCTCGAAGTATTAGAAAGAATGTTTAAGGACCAAGAACTATTAACTACAATAAAAAGACGGAAAGCAGCATATTTTGGTCATATTTTTCGAAATAACAAATATAGTTTTCTACAGCTGATCGTTGAGGGAAAGATTGAAGGACGACGAGGCATCGGGCGTAAACGGTTTTCCTGGTTGCGGAATTTGCGCCAGTGGTTTAATATAGGAGAGGCCAGTGCAATTATCCATTTGGCTCAAGACAGGGAGGAATTCCAATTGATGGGCGCCAACCTCCAATGAGGAGAAGGCACACGAAGAAGAAAGAAGTATAAAGAATAACTAAAAAGTATCTACTTTAGATACAGATTATTTGATAAACTTACCTGAAGTAAAGGCAATGAGCAGTTAGGTCCTGACTTGGCTTCATGATTTGGTGAATCGTGGTCGCCTTGAGAACTACTACTGTTAGAAGTTTTGACAGCTGACCAAAAGCGTTTCAGACCCAACTCCCTGCGTTGTTTCTAAAACAAAATAAAAGTTTTGAAAGAAAATTTTTGTTGCGAAATCTGATAACATCATCTTGTAGAATAAAAAAAGTAGCAGTAAGAATGTCAAATTTATTTTGTTATGTCTATTCAAATAGGGCCATAAAAAAATTAAAATAAAAGGTCCAAAAGAAAAACATGATAAACGCTTCAGAATGTAAACATGTGATAACTACGTTTTAATGTAATGATTATGTTTTGTAGGTTTACTATAATTACAGTAACAGGAAATGAAACAAATACGAAATTTTGAAAGCCAGAAAAATTAAAAAAAAGGCTTGAAAAAAAATAACGCAATTAAATGGGCTTCTCAAGTTATTTCTCTGGGCGGCTGGTGGTTATCAAGTTCTTTCCCTGTATCTCTATTTTTAATAGGCATAATATATCATAGGATTTAACAGCTTATTGCCCTGCAGAGTTTATAGGTTTGGTGCATTCTCCGCCGGTGCTGCCACCATCGGAAAATATCCTTTAAGTAGCGAGTATACGAAAAATGTATTAATTTCTTCTTCTTCTTCTTTTGGAAAGCGTATCGCTTGTTTAGTTCCGGTTTCCTCCTCGTCTAAGCAACTTTTGCGAGGTTGACTGCCAACTGTCTTGCCAACGTTTAGGTGGTCGTCCAGTAGGTCTTCTGCCATGAGGTATGTTGTTGCGAATTATTATGGCCATTCTGTCGGGGCCCATTCTATTGACATGCTGGTTTGGCAATATAAACAATATTTTTTTCCATCTTCTCTTCTTCTCTGCCTTATCTATCTGACAACGTCGTTTGTTTGGCACTTTTCTCTTATGTCTATATTTCTCTGTCTGTCCCTCAATGTGTATCCAGTTATCATTCTTAAGGTCTTCATTTCAGTAGTTGGTAGGATTCTCTTTGTTACTGATGTTTCAGCTCTGGTTTCCGCACCATATGTCATCACTGGTCGTATGCAGGTTTTGTATATTCTTGACTTACATTCTGTACTCAAATGTTTGTTTTTCCATATGGGATATTTAAGATGTCCTGATATTGCGGCAGCTTTATGGGCTTGTTTTCTTACTTCTTCTTCCAGGAATCCTGAGCTTGTAATTTTGCATCCGAGGTATTCGAATGACATTATCTGATCAATAGTTTTGTTTTTTATCACCAATTTGCACCGTAGAGACTCCTTTGTAATGGTCATGCATTTGGTCTTATTTGTGGAAATTTGCATGTTAAGTTTTTCTGCCTGTCTGTTAAAGGTTGTAGCATTCTTTGGAGGTCGTCCTCTGACTCTGCAATAAGTACTGCGTCATCGGCATAGCATAATATGTTTACTTTATGCACTCCCATTCGATATCCTAATCCAGTATTCTTGACGGTTTTTATTACTTGATCCATGATTGTGTTGAATAACAGAGGGCTGAGACTGTCGCCTTGGCGAATACCAGTTGTAGTTCGAAGATGCTGCGTTAAGGTAAAGTTTGTTCTTATTTGGGTTGTTGTGTTTGTGTTTAAGTCCTTGATAAGTTCTGTGAGTACTTTCGAGACATTACTGCTTTCCAAGATGGTGATGATGTCTTTTAGTTGGACTCTATCAAAGGCCTTTGTTAAATATATAAAACATAGATAGGCTGGAGAGTTATATTCTAAGGATTTTTCAACTAGTTGCCTGAGTATGAATAGTGCATCGGTAGTTGATCGGTTTCTTCGGAATCCTTGTTGTTCCTCGCTTATTGGCACTATTGAGGAGATTTTGTCCGCAATGATCTTAGTCAGAAGTTTTAGCGAGGTGCTCAGTAATGGTATTCCTATAGTTTGCTGGGTCTGTTTTATCTCCCTTTTTAAAAATGGGTATTGTTATACTTTGTTTCCATTCTTCTGGTATTTTCTTATGTTGTAATATAATGTTAAACAGTTTTGTGTATTCCTCTATGATAGCCGTGCCTGCGTTTTTTATTAGCTCGTTTGGTATTTTATCTTGATTAGGAGATTTTCTATTTTTAAGTTTCCTTATTGTCTCTTCTACTTGCTTGTAAGTGATTTGCGCATGATCTTCTATATTATCTCTTTGGATTGTCTCTTGTGCTTCCATTCGTTCATCTGTTTCTGCGTATAAGTCTCTGAAATATTTTCCCACGTATTTTCTGCAATTGTTGTTAGTTGTATTGTTTCATTTGTATCTCGTTTCAAACCCCTCAATATCTTCCAAATACGTTTTTGTGCTCCGTACATATCCGCCTCCATTTCAATGAGTATTAATTTATTGATTTTAAAAGGGTTAGGAAGTATAATTTGTGAAAATTCTAAAAATAAAAATAAGAAAGTAAATATTTTGATATATTCACAAGGTCTAACTTGTATTATAACTTATTATTGCAGTTAAAAAACTTTGATTTGATGAGTTCAACTACGATAGCGAGCATAGTTTTAATCGCCGGGTTTGTTAGTAGAACATAATCGGCCCATAATTATAATTTTAGATGTTCATAAAACATTTATTTAATCATTAGTCGATTAAAAAGAGTATACCATTAATATTGCAAATTTTATTTTGTCCTCTCATAGTATATAGTATACCTCGTACCTGTTAGTTTTCAAAATCTCAAGACACCCTGTGCAAAGCATGATAATGTAATCAAACAATACCTAATTATATCAAATTACATGATTACACCAAATTAACTCCGTTTTTACCACAAATAAATTACAACTCGTCTGAGAGTTAGACACAAGAGACAATTTCTCCTTTTTAATAAGAAAAGTTATTTTAAGCTTGGACACGTTCACGTTCGTCTATCCTTGAGACCATTTTAGCGTGAGCTAATGGAGTTTTCGTCTAAATAAATGACCTCGCTCTGATTGATACCTCTGTTGTCTCGGAAGACGTTTAGAGGAAAAAACGCCACGTTTCTCAGTGTATGTGTTATTTTAAAACGGTCAACGTGGGCAGATGTGTAGGAGGAGAGTTGGTATAAATAATAGATCTATGGTGTTGGCGTTGGAGTAAAGTGTAGTAAAGTAAGAGTCTAGTGGAAAGAACCTTAACTGATTTAATATTTGGACTTAATTTTTTTAAGGAAGGTGTTTTAAATATAAATATAACAATTTTTGTATAATAAACCACATAAACAAAGTTTTTAAAATGTTTTATTACACTCTCATGAACATTTTTTATATTAGAATTTTTTTTTAATTTTGCAGTTATTAGTCAAAGAAACATTCCACATACCGGGTGTTGCATCGTCGAGCGGGACATTAGAAATCCCATGCAAATTTTAATGGGGTCAATTATTGGCTTCCCTAATTATTTTAGAGAATAATTCTATTTAGGTTTAGTGAAGAGCACTAAAACCCACATTCAAAAGAATGACATTAGATATTTTTGATTAGCCCGTTTACGAGTTATTGCCGATTTCTTTTTAAATATTTCTCCTTTCTTACGGCCCTGTATTTACTTATGAGCACCAGTCAATGTAAAAGATAACAGTCAAATGAAGTTGTCATTTCAGAAATTTATCTATTTAGTGCTTTATTATTATTATTATTATTATTAACTAACTCATACCTACATCGAAAATATTAGGCATGAATTACACTACCGAAGAAAAAGTATTGATGATTAAATGGTATTATCAAGGAAATAGTTATCAAAAGGTGTTGGACATGTTTGCTGCTCTGTATCCGAATAGACCGATACCTGGAAAATCTACAATCGCAAGGAATATCCAGAGATTTGACACCAAAGGTACCCTAATAAATAACTGCAGATGTGAAGCAAGGCAGGAACGAAGAGACGATGCAAGAAATGATACCGACTTGGAAGTTTTATTGTGCGTGGAAGAGAACGATGGAAAGATCAGCACAAGCAAACTTGAGGATGAAATAGGAATAGATCACACTACAGCGTTTCGAATTTTGAAACGACATAAATACTACCTTCAAATATGAAAAGCACCAAGAGCTACAAGATGGGGACGAAATACGGCGGCAGGCGTTTTGTTTTGATATGATGGAAAGAGCAAACACGGATAGAAAATTTTTAAAAAACATATGTTTCACTGACAAATGCACGTTTACCTTAAAGAATGAACCCAATGTTCAAAATTATCGATATTGGAACAAAGAAAACCAACACAGGTTTGTCGAAACAAGGACGCAATATCCACAGAAAGTAAATGTTTGGGCGGGGATATTCGGACACAATATTATCGGGCCATTATTTCTTACGCGAAATTTAAATGCAGAATATTATTTAAAACTAGGATATATACAAGAATAAAAAATACCCAAATCTAGAAGAGTTAAAAAATGCTATTTCTGCCGAATGCAATAGAATTTCAGTTTACCAATTAGCGAATGTAAGAAGAGAATTTTATGATCGCCTGGGTTATTGTCTAGCAGTCGATGGAGGAATATTTGATCTTCTTAAATCCTAAAGTTCTAACAATTTAATAGTACCTAAATTAATAAGTTGTTGAATATTGTAATAATACTATAATTAACCTTGTAATTGATTGCTTTATTTTTTAGAATTTAGAATGAGTGAGAGGGGAGTTAATCACTTCGACCTTACAGATCCATTGTGTCCCCCTTTCTTGAATCATAACTCATCATACAGTCCCAGGGCAGTATCTGGGACGGTTTTATAGAGGGTAGTTCTCCCTCTCCAATATCAGTCGTACCAAAATTCATGGCACGAATGGTTGTCGTCTCGGCGCACTCAGTGATGAGGTGTACTAGTGTTTCCCCATCTTCCCCACAGAATCTGCATTCGCCGTTTCTTCTTAGTTTCAATCTACTGAGGTGTTCATTGAGGAGACAGTGTCCTGTTAAAAACCCCGTGACAATCCGAAGATTGTTCTTACTCAGACCCAATTGCTTTATTTTACTTTAATTCATATTAATTTGTATTTATAAATACATCTTTAAGATTTCCGATGTAGGAATGAGTTTTCAATAATAATAAAGCACTAAATAGGTAAATTTCTGAAATGACAACTTCAGTTGACACTTATCTTTTGCATTGACTGGTGCTCATAAGTAAATACAGGGCCGTTAGAAAGGAGAAATATTTAAAAAGAAATCGGGGATAACTCGTAAACGTGCTAATCAAAAATATCTAAAGTTATTCTTTTGAATGTGGGTTTTAGTGCTCTTCAATAAACCTAAATGGAATTATTCTCTAAAATAATTAGGGAAGTCAATAATTGACCCCGTTAAAATTTACATGGGATTTCCTATGTCCCGTCCGACGAGGCAACACCCGGTATAAAGAAATATATCGTTCCAAATATTAGTTGATAGCATCAGCTAGTTTTTATATATTTCTGTTAACTATATTTAGGTAAGTTTTATTAAAAATATTGTGATTTAATTACTAGCTTGTGAACAAAATTTATTTTTAATAAACTGTAAAATTTATCTATTTTTATGTTTTGTTAAAGTTATTCAGATATCAGAATAACTTTAAAAATAAATAATTTGAATTCAAATATAAATATAAAAAAACAATTAGAACATAAAGGCGAAGACACTGAGTCAAAATTGAGTTAAACGTAGTCTTGACTAAGGACACAGTGGGGCGCATTGACTCAAAATTTTACTGTGGAGTTTCATATCTATCTTAATAGATGGGTTATTTTCCATTTATTTTCTTTTATCTATGAGTTTGACTTACTTGCTTCAGTAGCGTATCTGGTGTATATGTTATTAAATGATTATTATAACTTATCTATTATTATAAGAATTATATATTTTATAACAATTTTCATAACTACCAACATTTAATGACAACGTAAAATAAAACAACAAATTATTGAGTCAACTCTACATAATATTTTTACACGTTATGATTAAAATTAAAAGGGCACTGATAAACCGGAATTTAAATCGGCCATTTTGGGTCCTATTGCGCTCGACCTAAGTTTTTTGATATGCTGCTTTCTTAATCTTTTTATTCAAAAAGTTCAACCTTTTTATTTATGTATATTTTTATGTAGTAATATTTTCTATGTGTCCTAATTATTAAAAAATGCAGGTCATGCTACTATTAATTTTTAATTAGTTTCAGTTTGAGTTATTAATAATAGACTTTTGACAAGCTTTTTTAATGTAAAGTTATTATTTATTCATTGCAGGTATCAAACCTTTTTCCAGACCTTGACATTAAACGCACGCAGCTTTGTATTTTTAACAGCGATCCATAGTAAAAAGCTGGCTTGTTTTAAATTGCTAGCTTCAACATTAAAAATATCCTGTTTCACAATAAACCTTCAGTTTTAACACCTTTTTTGACCTTCAATGTATAGATATTTTACATATTTACTGTCCGTAGACTGTACTTAAAATACTGTTTAAAATACGTTACGTACGTAGTTAACGCAAAAAGAAGTTAATCCAACAATTTTTTTCCTTAAAAATTTTCAATTTAAGATAATCTTGCAAAAAAAGTGAACAAAAAATATTAAATGTACCCAACATCTAATTTTAGAATATTAAGTTTCTTGAAAAAAAATACTGTCGCAAATATTACTTGATATCTGGTATATTTCGATGTCAAAATTGAAGAAACGTTATCATTTGACAGTTCCCAAAGACTGTAACGTCTTTCTGACAAAACGTCAAAACCGTTCAAGTATACAAAAAATTTACACGCCTTTCTACAACACATTTAAATGAGCTTTACAATGAAGTTAAGGAAGCCATCGACGAAACGCAAATCGTTTCCTATTTTGAACAAGGGAAAATCGTGGAAACGACACAAGGCACGAATTACAACGCCAAAGTGCAAGAAATGCAACAACGGGATGGGCGACAGTGCCAGCGTCCACTTTCCGAATATTTGGGAAGAGTTACGATCGAAAAACCAGCTTTGCGATGGAACAGTGAAATGCGACGATGGTACAGAGTTTAACGTGCATCGAATAATTCTCTCTGCAATCAGTCCGTACTTTCGGGCACTTTTTACCAATTCCATCAACCGAGGCGGTCAGGAAATCAAAGAGGCCAACGTCAACATATCCAGCGGAGCTTTCAGAATAGTTCTGGACTACGCATATACCGGTAACTGTGTTATAACTACATCGAATGTCTTCGAAGTACTCAAATACGCCGATCAGTACGGAATCCTCAACTTAGTCCATAAATGTTGCGAGTTTCTTATAAACGACCTGTCACCAACCAACTGTCTTCAAATCCTGAAGTTCTCCAACCAATTCTTCTGTAAATACTTAACCAACAAAGGAAACATCTACCTGCTCCAAAATTTCACGGAAGTATTCAACAACAACGAGTATTTTTGCGAACTTCCCGCCAAACAACTCAAACAAATTCTCTCTAACGACTATTTAAATGTGAAAACAGAAGAAACAGTGTTCGAGGCTATCAAAACCTGGATCCAACATTTTCCAGACACCAAAAAATCTCATTTACTCGACTTGATCAAGTGTATTCGAATGGGAAACTTGTCTTTAGAGAAAATTTTGAAGATTGCCCGATGGCCGATGATCCAAGAAGATACCATGTGTAATATTTACATTGCTGACGTTTTGACTATACTCCACGATATACGAGACGTCGAGGTAGAGCCTTTAAACACATATCTAACTCGACCTAGAATTCCTTACGATGTAATTTTTGTTATAGGAGGATGGACCGCGGGAAGTCCAACCTCTTTCGTTGAAACCTACGATAACAGATCAGAAAAATGGTTAATATCCAGCGACACTGATGTAGTGGCAAGAGCTTACCATGGAATGTGCGCTTATCAGGATAAAATTTACCTTGTTGGAGGGTTCGATGGAAATGAGTACTTCAACACTGTAAGATGCTTTAATCCGGCTACTCACGAGTGGAGTGATTGCGCTTGTATGTACTATTCCAGATGTTACGTCAGTGTGGTGCTGTGTATGGGAAAGATATACGCGATGGGTGGCTATAATGGTAGGATTAGGATGAACAGTGTGGAGAGGTATGATCCAGTAAAAAACCAGTGGGAGTTGGTGTCTTCGATGCTTAAACAGAGGTCTGATGCGAGTGCAGCGACTCTAAATGACAAAATCTACATTGTTGGTGGATTTAATGGCCAGGAAGTGATTAATTCGGCTGAAATGTACGATCCTTTGACTAATCAATGGTCTTATATCTCTTCAATGATATCAGCTCGATCCGGGGTGAGTCTGATAGCTTTCCAGAACTCCCTCTACGCTATTGGGGGTTTTAACGGATACACCCGACTCCCAACTTCGGAAAAGTTCGTCCCTGACGCTTCCTCGTCCTCTTCTTGGATGGAGATTCCCGAAATGATGACGCCCCGGAGCAACTTTGGAACGGTCATCTTGGACGGTTACATTTACGTGATCGGTGGTTTTAACGGGTCGACAACGATCAACTACGTGGAGTGCTACGATGCGGAATTGGGCGAATGGCTCGTGGGAACTTCGATGAACTTGAACAGGTCGGCGCTGAGTGCGTGCGTGATAAGCGGCCTTCCCAATTCCAGGGACTACTCGTTTCTGGATCGGAGCCAGAAGGAGCGTGGTGAACATAAGGAGAAGATTGAATTTTAGGTTTGGTTTGAGGAAAGTTGGCTGGATTTGTACTATTACCGTTTCTGCGTGTATGTTTCTTGATTAAAATGCGTTTTATCAGAAATTAGCTGTTTTATTTTTATTACAGAGAGAGGTTAAACATCAATTTGCTTTTAAGACATTTCAACGCGTAAGCACGTAAAATAGATTTGTGTTTCTGGAAACGTTCTATCCTTTTTTAATCATTTTATAATTAGTGATCATTTTTGAAAAATTTTACGTCAATTTAAAGATTAACCTCGCCAAAATTATAATCGGTTCTCATTCCTCAGCCGAATTTGATGCTGTTTTTTTTCTATGATACGGTATATACAGGGTGGTTCGAACTGTATTTCGGAAACTTTGGCAGCATATTCTGCAGATAAAAATATGTAAAAAAGTTTATTTAAATGTATGTCTTAAAAGTCTTGCTTTGTTTCGGAGATATGTATATTGTGTAGAAGTTTCACTTTTATGTCGACTTTTTCCAAATAATTTCTGAAGTAACCTAAATATTTAGATGAAAATTGGTGTCTGAGAGTTTTTTGACGTGAGAAATTTGATTGTGATGTCAATATGACTTCTATTTTTAGATGGCACTACGGCGCTACCTACATATTTTTTAACCCGTTTGAAAAGTAATAACCTTTCGTCCGTACCTGTATAAAACTACTTAGTGAAGATATACCGGGTGTTGCATCGTCGGACGGGACATAGGAAATCCCATGTAAATTTTAATGGGGTCAATTATTGGCTTCCCTAATTATTTTAGAGAATAATTCTATTTAGGTTTATTGAAGAGCACTAAAACCCACATTCAAAAGAATAACTTTAGATATGTTTGATTAGCTCGTTTACGAGTTATCGCCGATTTCTTTTTAAATATTTCTCCTTTCTTATGGCCCTGTATTTACTTATGAGCACCAGTCAAGGTAAAATATAACTGTCAAATGAAGTTGTCATTTCAGAAATTTACCTATTTAGTGCTATATTATTATTGAAAACTCATTCATACATCGGAAATCTTAAAGATGTATTTATAAATACAAATTAATATGAATTAACGTAAAATAAAGTAATCAGTTACAAGGTTAATTATAGTATTATTACAATATTCAATAACTTATTAATTTAGGTACTATTAAATTGTTAGAACTTTAGGATTTAAGAAGATGTTCAAATATTCCTCCATCGACTGCTAGACAATAACCCAGGCGATCATAAAATTCTCTTCTTACATTCTCTAGTTGGTAAACTGAAATTCTATTGCATTCGGCAGAAATAGCATTTTTAACTCGTCTAGATTTGGGTATTTTTTATCCTAGTATATCCTGTTTTTTTAAATGGCCCCAGAGAAAGAAATCATTTAGCGAAATATCAGGAGACCTTGCTGGCCATTTTACTGTATGATTTAGGCCAATAACGTTTCCGTTAAAACTATTGTCTAAATATTCCCGAACAGCCAGGGTACTATGTGCCGGGCAGTCATCCATTTGGTACTAAACTTCCTGATTTTCCCTAGCGGCATCATATAAAGCAGGTAAAATATGATTTTCGAGTAGTTCCAAATAATATTCTGCATTTAAATTTCCGTAAGAAATAATGGCCCGATAATATTGTGTCCGAATATCCCTGCCCAAACATTTACTTTCTGTGGATATTTCGTCCTTGTTTCGACAAACCTGTGTTGGTTTTCTTTGTTCCAATACCGATAATTTTGAACATTGGGTTCATTATTTAAGGTAAACGTGCATTCTTCAGTGAAACGTATGTTTTTTAAAAATTCCCTATCCGTGTTTGCTCTTTCCATCATATCAAAACAAAACGCCTGCCGCCGTATTTCGTCCCCATCTCGTAGCTCTAGGTTCTTTTCATATTTGAAGGAATAGTATTTATGTCGTTTCAAAATTCGAAACGCTGTAGTGTGATCTATTCCTATTTCATCCTCAAGTTTTCTTGTGCTGATCTTTCCATCGTTCTCTTCCACGCACAATAAAACTTCCAAGTCAGTATCATTTCTTGCATCTTCTCGTTGTTCCTGCCTTGCTTCACATCTGCAGTTATTTATTAGGGTACCTTTGGTCTCAAATCTCTGGATATTCCTTGCGATTGTAGATTTTCCAGGTATCGGTCTATTCGGATACAGAGCAGCAAACATGTCCGACACCTTTTGATAACTATTTCCTTGATAATGCCATTTAATCATCAATACTTTTTCTTCGATGGCTAATTTTTTCGATGTAGGTATGAGTTTTGAATAATAATAATAAAGCACTATAAATGATAAATTTCTGAAATGACAACTTCATTTGACGGTTATCTTTTACCTTGACTGGTGCTCATAAGTAAATACAGGGCCATACGAAAGGAGAAATATTTAAAAAGAAATCGGCGATAACTCGTAAACGGGCTAATCAAAAATATCTAAAGTTATTCTTTTGAATGTGGGTTTTAGTGCTCTTCAATAAACCTAAATAGAATTATTCTCTAAAATAATTAGGGAAGAGGATTTCCTATGTCCCGCTCGACGATGCAACACCCGGTATACATTTCCGTGATTTTCTACGTAAAAAATGTCTCTTGGTAAAAATCGTTACGAGCAACCGTCTCAAGATATATAGAATGGAAATAGTCAATACATGTCATTATTGACAATAAATAAACTTATGTTGAGCAGATAATTATTTGACTGAAATGATAAATTTGGGCACTTTTTATTTTTTCAAAGTAATCATAAATTTTTCTTCGAAAAAATGATGATTAAACAGTTTCTGTTGAATTTTATAATTTCAGTCTAATAACCATTTATAGTCAACATATTTAATTTATGCCAATTCCAATGATGAGAGATATTGATAATTTCGAATCCAAATATCTCGAGAACCATTACTCATAGCGATTTTACCAAGAGACCTTTTTTACGTGTGTAAATGTATATTTTTCACTCAAAATTTTATACAGGGACGGACAAAAAGTTATTACTCTTCAAACCAGTTAAAAATATGTAGGTGGCGCTCTCTAGAAGTAAGAGTCATATTGACATCAAAATCAAACTTCTCATCTCAAAAAACTCCCAGACAGCAATAATATATTGAGGTTACGTCAGAAATACATACGTTTATACGAACTTTTTACTTATTTTTATCTGCAAAATATGCTGCCGAAGTTTCCGGAATACAGTTCGGACCACCCTGTATATCAAACCGAACAAAACACTAAATCTCATAAATCTCTTTCTCTGTTCGAAGACGTTTTCAGTGGTTCAGTGAACCTCGTAATTGAGTTTTACAGTTTTGCCAGAGCATTATCAGTGAAGACCATCTAAGCCCAGATTGCAATCTATAAACTTATAAATACCAGATATAACAAAAATCTTTTCAGTACAGTAAAATTGTAAGTTTTTATTGACTGCACTTTCCACAAAAATATAACTGTATGTACACTCACAACAAAATTGAAATAGCGCTCACAAAAGTTTTGCGAGATCTCTAGATTTAGAGTTGAACTTATATTTTTTCTTTATTATAATAATGATACTTTTTGATATTGTTCAATAAAATGTATAAAAAATTGTATAGATCGTTCTTCGAATTTTGTTATACAATTTAAATACAAAATTATTCTTACTTTTGAAATTTAAATTATATTTCAATGCTTTATTATTTTCTTCCACATTCCTATACATATAAATAATAGATACCGTACCTTTTTTTTACCGGATTTGTGACAGGAGCGTTACCTTTTCTGCGTGTGTCTTTTTTTTCTTAGATGCGTTTTAGCAGAAATTAGATGTTTCATTTTTATACATTTTTGTACAAAATTTCCTTCTTATTATTTAAAGAGGCTTTTGAAAACAAATTCAGGTAAGTTTCACCATTTATAACTCAAGAACAGCTGTATCAATTTTAATGATCTCTAACTTGTTGGATTCGTCAAAAAAATTCACAGAAGAATTGTATTTCTGTATAATTACAGAAATTTAATTTTTAAATATGTTAGGTTTACAACTATTCTACGAGTATTCGACACACATAAAGAAGATGGTCACGCAAGGCGTTTTCTTTCATGAGCTTTTCTGTGACTGAAAAGCCCGATACGTGATGTTATCTGCCTACCGCACTCCAGACATTCAAAAATCTCATTGCTTTGTTGCCTTTTTACTTTTTGGTTGCCGCTGTTAACTGAGTTTACAGCCTTTCTCCATTGAGTTTTATTGTGAGCTGCTTTTTCCCACTCACTCTGCATGTTAACTCCCTTAAATTTTCGTGGAAAATGTCCTTGTACCTTTTCAGTTGTCCACCCGGCCTCCTCTTACCGTCTACAAGCTCATCGTAAAGCAGAGATGCGGTTTTCTTGCATTCTGCATACGTGACCAGCCCATCTTAGGCGGGATTTTGTGACCATGACTTCAATACTCTCGCAGTCAGCTTTTTCAAGGACCGATACGTTTGAGACATGATGGAACCACCGGACTCTTAAGAGTTGTCTAAGATGTCTCTGTTGCAACTTGTTTTAATGCGTTCATGTGTAGGCAGTACAGCAACCAGGTTTCGTTCCCATATAACATGGTGGGGATTATAATTGCTCGGTACACTGCAAGTTTTGTTTTTGTACTCAAGTCATGATTGCAGAAAACCCTGTCTTTTAATTTCCAGAATGTTCTTGAGGCGCTACTAATCCTGTGCTGAATTTCAGAGTCAATATTGGCCTTTTCCGAAATCAAACTGCCAAGGTAATTGAATTCCGCCACATATTCCAATAGTTCTTCTCCGATTTTTATAGCATTGTTGTGATCTTCCGGGGGAGTGCACATGATTTAAGTTTTGTCGATGTTTAGCTTAAGGCCCAAAGCCTCGTATGCCCAGGTATATGTGTTCAACATTTCTTGTAATTGTTGTACCGTGTTTGCAACTAGAGTGCAGTCGTCAGCGTATTGAAGTTCTGTGATAAATTTTGTAGGTGTTTTTGTCCTGAGTCTTTTTATGTTGAACAGACCGCCGTCATATCTGTATCTAATGCCTAATCCTCTCTCCTGCAGTTTGCTGTCCACTATAATGGAGAGCGCTGCCATGAATATGTTGAATAGGAGAGGCGCTAAGACACATCCCTACCTAACTCCTGTATTTGTTAGGAATGGGTCGCTCATTGATCCATGATGTGACACTCTTGACTTGTTGTTGTTATGGAGACTTTTACACACTGTAAGAAATTTGTTGGGTACTCCGAACTTTTTAAAGAATCAGTGATACTGAAACGAAATTAGTGATACTGGATATTTTAGTACAGAATTTTTTATTCAACATAAAATAGTATAATCAAATCAAGAAAGATTGATACGTTGTGAGTCTCTTAAATTAGTGCAAATATTTTCAGAGCTGGTAGATTTCGATAAAAAAAAACATATTTTCTCTTTACCGTTGTTCAAATAAGTTCAAAATAGCAAAGTAATTTTACTTTGAAAAGTTCCAAGAAAAAGAATTTTGCTTCAATTTTGAGAACCATTGGATCTTTTCCGGGTTTTCTTTCTTGTAAATTTAATTTACTATCTATGTTGCTATATTATCAAGAAATTACGTCGTTTTATCTAAAACTAAACAAATTTTCAAAATTTTTTAAAAATATTTCAGTTTTTTATTTTTTTTCCTCGAAAAAAACTCATAATCGTGTTTCTGGTGTCGAAATATACTTACCCCTAAAAATATTTGCATTTATTTAAGACTAACCCTGTATACAGGGTGTTTCAAAACAAATGCGAAAAACTTCAGGGGGTGATTCCTTGTTCAAAAAAAGGGTAGTTTGCTTCATAAACGTTGGGTCAAAAGTCAACCATTAGGGAGATATCGCGGTACAAAGATGGCGGAAAAATAATGTTCTTATTTTTTATCTTGAAAACGAAAAGAGATAGACTAATGAAATTTTATGGAAGCATTACTGTTATGAAAAACACACTTTCTGGTAATTTTTCACTTTTTTAAAATGAGTGGAAGGGGTTGAAATAAACTACCCCTATCATTCTTGTTAACGAAATTTAAAGGAAAATCTTATCAAACACATGCAAAAAATTAATTTGGATAGTTTAGTTTGTTTAGAAACTTTTTTATCTCTTGTGTTTTTTTTTATAAAACTCACCGATTTGAAATTAAAAAAATGAAATGTAAAGCATTACATGTCAGGACTAAAAATATTTTTAGATTAAGAATCTAGTGATAATAATGATAATAATAATAATCTAGATAATAACGTATTGCAGTAGGGTAATGTCAAATAAAACGATATTAGAAACATCCTAAAAAGTGACAGCGGCCGACTAGATTTTTTCTTAAAAAATTACAGCTGCCCCTAGATTCTTTATCTAAAAATGTTTTTTGTCCTGACATGTAATGCTTTACATTTTATTTTTTTAATTTCAAATCGGTGAGTTTTATCAAAAAAAACACAGAGATAAAAAGTTTCTAAATAAACTAAACTATCAAAATTAATTTTTTTGCATGTTTGATAAGATTTTTTCTTTAAATTTCATTAACAAGAATGATAGGGAGTTTATTTTAACCCCATCCACTCATTTTAAAAAGTGAAAAATTACCAGAAAGTGTGTTTTCATAACAGTAATGCTTCCGTAAAATTTCATTAGTCTATCTCTTTCGTTTTCAAGATAAAAAATAAAAACATTATTTTTCCGCCATCTTTGTACCGCGATATCTCCCTAATGGTTGACTTTTGACCCAACGTTTATAAAGCAAACTACCCTTTATTTTGAACAAGGAATCAGCCCCTGAAGTTTTTCGCATTTGTTTTGAAACACCCTGTATATGTAACGTTTTTAACTATTTAACTTTCTGGTGTATTATCGTTCATTTTTTTCTCTGGAATTAAGTCAAAACATTCCAAAGCCTTTACCTATCCTTTTTTTAATGCTATTCCACATGATTTTATCGGGGAATTGTATAGCGATGGCGTGCCTACAGACCGACCAGCCGCAGTGATAAAACGAAAACTTGGCCGTCAAATAACCCCAGTCGAGGGGTGTGGAGGGGGTGAAGAATAAATTATGTGGAGGATTGTATCGCATGGACGTGCTTTTTAGGTCAATGTTACCTTAGAAACTACTATCGGTTGCGTGAAATTGTGGAGGTCAAAAATGGACGGGAAATCGGTGAAAATAACAATCAGCTGACGGCCACAAGTTTACAGAAAACAATAACAAATAGTTATTAATTATACAGTGTCACGGATTAAATCCGTATCATATGGAACTTTCTTTTATTTATTTTAAATGGTGGTAGACAATGATTCAGTATTAAAACTAACAGAGTTTAGGACTTCCATTGTCTTTATGTGGTCCAAGCACCACAATATAAAATGGTCGGAAGCCCGGGTGGTCCACAAAGAACCTCATTGGAAAAAAAGCGAATTTAAAGAGGCCCATTAATTTCTAATAATAATAAAATCTTCAAGCCAAAATTAACGGGGTCCTGACCGAACCAATAAATGTGGGCCGTGGTATCCCTGTGGTGATTGGAGATGGAGAATTACCCTCTATAAAACGGTCCCAGATACTGGCTTTTGTCAAAGCCCTGGGACTGTATGATGAGTTATGATTCAAGAAAGGGGGACACAATGGATCTGTAAGGTCGAAGTGATTAACCCCCCTCCCCTCATTCTAATCCCTGTGGTGACTCCCTAAGCCCTCTTCTTTTCAACATCATTATGGACGAAATAATAGGAAATGTACGTTTACTGAAGGGGTACAGTATGGGCGACCAGGAAATTACTATTCTGTGCTATACCTACGACGGCGGATTGGTAACTGAAAATGAGGACGATCTACAGCGCTTATTACATGCCAGACAGAACAAATATTCAGAAAAATGTAACAAATCAATATAATCAATACATAAAAATGTAAATGTTAATAAATAAAATCAATGTTAATTAATATTATTCTACTATAGTAGAACATTATTTAAGTTAATTAAAAGTTATTTTATCCCACTATTGGGTTGGATGAGATAAGATATCTTGTGAGTAAAAGTCGATTTTGACACTCGCCAAGTTAGTAGGCCATTGATAATGATACGGCTAAAAACCGAGGTTCAGATGCCGCTTAAATAAAGTAGGCCCCGTCTAGATTAGCAGCAGCGAAAAAAAGTCGTTCTTTACTGTAGAAAAATCAACAAATTTAATATGCTTGTGCTTTTTTTACATTTTGTTTGAGTAACTGAAAGATAGAAGCGCATACTTTACTGACTGATTTATTAAAAAAAAACTCACAAATTCTTTCGTTAAACTGCCACCGTAACTGTCCAAATAAACACGTAATTAATGAAAGAAAAACTTAAAATTAAAAAGAAAATTTTCTGGTTTTCTTTAGCCCACTGACAAGAAAACCTGACGCGCGGGTTCTTTAAAAGCAACTTTCTCCAAAATTGCAACCGGAAGCTCGATGTTAAATATTTAATATTCTCCATCTCCGAAAATTTCCACCGCTTCCAACCTCCTGCCACCCACAGATTATTAATTTAGTTACCGTAATTTGCCTGTCAGAGGTCTGTTACGTTGCTTTTGTTGAAACGACAATTAAAAATGAAGGGATGAACTAAGCTCTTTATGCATTATGTTCCTAAATTAAGTGTGGGTGGATCCATTTTTGTTCGGTATAAACTTAGAACCCTTTGTTTAGTAAAACATAAAAGTCATTGTCATAGGGGTATTAATAAACTATATAGAGGGTGAGCCATAAATAAGTGCAAATATTTTCAGGGGTGGTAGATCTCGATAAAAGAAACATATTTTCACAATCGTTTTTCAAATAAGTCCAAAATAACGGAATTACTTTGCTTTAAAAATTTAAAAAAAAAATTTTTTGCTAAAATTTTGAGTAAATTTAATCTAATACCTAAGTTGCCATATTATGAAGAAATTATGTTTTTTAAATAAAAACTAAAAAAAATTTCCAAAAAATTTTCCAAAAATTTTTGAATTTTCAAATTTTTTTTTTCGCGCAAACCAAACCAAAACCTCATAGGCGTATTTCTGGGGTTGAACTATACTACCAGTTAAAATATTTGCACTTATTCCTGAGACACCCTGTATATAGGGTGAGTCTTAAATAAGTGCAAATACTTTTAGGTCTGGTAGATGATAAAAGAAACATATATTTTCTTCTTACCGTTTTTGAAATAAGTCCAAAATAACCAAGTTATTTTAACTTGATAATTAAAAAAATGATTTTTTGCTTAAATTTTGAGAACCACTGAATCTTTTCTGGGTTTTCTTTCTTGTAAATTTAATCTACTACCTATGTTGCCATGTTATCAAGAAATCATGTTTTTAACGACAAACTAAAAAAAATACAAAAAATGTTCCAAAAGTTTACAAATTTTTTTAAAAGGACTCATAATCGTGGTTCTGGGGTCGAAATATAATAGCCAAAAAATATTTGTATTTATTTGAGATTCAGCCGGTATATTTAAATTAATTTTTTTACGTAGGGTTTGTTTCCATTAAAAATATTCAACAACAGTTTTATTTATACCGCCCGAGGAAAAAAATATGTCAGTATTGTAATAAACCAAAATAAGATAAATTCATAAATTTGCACAAACATATTAATTTAATATTTATTTACCTGTTACATATTATAAGACTCATTTTTTTTCAAAATTAAAAGCAATGTCAGTCATGGAATATATTTCATTTCAAAATTCATTATTGTCTTCCACTACAAACAAATAAATTTAATTCAATGCTCTGGCTGAACAACCGACGGAGGTATTGTTAGTGTATAAAAAAAATACCGACGGCATTTAAAGTATAACATTTTCCGATAGCTACTATCATCCTTTTCGTAGCATCAAACTAAATAAATTTTGATAATGTTAATTAAAATTCTATTAATAACAATCTATCAAAGAACGAAAACGAAATTCTATTACCATAGAAAGGCGTTTTGATTTTTAGGACTAAAAAAAATTTCTGGATAATAAAAAATAGAGCAGGATTATCAAATTTAAAAAATTGAATTTAAGTACTCTAATAAGTATTTCTAGTATAAACTTAATCAATGCCAAGGTTTTATAAAGTTTCGTAAGCATTACAGTGCTTATGAAACTTCATTAATTAAATCAATACCTCATTTATCAGTCCGCTTAAGATATAACGAGTTATAATCTGCTGAACTAATAAACTTTAATGAGGTAGAAATTAATCTGCAATTGTGTGCAACCAAACGACAATATTGCAATTCGAAAAGTTTCCATTATTCCGAATATTTAAATGAAATTTTTCTTTTTTTATAGATATATTAATAAAGTATGTCAACAATATCCTATTGTGTAGAATATTCTATAGATCAAAAATATTTTATTTTGAAATATTATGGCGAGGTTCTAAAGCTTTGTCAAGTTTCCGGCACCATTTAACAATGTCGTTTTCGGGAATTTCAGATTATTTACAAAATTCTTGGGTGATTTGAATGGGAGATTTTTTATAAACGTGCTAAATATTTCGGTGATATATAGAGATGCTTTTTACGTCACGTATGATGGATGATTTGAGGTTAAACGACTGTTTAATTTTTGCACGTCATCTAAAGAGAAAATAATAAAAAAACATATGTGTATCATAATTTAGGAAATTGTGCAGAATTGTGTAAAGAAATAATTAATAATGAACCAGATTTCTCTGGCAATGGAGTTTTTAGTAGACAACAACAAACACCGGGTGTTTTTAAAAAGTAGCCCACACCTATAGCTTTTTTATTTTTTCAGTCAAAAAAATAAATTTGGTATGTTGGTATAGGACCTAAATACTTACTTACTGCCATTACTCGTTGATGAATATTTGACACTATCTATTTTCATTCAACCAAGTGCAAGTTACTTTGTTTTAAGATGATAACAAAAATACGCTAGGAAGTACTTCATTCAAGAAACATGGCCATTTTTCCAATAGCTAAATACTCTTTTGATGAAAAATAATAACGACACCCAAAGACGATGACGAAGGACGGTATATACAAGTCGGCAGTCCGATCAGTCGTACTATCGTACGTCACATTTCATAGGTTGCACATCATAGTACGCACGGGTTTTGTTGCTTGGAATTTTCCACTTGGAATTTTGCATAATTTGCTTTTTAAACGCATATCGTTAACAAATTAGTGATCGTTATTAACATGCATTTGTCATTTTTTATGGACAAATTTTAGGATAAATAGATTCATTAAAGGACTTTCTGAAAAAATGGAAATTAGAGCATTTATTTGCTATATTTGAAGGTAAGAGACATTTACCTAATGCACCTGTTTAGATAATGCATGCGTGACTATAGATAGAATAAGAATATAGGTATCGATTTTTTTCTGCAAATAATTACAAAAATTTTAGAATTTCAAGACGTCGTATTAAAAAATTTAAAATGTGACCAAAGCTTATAATTTTAATAATTTGTTTGCTTTACTTTGATTAATCGTGATGTAACATTTTTTTGTAATTTGTAGAGTGATGAACCACTCCAAAAAATACCAAGAAGTGGAGAAGCAGAAATAACTACTATCGAGGAAAATAATATCACTTTACTTACAACCGACCAGGAAAACCTAAATTTATCAGAAAATAATATACCTCGTAATATGCCTGTATATGATGTATAGACTTCTCTTAGATCAAAATAAATTTTAGTTGAGTCAATGGTATTCGCTATTGGTTTAAGAAAAGTGTCCCTTTAATCAAGAAATTTCCCTTTTCAATCAAGAATTTTTGCATGAATCAAAGAGACTATTGTTCTTGTAGCAAGAACTTCTTTGCGTATTAATTTTGGGTCAAGAGTGAAATACTTTGGACAGATAGATTCTTCTAAAGTAATGTTTTAAAGCTTATGAAAAGATAGCTAATGCTCTTTGGTTAAAGAAACGTCGTTCTTGGCCCTATTGAAAAGCGCCAATCTTTTGGGTCAAAGTCATATTAATTTCGACTGAGAGATCCTTTTTTTCAGTGCAAGTTTCGCTTCCATATAACATGGTGGGGATTATTATTGCTCGCTACACTGCAAGTGTCGTTTTTGTTCATAGGACCTAAATAAATCTTGATTGGCGTTTTAAATTAATTTAGTTCACTTATTGTTTTATTCATAATATTTTTATTCAAGGCATACATCCCATATGGCTGATTTAAACCGGTTTTAATATTTCTGTTAGCACAATATTGAAGCCGTTAAATATGCTGTCCGTCCACAACAATAAAGCCTTCTACGCATGCAGACCAAATATTCGACCGCAGTAAATACCAGCATGGCATAAATAACTGAGGGCAGTAAACGTTAATTAGATGGCGTTATTGCGAGTTTAATGCACGGTAAGGCAGCGACAAAGAGCCTATTTACACACCTCATTACAACACCTCAATCTTAATGTCTCTTTATTATTATGCGTACGTGGCACAATATGCCCAGATGAGATTAGGGATATGTTTTCACATTGCCTGCTATTATTTATATCAGAATCGGTAGTTCGTCCAAAGTCCAGCGACAAAATCCTTGACAGTGGTTTATTTTATTTTAATTAAAAAACAGAAAAAATCTAATCGAGTTATTTTATTTCCAAAAAGTATTTTAGGACGTGTGTTAATACAAAATAAACAAAGGTATGTGTCAAACAAAACACCAAATACAAAATCTATAAAAACTAATTTTTATTTTCAAACTTCAAGAAACTTCCTGCATTTATTATTAAATTTATCAATATAACCTATGTACAAATAGAAACAGTTTGAATATTGCATAGTATTAAAAAACCACAGCATAAGCTAAACACATTTTTTTATGAATAATAATTTCAATAATTTATAAACATTTACCCAAGTAGCATTTGGATGTTATCTAACGTCGGGTGTACGTCGCGTTCAATAAACCCGACATCGGGTACCAACGTCAGTTTGACCGCCTGACGACCCTTATTTGCACCTAAATGGGGAATACAGATTAGGGTCGCCTCGACGTCGGTATCTGACCTAATAGGGAATGTAATTCTACCAATTACCAACGTCATATTACGTTGGATTTCAGTTACTTAAAATTCGTCGCTAAGCACTTACGTTACATTTGGTTTCAAATTCGCTACCAAGAATACATAAAAACCTAACCAAACTACCCAATTACAAATGGATTCATAATCACTCCTCGAATATAACTATAAGTGCCTACCTAATTTCATATTATAATAATTCTGAATCATTAATCCGGACATCAGTTTTATCAACGGAAGTCACTTTTTTGATATATCTGATTAAAATACTCCGGAAAACAACGAGAGCCCTCAAAATTAGGTAGATTTATAAAATAAAAATATCTATAAAAAAGTAACTCGCAAAATATTTTTTTTTATTTTCTAGCTGGTTTAATCATAAAACTGTACTGTGGTTCCCCCCAAACTCAACCTTTTCAATAAATAATTTGAATATAAATTTTAAAAACAAAAAACGATTTTAAAATGGCTGACAATCGAATTTTTGTTAAGAATGGCGGATTTCTGTGTCCGACTTAATAGGAACTACTAATATACCAATTCCGACCGGGTCTCCAACATTAGTCGTCTCACACGACCGAAGTCATCAAACCGGACGACCGGCAATCGTATTATGAAGTATATAATTCCAACGTAAGCCACGTAAAATTTGCGATCGGCCGGTATACGTAGGAGAATCCGTCGTCGGCCACAAAGCATATAATTTTTCGTATTTCTGGTAAACGATTCTCGACGTTGTCTGTTATTGGTCTATGATAGGTCAATTGTTTGTTGTCAAAAAATGTTTCACGGTTGACAGTTCAACGGTTTCGTAGGCGTAACCTCACTTTGCGTATCAGTGATTTGTGGATTTGTGCAATTAAATTTTAGTTTTTGTTTTCTCCTTAAAAAAATGGGCAGCCACTTTTTTAAGATAGTATATATGTTCGTATATATGTTACAGTTAAGGTCCGATATTCGGTTAATATCGACATTACCCTGTTAATCTCGAGAATAACACACAACAAAACAACCAAAATCAAATCCAAACCCAAAGATTAACCTGTTAATGTCGACATTAACCGGGCATCGGACTTTAACCGTAACATATATATAAAATTTAAAAAAATTGGAATCAGTACCTCACATGTGGGAGGAGGATGAGGTCTGCTGGTTTCCTAAGCTAAAAAAAGAAATTAAGATGCACCAGTGTAATGCATCATCTCTTCCGGATAAAAAGCATTCGTGGGTGGAGCCAAGACATCGCTACTACTACTATTATTATTTTGCAAAAGCCTCGACCTCTTTCTGTAAAATGTAGATGAACGTCTGAATGTCTTTTTATTGTTTTTTAGGCATAATAAAAAAATGAAGTTTGTTTACAAAAACTTTTTATTAGGTCATGTTCATGACGTTCATTAGGCCGCAAATGCTACTTAATGGGTTGTATTTACGGACGTAAATAGAGATACGTAAATTAGGTTATAAATATGAACATAAAATACAACAAAATATAATTCCTATTCGGACAACGGGTAGACGTTGGGCTAGTTCAAATATATGTACGTCGTGGAAGCCAACGTGGGAACGACGTTGGGAAATTAATAAAAATGGTACGTTGTTATTTTGTACGTCGACAGATCGTTGGATTTACCGACTTGGATCCAACGACGTCGCTTTTAATAGGAATGCGACGTCACCGGTCGTATCACCAGCACCCAACCTAAATTTGCACAAAATCTGACGTCGCTTCAGGTCAGATTTAGTTCGAAGTCAGATAGATGCTACTTGGTTACTGTCTTTTATACCATAACTTTTATAAAATTTCTCTACAGTAATAAAGCTATTATTTTTAGAGCTACTCAAGTTTCTAGTATCATATACGAGATGGCATACAAACTTTATTTGTTATTAATACAAATCTCTGGGTATACATTTACTTTTTGCTTATTTTTCCTCTATTAACGCTACTAAAAATACAAGTAATAGCACAGACCAAAATGCAAAAGCAATATCGCAAATATTTATCATTTTTCACAACGCTGGTTATTTGACATAATATGACACAAATAACCTTTAATTTGACAAATGTTTAAAAAATCTTAAGTGGAGGTTATACGCATCTGCTTCCGTGCGTCGTTCATCGTTCTGCCACTCGAATCATACTAAAATATGATCTGTCATTTTTTAAATAAACCAGTAATTCTGGTTAAAAACAACGAGAGACAACGCACTTATAATAAAACCCATTTATAGTTAACTTAAAAAATATTAGAAGCTTTTTTAGTGAAATAAATAGATTGATATGCATGACCTCTGCCTATTTTCTGTCTGTCTGTAAATAAAAGTTCTCTTATACTATTTACCCTCATATTCATCTATAATCTGTGTATAAGTAAAAAAGATTTTAATTGAAAATTATTTAATCCAAATTATACGAAATTAAGTTCTATATAGCTCGTTCTAAACTTGCCAGATGCACTAAATTAATTTAGGCAGACCGTATATGATTAGAATTGATGAGCTGGGAAAGCAGAATACGTCATTTCAATTCGAACGTTGAACGGAATCCAGCCTAGGAACGCTTTGATCAATTATTGAGCGCCATTGGTGAAGGGGTGAGCTCTCGCACCGATGAAGAAATCAAAAATTAAAATAGCTTTCGCTGATATGGCCCGCGTTAGGCAGTAGCATTGCGTTGTTCTAATCAATTTTGAATAGGCGTGTCTATTATTTACATCGAATTTCAGATGGAGAGCGAAAAAACTGCGAATAATTGAAGTAAACAATAGTAAAAATAGCATTTATCTTGATTAAGCAAACCATGGAGGTTACCAATAATGATTATTATACAGGATGATTCAAAAAACATGTGTCATCACTAGCCCAAGTAGCATTTGGACGTTATCTAACGTCGGGTATACGTCGCGTTCAACTGTACTGTGGTTCCCCCCAAACTCAACCTTATCAATATTATTCTACTAGAAATCGAAATGTGAATATAAATTTTAAAAACAAAAAACGATTTTAAAATGGCTGACAATCGGATACATGTTAAGAATGGCGGATTTCTGTGTCCGACTTAATATGAACTACCAATATACCAATTCCGACCGGGTCTCCAACATTAGTCGTCTCACACGACCGAAGTCATCAAGCCGGACGACCAGCAATCGTATTATGACGTATATAATTCCAACGTACGCCACGTAACCTCACTTTGCGTATCAGTGATTTGTGGATTTGTGCAACTATATTTTAGTTTTTGTTTTCTCCTTAAAAAAAATGGGCAGCCACTTTTTTAAGCCTAACCTCACATGTCGGAGGAGGATGGGGTCTGCTGGTTTCCTAAGCTAAAAAATGAAATTAAGATGCACCAGTGCAATTCAGCATCTCTTCCGGATAAAAAGCATTTACGGGTGGAGGCAAGACATCACTACTACTATTATTATTTTGCAAAAACCTCGACCTCTTTCTGTAAAATGTAGATGAATGTGTAAATGCATTTTTAGTGTTTTTTTAGGCATAATAAAAAAATTAAGTTTGTTTACAAAAACTTTTTATTAGGTTATGTTCATGATGTTCATTAGGTCGCAAATGCTACTTAATGGGTTGTATTTACCGACGTAAATAGAGATACGTAAATTAGGTTATAAATATGAACATAAAATACAACAAAATATAATTGGACGTTACAACGGGTAGACGTCGGGCTAGTTCAAGTATATGTACGTCGTGCAAGCCAACGTGGGAACGACGTTGGGAAATTAATAAAAATGGTACGTTGTTATTTTGTACGTCGACAGATCGTTGGATTTACCGACTCGCATCCAACGACGCCGCTTTTAATAGGAAAGCGACGTCACAGGTCGCATCACCAGCACCCGACCTAAATTTGCACAAAGTCTGACGTCGCTTCAGGTCAGATTTAGTTCGAAGTCAGATAGATGCTACTTGGGAGTGGGAAGATTCCTCGTGTAAAAATAAGATTTATTTTTCATATCAACATAGGGCCAATTCTGCTTCGTTTCGTAGCTACAGCGGAGTAGTCTTAATTTTTTTTGCGTTTATTATTATATTAAGGAGAGCGAAATCTACAAAATATCAAGGTACAACTTTTAATTTAAATAATAATTGTTAAACAACCTTTACATGAAGAATCTCCGCACGAGAGATGCCATATATTTTTTAAAACACCTGAATTTTTTATTTGTTTTGATGCTAGTGTAATAGCGATTGTAAAATTTATTATACAAGTACTTATATTTAATTTATACTATACAGGGTGCTACAAAATTCGAGGTACGAGCACTGGTGTCTCGGAAACCGTAATAGATACGATGATGGTTAAATTGGGTCAAAGTTGCGCCTTGGGATGTTCACTAAGATGCCATCAAAAAAGTTCTAAAAATTTAAAGGATTGTTGAGTTTCTTTGGAAAAAACGAATTTTTTGGAAACTCAATTTTATTTTTTCCTGTCGTTACTTTTTAGAAAATCAAAAACCTAATTGCACATTCTCTCTCATAGCCACTGTATTAGAAATATTTGATAGTATTTTTAGATTTTCAAATTAGCTGATAATTTGTGAGAAACAGAGGCCAAATTAATTTTTTTAAATACGGACCTGCATTTTTTAATTGAGGTTTTGAAAGAACACACTCTATTTTTGTTTTGAGTACCTTAACAACAACAAAACCATTTAATTATTATTTAAAATAATTTCAAGTCCGACTCTGGTTTTTTAAATTATTTAATCTGATTATATTCATCGCAACAATATTGATCAACGCTAATTAACAATGAATAAGGAAAGTCGAGCCAATTGGAAGATTAAAATAAATAATAACCAGGTCAGCAATTTAAAGATATTATTTTTAACGTTTTTTATTGTGAATTTGCATATCTCTTTAGCTAAACAGTATCTGAATGTTCTTTTGCACTTTAGAAGATTGTGTCTTGCTATTCGATTTCTCAAAGCAACAATACTGGTAGCTTAGATTTGTAAAACAAAAAAATCAATTTTGTTTTATATAGAAAAAAAAGCATTACCTCTTAAGTTTTTCTTATATTCATTTGGTAGAAACTTGTAGAAAAGTATGATTAAGTTACAGGAGCTTAAATTATGATTTTATAGATGTATTTAACCTTTCTTTATAATTATGGAACAATTTTTTTGTTAAATTTAGAGACGTTGTTATACCTGTTTTTCTCGGAATAATGTGTATCGATTAGATGATTTTTGTTGAAAATAAATAATTCTGCAAATGGTTCGAGTACTAAATCGCCCTAGCGTTACAAATTGCCTTCTACACAGCATTTTCTAGAAACACGCAAAATTTAACTTATACCCTAAAATAACTTATCGCTTGAATCAAGTAACAACTTGAAAAATACGTTCAATACAGACCAATTTATTGTGATAAATTCTTTCACATTAAAGAGCAATATGTTACTATTTCAAAATTAATATATTATTTATTATAATTATTGTATTTTGTTCCAATGATATATTTTTTAGGTGCTAAATTTATTCTTTTTTCTTTATTTTTGACACAAAAAAAAGCTTCTGATAGGCATCTTCTTCCTAAGATGTTTATTTTATAATGTTTTCTTTATTTTTGCCAAAAACGAAACAACGAAGTTAAACAGACGATCAACACATAACTATCAATTCAAAGTTGGTCAAAAAATTCTTAGAGAGCCAGAAAGAATTAGGTAAAGGAAAATAAAGACCTGAGTCTGAGTACTAGCTAGGCTAAGAACATAGAGGAGCGACGAGGATAGCGGCGAGCAAGCAGCGCGATACCGCGTCGAGCAAGCCTCGAGGTGCTGAAACATAGTAGAGCGGTGAGGAATAGCGAGATACTTGTGCAAATTTATTATTTTCATTTGCTTATTGATAATTTAAAATGTTAACAGTGGCTAAAATTCTAGGCAGTAATGTCGCAAACCTTTGGTTGGATGAAGTTTTCAAAAACCCGAGAATGTATGGCAAGTTTTATAACCTTTACGAAAATTTTTGCCACTTAATCTCATAACTTATCTAAAATGTACCGGTTATGGTGATTAATATCTTTCTGGTCCCATAAAGTCTCTCTTACAAATACTAAATCTATTAATTTTTTAGAATCTATCATTTTCTAGAGCGCGACAGAGCGACGAAAACAAAATTATTTAAATCGATCTCGCCGCTCGAGCAGACCGCTTTACTATGTTCGCACGTACTTGTCTTCACAGGTTTGTTTTGGACGCGATGTCGCGCTGCTTGCTCGTCGCTATCCTCGTCGCTCCACTATGTTTTTAACCTAAAGGCGACGTTACACGGTGCCGGTAACTTGTTCAAGTCACTAGAATCCAGTACTGGATTTTAGTACTTGTTGTGTATAGACAAGTATTCTAGTACTAAAATTTAGCGCCAGGTTTTTTATGATTCCAGTCCAGCGAATAGAAAGCAGTCCTATTTACTGGAGCAAGTGGCTCTCCCACTGCCACTAAAATCGAAAAAAAACCTGTGTAAACACGCTTTTTAGTAGTCATTCAAGCATTTGGTTTTAGTGTTAGTACACGTTAAAAAGAATTTCGCTGTAGTGTGAGTTGGCGTGAATGTTTTTTAAAATGTGTTCAAAATGGTCAGAGGACACGACAGTGAAATTTGTTGAAATGTATAGGGATGAAGAATGCCTGTGGAATACACAGCTTGTTATTTATAAAAATAAACAAGCACGTGAAGCCGCTATTAGAAGAATAGTTAATGCAATGGCTATTGAAGATTTCGGTCCAGTAGAGGTAAAAAACAAAATTAAAAACTTGAGGTCGACCTATGTGCAAGAAGTCGCCAAAATTAAAAAATCAGAAAGTTCTGGAGCGGGAGCAGATGATGTATATACCTGTATATACCAAAAATGAAGTGGTTTCAAGTAATGTATGCGTTTTTGCAGAAAATAAATAAAAGAAGGGAAACAATTAGCAATTTGGTAAGTAACTGTAGTAGAATTAATTAACCAAAACAATTTATTCATAGTAATAAGTGTAGGTATACAAAATATAGAACATTCAAAATCATTCGTTCTTGCCACGAAACTGCTCCCGTAGTCATAAAATAATTTTTATATTTTTCCCTTAAATTTCTGGCAAACTGTGATGAATGGTTGCCTCCCACGCGTGAAACGGATGACAAGCCCTCTACTTCTGTTCTCCAACTACCAAGAACAATTCTTCCTCTGTCAAGATCTTCTTCATCAACGGATCCTTTTGGCAAATAACCATTAGAATTGCTTCTTAGCCAATTATGCAGAGCACAACACGTTCTAACTATTTTATCAACTGATGATAATCCACAAGATATCGGTTTTTGAAATACTCGAAATCTGGAGACTAAAATGCCGAAGCAATTTTCCACAATCCTTCTTGCACGAGACAGTCTATAATTAAATATTTTTTCTTGAACTGTAAGTGAATTTTTTGAATATGGTTTGAGTAAATAATGTTTTAAAGGAAAAGCGTCATCCCCAACAAAAAATCCACCATCGGGTAATATATTATTGTCGGCGGCTGCAAACATAGAGCACTGCCCAAAAACTCCTCCATCTGATGACCGCCCATTGCAACCAACGTCAATGTACGTAAAATTGTAATTACCGTCTGCAATTGCCATTAAAATGATACTGTTTTGTCCTTTATAGTTAAAATAGTCGCTGCCACAATTCACAGGAGCCTGGATATTTATGTGTTTCCCATCAATGGCACCGTAACATCCTGGAAAATTCCATCTATTCCTAAAATCACTTTCAATTGCCTTCCATTCTTTGTTGGTTTGGGGAACCTAAAATAAAACATAATATTTAGAATCGCAATACAATACACTTAACTTTGGGACATCCAGTACTAGAGTTTATTTTTTTAGGCTTCACCAGGAATTGAAATCGATAATGATTCCCAGACATCATAAGATGAAACAGAGCAGACAACACATGAAGCATCTCTAGCAATAGAAGGAGAAAAGAACACAGTTAATATTTACAACGAGCCCACCCCAAAACGTAACAAGCTTGGAAAAACAAAAGTCAAAGAAGTTGCTGCTTGTATTAAAGAGTTAAGTTCTTTAGCTACATCTATTCAAAATATGGAACCATCAGAAAATGAATTTGACATATTCGGGAAGAGTGTAGGAGCACAGTTGAAGCAGTTGCCGCTTGAACAGGCTATTACAGCTCAAGATGAAATACAGAAACTTTTGACTCGTTTTAGACTGGCAAATCTCAAAAGTACACGTACCCCATTACCATCTTCAACCGAGTCTTCAAGACACAGCATTAGGTCATATAACCATTCTCCGTCTCCAGGATTCGATACGCCTGCACAATCGTACCAAACATCTATGCAGTTGGAGAATGACAGCTCTATCACAAATATCATTTCAGAAGCGTATGAAAGTACCTTTGGTGAAGACAATACCAATTGGGGATAATGTAGCCTTTTGAAAATGTTAAGAATAAAAGTGTATTTACCTGAATAAAATCCTTTAAAGCATCATAGATAGCGTCACACACCTCCGGAATAAACTTTGAAATTGCAGGTCGAGAAACTCGAAAATGCTGTTGCAGATTTCGGTAACTATTACCAGTGGCTAAATATGACAATGTTATTTCTAATTTTATTCTGGCAGGTATGGCCATTCTCATAATCGTGTCAGATCGCTGTATAGCTGGCGATATTTTTTCCAGAAGTATGTCGAACAAAGAAGGAGACATTCTCATGCAATTTCTGTATTCTTGAATATCTTCAAGGGCGAGTTCCCTTAAGAGCATGTTAGAGGCACCATGGGTGTTTCTCCTTGCCAACCATTTCCTAACCCATATCCTATTTCTTGGTTTTAACGTATCTTCTAAACTATCAATTAACTCCTCTATTACTACTTTCACACACGATATCATAGATTTCTTCATCAGAACAATGCATTTCTGCCTCGAATTCATAATAAAAAAATAAAACGAAAACTTTTTACCTAATCTAAAACGTAATATGTTTACTCGGCTAAAATGAACAAGTACTGAAACCATGTAAATGCTCAAGTCATCAAACACACTTGCTTTTAGTTCTGGATTTTAGTGACTTGAACAAGTTACTGGCACCGTGTAACGTCGCCTTAAGGCGCAAAACATAGTGGAGCGACAAGGAGAGCGGCGAGCAAGCAGCGCGACGTCGCTTCCAAAACAAACCTGTGAAGACAAGTACGCGTGAACATAGTAAAGCGATCTGCTCGCCGCTCTACTATGTATTGGCACCTCGAGGCTCGATATCGCGCTGCTTGTTCGCCGCTCTCCTTGTCACGCCACTATGTTTTCAGCCTTAGTATCAACATTCACAAGTAGAAACCAACTTAAAGCGGAACTGAAGGACCCTGGAGGCTCCATCCTTTTTTCAGGACTTATAACCAAGAAAAATAAAATATTTGTTTTTTATTTAAGTAAAAACAATCTTTGGATTTCCACGGTTTTTTTTAATAGAACACCACAGTTTGTTGAAGCTAAGAAACAACGGAGCGAATGCAAATTCTACAGGGAAAATGGGAAAACACCAAAACACTTCATTACTGTGTGCGCTGGGATGATAACCATTCGTGCCATAAACTTTGGAAAGACTAATATTGGAGACGGAAAATTAACCTTTCTGAGACTCTATGATAAGTTATAACTTAAAAAAGAGGTTACACTAGATTGCATTTTTGCCTCTGTGGTACTCCTGAGCTGTACCATCAGTGTCTGAAGATTGAAGTAATCTCATTTTATATAAACTTTAAAATTAAACTTTACTTCTAGTAAAATTATTATAATATTACAAAATATTACTATGGTCAATAGACAAACAAAACTTCATAGAGAAACTGCTGACAAATTTAAATTATATTTTATACCAAACATTTTGCATAATTTCATTTTAACTTTGATCAAACAGTGGCACTTTGAGTTTTTTTTACAAAATTAATGTAATCATTACGCTTTGTCTGACGGAGTTAAAATCATAAAGCTAATTACAAGAACTCCCACTTTTGCTTGAGACTCAAAACATCCCTGAATATATTATTCTAAAAATAATTAAACCGTTTTTCCATTCTGGGAAAACTGCAATGCCGTGGGCGTTTATGTAACGCTGTTTTGTTGGTTTTCTCTATTGTTAGCTATTGCACACAATAATTATTTGTCCAGTATAGTGCAGTATTATGTATTCATTATGTTTTCATGCACAATAACAATATTTTTAGTCTAAAGCACTATTTAAATTCACAAAATATATTTCATATAAATATCTGTATGTACCTTTCTTGTGGGTTGATGAACAATATTACTCTGACACCAGGCGTTCTAAATAAAATCATTCAAGTGGTTTTTATTTGACGGATAGTTCTTTCACAAAAGATTCCTCAAGCCAGTGATATATCATAATATATATATATATATATATATATATATATATATATATATATATATATATATATATATATATATATATATTGCTTTTTTGATTTCTCTAAAGCACCACAATACACCAAAACACTTTTACTTTTACACTGGACGCGCGTTTCGCTAACCATGTTAGCATCATCAGCAGATGATTATAAACTAAAATACAAATCTACAAGTTGAGCGTTAATATACTCGCTCAGTGGGCACCGAGTGGGCGTGGCAAATCTAGCCAACCAAGTCAAAGCCCACCGAACGTAACAGTTAAATTTCCGCAACTAGAGTAGTAGGAACAAAGAACTTGAAGGAATTAGACCGTTGTCTCTGTTCATACTATCTTTACATTTATTAATTCTGATGCTTTCATATGCATCTAATTGCCTGTAATTTGAGACTTGTTTAACTAATTTTAAATTATTAAGATCTATACAATGTTCTTTATCAACAATATGTTCGGCAACGCAAGATTTATCCGGTCTTCCATATCTTATCTGAGCTAAATGTTCTTTAAATCTAGTTAATATTGGTCTTCTAGTTTGCCCAACATATTTCTGATTACAATCTTTACAAGAAATCTCATAAATACCCGACCTTTCCAGTGGAGGTGTTTTATCCTTTGGATTACCTAATAATTGTTGTAATTTATTATTAGCACTATACACAAGTTCATAATTGATATTCTTAAAATTTTTTTGCTGTGTAACATCAAAGGTTCCAATCCTCAACTGTAATTCTATAAAGTTAAAGAGAAACAAATTCTAATTTTATTATAAGATTTAAATACATTTTTCATACTAGTAAAACTAACCAAACGAGATGAAAAATAAATGGATTAAATATGAAAGAAACAGCTGAATACATTTTATATCGGTGTGACAGCTTGGCAAATGTGCAAATCTTTGTACTAGACAATGGTAGAATGTTTTAGGAGGGGGCTAATCACCGCCACCTTATAGATCCTATCTCGTTATAACGCGTTATAACTCAGTCTCAGTGCTTTGATAAAAGCCAGCCCTCCATCTCCAATATCAACCGTACCAAAGCCCGTCGCACAAACTTTTGTCGTCTCGACGCACTCCGTGATGAGGCGTTCTGGTGTTTCCCGAACTTCTCAACAGAATCTGCATTCGCTTTTGTTTCTCAGCTTCAATCTATGTGGGGTGTTTGTTGAGGAGATTGAGTCCTGTTAGAAGCCCAGCAGAAATTCAAAGATTGTTCCTATTTAAATCAAGAAATTTTTTTGATATTTCTAGGTAGTAAGTTCTGAGAATTTTTTTCGAGTGTCTTAGACCGTTGCAGAATTCCCATTCCAGGTTACGGATGGAGTCTTCCAGGTTCTCGAGTTCCGCTTTAAGTTGGGTTTCCACTTGGAAAGCAAAACGGTTCTGGTCCATTTAGTGGAGTGTTTGCTCCTTTTCTAGCTAGATTGTTTGCTTTTTCGTTGCGTTCCTGTATTTGTATAAAAAATATTTTTTTACTTTTTTTATAACTTTTATATAGAATATAAGATAAGAAACTTGCGCTACTTGCAAAACCCGCCATTTAAAAAAAATGCATAATGACATATACAGGGTTGTTCACCACATACGACACGGAGTATTGTAGCTAAACGATTAGATTTTTATAAATTGTAAGTTTTGGGTTCGTTGAAGGACTATTAGAGCTACAATTTAAAAATATTTTTACAAGATACAGAGTGTCCAAAATAAATAAAAAATATCATAGTTGTATTTTTTTAAATAGAACACCCTGTATATTATTCTATTTTTGGATTCTACGATTGAAATAAAGGTAAATTTGATTAAGGTTTATCACACTTAAACCTTACCGTTTTTGAAATATTTTCAATTTTAAGAAATTGCAGTAAAAATTTTAATGCTTCATTTCTCCAAGGGTATCAAAGTTTTTAATACTAAATATTTACTGAAGATTATTTATTGATCAGATATTGTGTTGCAATAATAAAAATTTTACTACCTTATACAGAGTGTCCAAAAATTTATATTATATAATTACTAGCTTTAAACGGCCATAACGTGTTTAAGTTAAATGGAACACCCTGTATACTTTACGTGAATCATATGCACAATTTAATTGTCTATCAAATTTTTTTATACCATTTTTTACCTATCTCTACAACTTTTCGTAGAAAATGCATTTTCTTATAATTTAGACCTCATTTATCACTATACCCATGGAATATTGACATTTCAGATTTTTTTTAAGCAACATATATACACAAAATGTACAGGTGGTAAATATTGCAAGCCTATTAGTATACCAAAAAAACTATTTAAATCTTTATAAAAGAGTATACGAATTAAATATACCACCATTATTTCCGACCGAAAATTAGTTAATTACATACTTTTAAATTGTTTTAATTAATAAAGTATTCTAAATAAATGTGGATTTGGCTCAGAAATCAATATAATAATAAATTATGAAAATAAACGTCTCTGTTTTTATAAATCAGCATTGGTCAAAAAATGAAATAAAATTTATCAAAAAAAAAACTTATATTACTATCAAGTGAATAAATCCTTTAGCAACGAAGAAACTATTATTAAATGAAGTATAAATGCTTTTATATATTAATAAGTAGTATTCTTAACTTTTTTAAAACTTTTACTTGAAATCGGTGTATTAAGACTTTAAATAAGTATATTATTCTCGGCGCGAGAATAACACCCCGTTCCCAAGAGTTACTATTCTTAAATTAAGTGACCATCCCCAACAGCAACAACGCAACAGCGCATTCCTGATTCCTGTCTTCATTTGGTTTCTGTTTCTCCTCTGCGACACGAGACGCGCCGGGTACTTTATATAAAGTTTTTTTGTTATCGTTTGTGCTTGTGATATGTTAAAATGGAGGACCTTCTTCAGGCATGGGAGATGACGGATTTGGTCCCAAAATTTCAAGGTAATTTTAGCAATAATCCTACATTATTTGATGACACTGGTTTGAGGTTAGGGGGACTCCATTTTAATATGCATTATTTCTTATACATTGGTGGTAAACTAGGTATGTATGTACGCGTTTGGAATTATTATTTTTGGATTCAATTATGTTTTAACAATTTTTATTATCGTTTCTCGTTTTCAATTAGCGATGCCGCTGTTCAATATCTACCTATATTGGGAAATTACACAGTTTTATTGTATTTTCTTATTACGACAAGCATATAATTTGGTAGGTGATGTTTGGCTAATCTAATTTAAAAAGTATTAAGCATATTCGAGGTTATTCTGGTGATATTTCAATATTCCATACCTATTGAAAATGGAAAACCTCCAACCAATAACCAATGTCATCAAATAATGTAGGATTATTGCTAAACTTACCTTGAAATTTTGGGATCAAATCGTTATCTCCCATGCCTGAAGAAGGCCCACCCTTTTCACATATCACAAGCACAAACGATAACAAAAAAACTTTATAATTTTATAAACCACCTAGTCGGTGCGTCTAGTAATTAACCTAAAAGTAAGAAGAGGCTTTATTTTATAGTAGGTGATATTACACTTGAATAAAGTAATTATTACATGTACACAAAGAATTTCTATACTTAATGCAATAATTTGCTAATTTACAAACAAGTAGTACTCGAAACAAGATTTTGTCTCGAATTGTCTGGAGTGTAGTTATAATCTTAATTTCAATACTAGGTAAATCTTAAATAAAAGATAATTTTTTTTAGCTTCTAAGGATAAGGTTTTCTTGAAAAGAAGTATAACTAGATTTGCGGAATGGGGAAACTAGCATATCGTTGGTTCAAGATTAATAATCTTTAAGCCAGTTTAGCTTTTTTTCCGTGTAGCCAGTTAATTATAATGCTATTTTAACAGAACGTTAACGGTTTTTAATAGACATATCGTAAAATAGTTCACTCTTTAAATATAAATCAGTTCCTGACTGACACCTTCTATGCTTGTATTTAATTGTTTAACATTCTGATAGCAAAATGGCCAGAATATGCATCGCCTGAATACAGTTTGCTAACTGACAGATTTCAATGCCGCGAGGGAGGTTTATTTATTAGAAGCGAAAACTTTAAATAGAGTTTCAATTATAGATATAATATATTCTGTCACCCACAAAGTTCAAATAATGCAAACAATTTGGTTTTTAGTTGAGAAATATGTCAGCGAATAATTAATTTTATCGAGTAATAATTTATGATTTATTATATTCTTTATTATTCGTGATATTCACATATTAGTGGAGTGATTTAAGCCTTTATGTGATACAAACCTCGGAATTCATTTACTGTGAACGAATTTTTATAAAACTTTTTGCATTGTATTGTTAATAAGACATATTACAAAGTTTACCCATTTAAATGCGTTGCTTTCACTTTAGTATTTTAAATAAACAAACATATACAAATGCATATACAGAGAAGACCAGGCTACTAGTAACATAGCAAGTTGCCGGACGAATTTACGTTTACCCGGTTTGCGTTCGTACTCGAGATTCACTGCCGGCTAGTCGGCTGGTCAGGCAGTACGCAGTTGCAGTTGTGCTTGGACGGGTCGGTCGTGACATCCTAGGAATACGACGCGAGGAGTGTTGAGTATTTATTATTTTCATTTTAAGTGTTTACCTTCACTTAAGGTAACATTTAAAATAAAAATACTTAAATATTTATTGTTTGGGTGTGTTTACAAGCCAAAACTAAAAATAAATAAATTCTCTAAACCCCAAAAACACTAAAATATTACCTAAATAAAAGTTATTAAGTTAATATATTTAACTTTATATTATTAATTAGTTAACTTAATATTATAAATAAGTTATAACAAGTGTTCAAAAAGACCACCTTCTTTTGCTAGACAGAAGCCTAGGCGGTCGTAAAATCCCCGTCTGACATTGGCTAACATGTTAGGGCTGATAGTTTGGAAAGCTTCTCGTATTTTTACTTGAAGCTCATCCAGATTATTGGCACTATTATGACCATACACTTTGGATTTTATATAACCCCACAAAAAGAAATCATTGGGAGAAAGATCTGGTGATCTAGCGGGCCACAAAATAGTTCCATATCCACTAATTAAACGGTTGGGAAAAGTATTGTTCAAATATTCTTGAACAATACGGGCATTGTGGGCAGGATAACCACCTCAGCAATTTGATTACTTGAAAACGTGGGATTTTGATCCGCGGTAGCACAAATAAACACTTGCTTTAACTCCTGTTCTTCATTAATCAACACATCAGGCTTTTTGTGTTTTTGTGGGGACACGCACCCATGTGTTTCAAAATTATTAATAACTCTTGATATAGTAGGTAAAGATAGAATTGGCCTGTTTACAAAACAGGCTGTTACAAAACAGTTTTTTGTAGAAAAATTGTTTGTATATCCCGATAAGACCTATTTTGGAAATACCATTTTACAATTTGAATTTTCTCACGAACTTCGTAAACATCCATTATTTTACTTAAAAAATAAATTTTACACGAGAACTGTCGTGAGAATCTATGTATTCATTTTGGCTATTAAAACACGAATAAATACAAATTCTAAAACATTCTTATCACATATCTACCTATTTTTATTTTATCGCATTTTTTCGTCTGCTTTTTATCCGGCGGACGGGTATACGCTAATTCGTCCAGTTACTACTACGGTGGTCCGGTCTGTATACAAGATGGCTCCGTAATCCGGAAAAGCTCCGTATCAAAATTCCTATTTGAGATTTTCACACCAAACATTTTACAAAATATGTGTTTAATGGTATTGCGTCGAGTTTAATGGATGCGTCAAATATATATCTATATTTGTTTAGTTCAGTGAATTTGCTATATAATTCCGGTTCCAAAAATGCCTTAATACCATAGAGTATACTAAGTTTTTGAATTATGACCACTTCCAATGCGGACTCATTCTAGACATCCAGGAACCTTTGTATGAGAACTTCTAATCGAGACGATCAACTTATTGTAAGTTTATCGCTAAGAAACCACCGTTTGCCAGCTTTTCAAATTGATAATGAATTGGACTTAAGGAACGTACATATTAGGTAACGGACTATAAAAAGAAAATTAAATGAAGTAAATCTTATGTCAAGAAGGCCTGTTTTGGGACCAGAACTTACTAGATGTGTTGACTAGGCCCAAAAGCAAAGGCATGGTCTTAATGTAAAAATTACGAAAAATGTTAGTGTCTTCTTCAAAAGCGAATATTTCCAACAAAAATAAAGCTAATGAGATGAACCAAAAAACAAACCTTCGAGAAAGGATGTATCTAGATCATAAAATGATTTTTAAATTGCTTGCTGTTTTAACATATTCCGCAGGGTGTTTGAAACTTTCATCAAATTATCACCATTTTGTTTTCCCTCGTATAATTAACAGATGGGGAGTTTCATTTTTAATTTAGAAAAAGATACTAAAAAGTTAAATAATTTGACTACACACTGCTTAAAAAATCATGAAAATCGGCCCATTAAAACAAAATATATTAACCTTTAAAATACATCAAAGGTTTAAGGTGCTCATTTTTCTTACCGGTGAATGTATTTCAAAAACTATAAATTTTAATCATATTCTTTTCTAACGAAACAAAGCTTTATTTTTTTACTAGAATCCAAAAATAAATTAATATAGGGTGTTCCATTACAAAAAACATAAGCCTATGAATTTATTAATGTAGAACTATATAGAATGTGGATAACATAGGAGGTTGCAACACTGCAAGGTTTAGATATACCGTAGAGAAATCTCAGGTGAATAAACAAGTGGCACTAAAAAGTTTTTTCAAATTTCCCGGAAATTGTCAAGAAAAATTTTAAATTTGCTACATTTTTTTTTCGCAAAAAAACCTCATAGGCGTGTTTCTGGGGTTGAACTATACTACCAGTTAAAATATCTGCACTTATTTCTGGGACACCCTGTATATTAACTTATTTCAATACTTCTTAAAAAAAGATTTGCTATACAAATAATGCCAACTAAATATTGAAAATATTAACAAATAATACAAATTTCTATTTACGCTACCATGTTATTTCATATTTATGTATCATATAGCATTATGTTGCTATTAATGGTATTTCATAACCGAGCTGGCTATGAATAGCATGTCTTTGTCTGAATTGCCTTAATTTTTTATTAGACATGTTTTCTTATTTTTTTGCACGGTTTAAGTTAACAAAATAGTAATATATTCTTAAATTGATTTTCTTGAGACATTAAGTCCCAAAACAATGAATTATGTTTTCATTTTGTTTAAAAAAAAATATTTAGTCAATAGACAAACTCTATCACAGCACAATGGCATAATATTCACTAAAGTTAGTCAAACAATATAAATTTATGCAAATTTGTGATTATCAATCAGATGGAAGCAAAAATTGACAATAGTACAATTGTTATAATTACAATAAAACATAACATTTGATGTGTAACTTTTTTGGGGACACCCTGTAGAACTCTACATAATTTTAGAAAATGCTTTAAATTGACTTTCATAAGCTCAAAAAATTTCACTTTAATACAAACTTTTATTCTCCTTGTAAAACTGAGTTATTCTCCTTGTAAAAACCCCGTCGTATATGACGCGCCACCCTCTGTATAATTCAATTTCAATCAACATTTCAATGATTAGAATATAAGCAGAATAGGTATAGCTTATGCATTAGATTTATTTATTTCAATAAATTTACTTAGAAAAAGAATTAAAAAAATAAAAAAATTAATATGGAAGTAATTAAGAATTTACGAAAATTAGTAAAATAAAAAATTAAAAGCAACGAAAATAAAATGGGTAAACTTTTCATTATTTTAACTATAAACAGTACAGAAGGTTTCACATAATACATTCCAGTAATTGAATTCCGAAGTAAAAGTCTCTGGACACTCCACTATATATTTCAATGTGAAAATTACTATTTTTCGATACAGTTATAGTGTTCAACAATACTTACATTACCATGTTCATCAGCAGATGATTCAATTTACTTCTAATCATCTACCCATGCTGCTAATAGGGTTAGCGAAACGCGCGTCCTGTGCAAAAAATAAAAGTGTGTTTGCGTTTTGTGGCGAATTAGACTTTTATTTTGTTACTTTATATTTATTTTTCTACATTTTTATTTTATGATCATTATTATTTGTAGCCAAGTCTTAAACGTCAAAACTGTCATAATTTACAAACTTATTCTCTATACGAGTATTAACTAATGGGTCTCCTAAGAGTGGTTAACTACTGTGGAACGTTTCGACGTAAATATCCATTCCTTCGTTCGTATAAAAGACGAAACAATATTTCTTCTTTTGTGTGTAAGACTAGTAGCTTCGCATCTTATAGGGCAATTCCGGGCGAGAATGAATCTTTTACATCGTTTCTGCCAAATGTTCGGTAAATGAGTAAGGATTTCTTGGATTAAATCCAACCTCTACCTTGTAAAAAGAATTCTCAGAGGAATAGAATCATTCTTTAGTCTATTAAAATTAAATTTTTTGTTAGAATATAAATAAACTTCTAAAAATTATACTTTTTGTTGCGACGCTGTACGCTTGACATTACAGGCGAGGCATAAAAAAGCCATTTTTACTCTAAATAGAACATGGCTATTTTTTTAAACAGTTTCAAAAAGTATTACCGTGTAAGTAAATTTATATCGAGAAGCTATGGTTACATTCGTTGAATTTGACACTTAACTTTAAAGCTGCTTAACTTTTATGCCTAGACAACCAAATCATCATTTTAAAATGTACAACATTTCAAAATAAAAGACAATTTCATGTCAAAATATATACCGGGTGTGTCTCAAAAGTGGCTCACCCCTTTTAGCATATTTGGAAAAAGAATTTTTTTACGAATAATTTGATACCATACACCTGGTATTTTGGGTCAAATTGTCGTTATGAACCGCATGTTACAATTTCAAATAAACCATATGCGAAAATGTCAAAAGTTGACATACGATATGTCATTCGATTCACAGTGTCATTTTCTATCAAATAAAGTAAAAAAATAGCGAGGGTGCTATTTAAAAATCAAAAGTTGTAGCCATTTCCGGTGAAACCGGAAGTGGCCGAAAACAATTGAATACGTCAATCAATCCCAATTTATGTCATATACTAACATACCAAATCTCGTTGTTTTATCTGTAAAAATAAAAAAGTTATAGGGGTGAGCCACTTTTGAGACGCACCCGGTATATAGTTCATATCAAATAAACTTTTAGTCACGTGATCAAGCTTGACAGGCACAGCATTGCTTATTTTTACATATATTCTTTCAATGAAAATATTTTAGGAAAAAAAAATTATTATATGTACCTAAATATATAAACAGTTATTATTTACATCAATAAAACTCACATTCTTAACACCACTTAAGGGATATAAAGAGCCATTACTACCGCTTTCCCGTTCAAAATATTCTAATAAAGTTGCGGTAAGTTTTTTACGGCTATTAAGCTATCGTGTACACTTCGCACTAAAAGAGGTTCTAAAAAGAAACAACGTTCGGCTGCAAGATCTGCTAGTAAATTTTTTTAAGCTTAAAGTATGACAACATAATTCATTTAAACCAAAAACTCGTAATACAAAACTAAAGTATCAAAACAAATGACAATGTCAGGAAATAAATAAATAAATGTGGCAACTCGACATTTTTTACAGCAGGGCTACCGCCTAAATCCCTAGCGGGAAATTTAAATTTTATTTAGTCAGCCCGGTGCCGAATATGTCCATGGTGGGCAACAATGAATTTAAAAATCGCGCCTTCGATGATGTAACTAAAAGTTTAAGTGATATCGAATATACATATATTTTATTTTTTCAGTGTTTCAGTTAGAGTTCTAATTTTTATAATTAAAAACTAAATAGAAGTTAAATTTATTTTCTTATAAATACTCAAATTCAGATTATATTTTCTATGGAAATACATGAAACCCTGGACACAAAAAATGGATACTTTTTTCCTAAAATAATAAAGTGGCAGATTATTCAAATGAGGTATTTTTCAAGCTCTGTATGCAAACCCCACTTTCTTTCTCACCAGTTTTCCTTATTCCTAGAAAAATGAATAAAGAATTCTAAATCAATCTTCTACGTGTTTTATTAAAATATGTCTATAAATAAATGTCGTCGGGTAATTATATTAGACTTTTTTAATAATTCTCACCTTGACCTTATGGCAACTAAATTTTTTATAAATCTCTAGAGCGCAAATCAATGTATTCCATGAATTTTAGAATTAAGGTCGCAATAAAAAATAAATGCAATGTAAATAACTAAGTAATTATAGAGTATAATACAGTCAAACAGAGTGAGTTTATACTCCATCTTCTCCACTAAATGGACCAGAACCGTTCTGCGTCCCAAGTGGAAAGCAACTTAAAGCGGAACTTAAGAACCTCATCATCATCATCATCATCATCACGCAGCCCCCTTTTACGTCCATACTTGAACATAGGCCTCCTCCAAACGTCTCCAGTTCTCGTGGTTTTTAGCTGTTGCAATCCAGTTAGTTCCGTCGGTTCATCGGGCGGGAGGTCTGCCTTGGCTACGCTTGTCGGCTCTTGGTCTCCACTCTATAAGTCTTTTGGTCCATCTCCCGTCTGCCATTCTAGCAATATGTCCAGCCCATCTCCACTTTTGTTTTGTGATTCGCTGGATAATGTCATCCACTCCCGTACGTCGGCGTATCTCTTCATTTCTTACTCGATCTCTCAAAGTCAGGCCAATCATAGATCTCTCCATCCGCCTCTGTGTCACTCTCAATTTTTCTGCGGTTGCTTTTGTTAGAGTGAGTGTCTCGGCGCCATAGGTCAAAACCGGGAGGATACATTGGTTATATGCCTTTCTTTTCAGGTGTATTGGGATATTTGCTCTAAAGATGTCCCTCATTTTTCCGTAAGCCGCCCATCCCAAGGTAATTCGTCTAGCCAGTTCACAGGTTTGATTATCTCTGCTTATTTTGATCTCATGGCCCAAGTATACATATTTGTGGACTAATTCTATTCTGTTTTTGTGAATTTGTATGTGTTCGCTGGGCACCATATCAGTCATTATCTTAGTCTTGTCAAAATTTATTGTTAGTCCAATCTCGTGTAATGCATCGTTAAGTTCTTGAGGCATGTCTTTGATCTCTCCCAGACTATCTGACACTGTAACGATATCATCCGCAAAGCGTAGATGGTTGAGTATCCCTCCATCGATAACTATTCCTTTTGTTGCCAAGCCAGCATTTTGAATGCATGCTCAAGAACAGTAATAAACAATTTTGGCGACATGGTATCGCCCTGCCTAACTCCCCTTTTTATTTTTATCTGGTTAGTTGTGGAATGTAGATTTACAGTTGTTGTAGCATTGTCATATATGTTTTTATTATGTTACAATATCGATGGTCGATTCTACATTCTTGTAGCATTGTTAGGATGGCCGGTAATTCTACCGTATCGAACGCTTTCTTAAAATCGACAAATATCAGTGCTAGGGATACGATCGAGTCCGGGTCATCCCATTAGTACTATCGAATATGGGTGTAATACTAAAAACACTAATTGAATCGCTGAAGGCAATAGACTTAGAACCATACCAGTACCAACTTATGCAAAAATCTGTAATCCTTAACACCTGCCATACAGCAAGGCGATTTCTATACATGTAACTTAACCGGAAACGTTTCTAAGCCAGAAAAGTTATCACCATCATGGTGGAGACGAGTCACTCTTCCAACCACGAGAAACCAACGGATTTAGTTGAGATAAAACGACACATAATAATTCTTTATTTCCAAATTAATATATAAAAAATTGCGATAGAATAATCAGGGAGCGGAGAACTAAGCTGTTGTCAAAGCCCTAAAACTGTTTGATGAGTTATAACTCAAGAAAGGGGAACAAAATAGATCAAACTCAGATGCAAAAAACGCAACGGAATTTGTATTATATGTTTTTATTTTTAGTTCTGTTTTCATGACATTTTTAGCAAACTTTATACAAATATACAGAACCTAAGGTCAAATCCATGTCTTCTAAGCATTTTGTTTTTTGGCTTATATCCATACATCTTCCGGTTAATTTTTAAGAGCGAAATTAACTTGCCACCAACAATTTGCAATTTTTTCAATTATTGACGAGGTGGCTTAGGTGACTATTGTCGTAATGTCATATTGCTTTGTTCAGTGTCCAAGTTGGTAGACTTTTTAAAAGGCTGATAGCCAACCCAAAAATCTATCTATCATCTATCCAAGATATTTCTGTACGATATTTATAAAAAAAATATTTGAAAACCATGATTCGTCTACAAATCTTTTCAGTAATCTTTTTCTTATTAATATTCACATTTTGTATTTGATATAAAGCAGAGTTTTCAATAACATTTTCAATCAAAACTTAAGAAAAGTTCTAGTTTATTAATTTCAAGCTTGGGAGGTCATCGCCCTTCAGATTATTCCGAAATGTGGAAAGTTTGGATCTTTTGGTGAGATTTAGGTATTTGTGGAGTGAAATATATTAAGTTGAGTAAGGTCAAAGTAACTTTACCAAAGTAATTAAGCTTGAATGAGTCTGAAAAGGTTGATTCCTTTTTAAATATTTTTATAGTTAGTTCAATATAATAGGGCTAGTTTTTTGTAGAACTACCTTGTAAATTGATTGAAAAACTCAAATTTGACATTAAAAGATTGAATTTGAAGGTGGAATGTTTGTTATTCTAATCAAAACCGTATTGTTTTTATATTATTTTAGTATTTTTGTATCTCTGATAACTCAAAAACGAATTCATATAAATCATTCAAAGTGGACGATTTGCTTCGTTTTCAGGAGTTCTTAAAAAACTCAAATACATTTTTCTATAAAATGAAGTGGGGAAAACTTATTCATCATTTTTAAAATTAACATGGGATTTCCTATGTCCAGGTCGGCGTTGCAACAGTCTGTCAACTGCTTATTTACGCCGGTACGAGGCTGGAAGTGATCGGATATCTCGTGAGTAAAGGTTGTAGATTTAGAGACTCGCCAAGTCGGTAGACCATTGACAATGATTGCCGAGGACTGCGGTTTGGATTCCGCGTAAACAAATCAGGCCCCATCCAGATTGGCCCTAACAGCAAAAAGGAGACGTTTGACTTAAAATATTTTGTTTTATACTATTTGCAAATTCAATTTGGTTTATTATGATAAAATATCTTATATCCGATATTCTTTCTATGGATATATTGAAAGTGCTATATGCAGTTATATCTATTTTCAGAGTTTTTCAAATACAGGTACGTTTTGCCGAATATGGAAAAGCAATATTGAATTTCAATACACACGAGTCAAACTGGATATTCCCATTTTTATCTTTTGTTTTATAAAACTGTCTGGCGTACTGAAACAATACATCCTGCTTTCCAACTGCTAATTGACAGTTTAATCTGCTGTATGTACTAGAATAACTTTTTTTATATTTCTATTTAGCTAAAAGACCTTTTATACTTCTAGAAAACGCTATTTAATTAATTTAAAATGTTTCAGATTCTTTTTTGGTTTAAAACGAACAACAAAAGTTTTAACCTCGAAAACCAATTAGGGTTTTTAGTAGTATTTAGTTGCCTGCAGCTTTCCCACAATTATCTTAATTAGTAAAACGTCTAAAACTGCAAACTAGCGGAGATGTATAAACTAAAACAAGTTTCCTTCGTTTTATTTTAGCTATTTTTTATATATTTTAGTGTCTGAAAGTTGGTGCATATATTTTGTTGATTTATGTTTGGTGGTTTTACTACACTCACAGGCACGAAAAACTGGCACCTTGAAATTTTGATATATTTTAAAGTTTAATATATTTTGTTCTAGTGAGCCGATTTTGATGATTTTTTAAGCAATATGTAGCTAAATTATTTGACTTTTTAGTATCTCTATCTAGATTAATAATGAAAGTTCCTATGTGTCAATTATACGAGGGAAAATAAAATGTTGAAATTTTGGTGAAAGTTTGAAACATTCTGTGGAATATATTGGCACAGCAAGATCTTTAAAATTCATTTTTTTTATCTAGATACATCCTTTTTATTGATACTTTATTTTTTTTATTTTTCTAAACAGCTTTATTTATCTCTAGCGATTTCTAAGATGAGACCCCGTCATAGGCGGACGTGATATCTAATAATACAATAAAAATAAATTAAATAGTATGCATTTTTTTTTTCATTTTAGGGTATTATCTAAAAATATTTTTGTAACAAATAGTGTAACAAATAGTTTTTTACATGTAACAAAACCTTTTTTACACGTAATAATTTGATTCAGTTTTACAACATTTGTATTAAAATATCAATATTTTTGATAAACACGCGGACTGCTCAATAAATACAAATTATCACAGCCGTTATATATATCAGCCGTTATCACTTTTCGTTACCACTAGTTCGTGTGTCAGGGCCATCTCGCGAGCTCGTGTTTCACGGCCTTGAATTTTAACTAAAATTCCTAAAATAAATGACAAATAATAATTATATTTTTACACACACCACTGACACTAGCAGTATATTGTGTTTGTCGCCGAATATATGCCCCGACCCGTTCAACGTTCGATCGAAACATATCTTTGATCTTCGTCTTGCATCAACGCTAACTGCGGCGACCGCGTCTATCTCTTTCTCAAAGGATTGATTGTTGAACGGGTCTGGAATTTTAAGGGATTTTTCATTACTAATCGACAGCTTGATAGAAACTGGTGACATGCCGTTTCCATTAGCGTAACTAGCAATTTATCCTGGGGTGGGCCTAGGGGGGGCCCGGGGTTTGAGCCCAGGGGGGGCCTAGGGCTTTTGTTTTTTTTAAATGAAAAATAATTTTAAAAAACACATTTTTTCAATAAAACGTTTACATGAATTTCTCTATCTATAAATTTCATAGACTTGGTTATCAAACCGTGTTCCCGTAGATTACTTAAATACCTACAAATTTTCTAAAAAAATAAAAATTAACACATTTTTTGAACACAACAAAATAATATAAATAAAAAAATGTAAATAAACAAAACTAGAAAACGTCATTTTTACTGCATCACAAGCAAATAAAAATTAATACGTAGCCAAGAGTCATAATTCAGGATTTCCCTGGGGGGTGCCCAGCAGTACCTGGGAGGGGCCCGGCACCCTCGGGCACCCCTGTAGTTACGCCAATGGCCGTTTCTTTTCCGTGTTTTAATAGACACAAATCAAAATAAAAGCTTCAAACGGTAAAATCGCAAAAGTGCTGTGTGCCGTGGGCTAAAAATGTGGCCGTGGGCCAAGGACTGTATATATTCTAAAGGACTGTTCGATCGCGTCAAATCGCCGCTGTCGTAGTCGCCGTGGAATGCTACGTCACGCGCTGACCAGCGCTCCACAGTGCGGCGGATGGTTATTCTAGCGGGACAAAATACACTCGTACATGAAACACAAAAACCGTATTGTAAACTATTGCCAAATACATAAAATATGATATCAAAAAACTCTTTAGCAGTTTTTTTTTTAATTAATTTGTAATCTTGTGACACCCTCTATAATTTATTTTAAAAAAATATATTTTATTTTGAAAATAATAAATAAGATAGATATTTTAATTTTAATTTTAACACTCGGTAATTGTAAATTCATATATAGTAAGTATCTAAGATAATTTTTTAAACTCAGTGCCTTTTGATGGAGTTGTTTTGTTTTTATACTATCCGATTGAAATAAATCTTTTTGGGCATTCACGTGTTAAGCTTGAACTCCCTGTGACTGTGACTACCTGTGTTGGTAACTATTGGTAACTCAAAAGATCTACATCATTCAATATATCGAAATTTGAAAAAAAAAAGTGAAAGTTTGATATCTGCAGAACAAAGGCACGAAGGATTTTAACAAATAATATACGTACAGTAGAAAAGTACATACCTTTGGCAATCTTCAACATAATTTGGCTGTCTAATAAAATGTATAAGCACTTGTAAATATTTTGTTTTCGTATGATCTCTGCCTTGCTGAGCAGAAAACGACCAAATTTGGTTGATACAAATGTATCGAAATACAAAGAATATTCATGCATTTTTGTATCAATTGGAATGTCTACTATTTATTGTTATCAGTACACATTTTTTAGCTTATTTTAACCAAACGCTTTTGTCTCGCTAAATTTATCTTCCAACGCACTGTGCGCTCGTCCGTCAAATGCAAAAATAACTGTCACTGTCTAAAATCTTTAGCGCCAACTTCAACTCGGTCAGTAGATGACGTAAAAAAACTGACAGTGCAGGAAGATAGGAATCGAACTATCCTTATCTCTATAGTATCCTTGGCTGTGGGCTAAGATTTGCTTCGTTTAATCTTCTTCTTAGAGTCAATTTGTTACAAATTTGAAAAGCTGGTAAACGGCGGTTTCTTAGAGATAAAAACTTACAACAATTCAAATTCAACAACCAAATTGGATTGGCACTATTCGATATGAACTTGTCTAGAGGAAAAGACCGCACTGTACCTTGTGCACACCTAAATCTGTCAGCGACATAATTTTGATATCTATCATCTTCAATTAAAGCAACTATAGCGGATACCATATTTGCTAGAGTAATCTGCCCAAAAAAGCACAGGCATAGTTTTAACTTAAAAGTTACGAAAATATGTTAGTGTCTTCTTCAAAAGCGGATATATTCTAGAAAAAAAAATAAAGCTATTATCACTACCTACTGAGAATTTCTATATCTAATATTCTTAGTAAACTATTCTAATCAATATTATCATAACAATCCTATAATAGAAATATTTCCTATTTATTAAATAAAATAAAAATTACATCGTTTTTTGAAAAAGGTCGACAGTGGTCTCGAACAGAATAAAAGTAATAATGCATTTGTTGAAATACCTCTACAATTGCAATACTACCTGCAGTTTTTGTTCTAGCCACGGTCGCCTAATTTTATCATATATTTTCCAGGTATTTTGATAGTATGAAATAATCTAAAAAACAATCAAGATAGGATAGAAAAAAAGTCCCCGAAAAATCATACTTTTTTTATCTTATCGCTTTCCTTTATCATTTTCGATATTAAATTTAGTAAATTTTAATTATAAATGTTATAATATCAAAAAGTTTATACGAAGTAACATGTAAAATAAGCTAATATATAAGAATAAACATTTGTAAACAGGAAACAACTGCTTTGAAAATAAAAAGTTGCAATGTCACACTTTTGAGAGATACCCGGTATAAACTCCGTATATCGTTAAACTACTATAATATTTCTTTTTATTGAATTTTTATATCGTTTCTTATATGAAAGATCCTAAACCAAGAGCACTTCGGCAAATATTGATGAAAAAAGCGTTTTATGAGTTTTATGGCGATATCGATCCTCTTCACACCAGCAATAATATTTAGTTTTCCACCTTGAGAATATGAAAACGGCCATTTTCTTTCGCCATGATTTTAATAAATAAATAGAATAGCATTAACTATGAACAGCATGCGGTCTCAGCTATATTGCCGCCCGTAAATCAAGCAGAAAAAAATATGCAAAACTCTTATAATTTTCGAGATAAAACGGTAGTGGGTTATAATAGGAAAACTAATATTAAATTTAAATATTCTAAGAAAACATTTACTTTTCATTAAATTTTCACCTCGTTAGTTTCATTATTCTACTTTTTTCTGTTTCTGTAAAAGTCTCTGTAAAAAAATAGTTAATAGAACGGGTATTTCAATAAACCCTGAATATCTGTAAATAATAAAGAATTTAGATAATGGTCTCTATATTCTTGTTCGTACTCAGTCAACGGCCTAGCTACTAGTGTTGCACAAGACAAGAATTCTTGTCTTGAAAATCTCAATTTCTTTTCTTGTCTTGAAATTCAAGACAAGAAATTTTCAAAGTCTTGTCTTGCAATTTTCTTGATTGGCAAAGTCTTGTCTTGTCTTGCAAGACTTTTGAAATTTCTTGTCTTGAAAAATTTTACATTCCTTATTACAGTTTTTTTATAATATTATTATACCAATATAATTTTGTGTATAATATCAATTACCAATATACGGTTTGTTGCCTCGAATATATTTTATTTCGTTCTCAACTCTAAATCACCGGCTATGATAGAAAAAAAATGAACACTGGTCAATTCTAATGCCGGGTTTATACAACATTTGCATAAGTCGTAATCATAATCACAGTCTTATAATTATCGAATGTAATACGACAAGATATTTCGGGATTACCGAATAATACTTTTACCTGACACGAAATGCGTTACCCGACTCCTAAATACGACTCCGAAGAAGGAGTAGTGTTGCCGGTATCGCATTGACAGCGCTTTCAGATGGAGCGGACTGTCCGCGACTTCGAGCAGGTACTATGAGTTTATACGAATATTCGTAACAATATTTCGGAGTTCGTCCGACGGCTATCTTGAAAAAAATCGACGGACGGTCCGTCGCGGACGGTCGACGAATTGGCTATATATGTTGTGGAACTGACAGAAATGACTTCTGAATTAATATTTCAATAAATGACAATTACAATATAGCCACCAAGCGATAATAACTTAAATGATTATCATTTATTAATCGCATCCTTCTATATAGGAAAAATATACATTGAGTTGTATAATCGTCATAATCACAACGCAATTTTAATGTGTGTTTATAACAACAACATTTTCATAATCATAATTTTTATATCAGTGAAGTTGGGTAATATAATTAAAGGCTAAGTTCATGGTAGATGACAGGTTAATAAGAAGTGGATAGTTTAACTTTTCTGATTGACTATGATTGTGATTACGAGTTACGAGTGCGTAAATGTTGTATAAACCCGGCATAACTTGCGCAAAGACCTATTCATCACTTAAAAAAATGTATAATTTCTAACTTTCAAGAAATCTTGAATTCAAGAAATCTTGCAAGACTCTTGAATTTCTTGCAAGAGTCTTGGTCTTTTTTTTTTTTTTGGAAAAACCAAATTTTGGAAACAATTGAAAACAATAGAAGCATAAAAGTGTTAAGACGCAAGCAAATGCGCGGAAAACAAAAAATAATAAAGATAAGAAACACACATGACATTATAACAACAGACAAACATGAAATTAGAAATGAAATACACAAATTTTACGAACAACTTTATCAGTCTGTTATACCAAACAAAGATAGAGTACAAAAACGCATCACAAACGTAGGATCAGAAGATATGCCAGAAATATCAACTACAGAAATTAAATACGCACTTCAACAAATAAAAAATGGCAAAAGCCCAGGAGAAGATCGTATTACACCTGAAATGCTGAAGATGGGCGGAAAACCATTAGTGGATGCCGTGGAAGTATTGTTAAATAAATGTCTGATGGAGGGTAGAATCCCGGACGCATGGAAAAACGCAGAAGTTGTGCTATTATACAAAAAAGGAGATTTTACAAATATAGAGAATTATAGACCAATAAGCCTTCTCTCGCATCTATACAAGCTCTTCACTAGGATTATCAACAACCGACTGTCTACGAAACTAGATTCCTATCAGCCAATAGAACAGGCAGGCTTTCGAAAAGGTTTTAGTACCATCGATCATCTACAAACAATTAAAACAGTCATTGAAAAAACAACAGAATACAATATACCTCTACATTTGGCCTTTGTAGACTACCAAAAAGCCTTTGACAGCATCGAAACCTGGTCATTTCTAGCTGCAATGGAGGACGCGAGAATTGATTCCAGATATTATTCCATTATTAAAAATATCTATGATAGTGCAACCTTCCAAGTTAAATTAGATGATGACCTCAAAACAGAAAAAATACTACTCGGCAAGGGCGTGAGACAAGGAGATACCATCTCTCCCAAGTTATTTACACTGGCACTGGAAAATGTCTTCAAGAAATTAGAATGGGAAAATAGAGGTCTAAACATCGATGGGGTACACCTTAGCCATCTGAGGTTCGCAGACGATATTGTCTTGCTGAGCACCGACATTCAAGAACTAAACACCATGCTAAATGAGCTAAATGACCAATCCCAGAAAATTGGCTTTAAAATGAATTTGAAAAAGACCAAGATAATGAGCAACAATATCCATAACATTACCGTTGACAACGTTATTATTGAAAACGTAGACCATTATATATATATTTAGGTCATAAAATCAAGCTGGGCAAGGAAAACCAAAATACGGAGATCAAACGCAGGATCCATTTGGCATGGGTAGCATTTGGAAATATGAGCAATATTTTCAAGGATAAAAAGGTGCCCATGAACCTAAAGAAAAAAGCTTACGACAGCTGCATTCTACCTGTGCTTACGTATGGCTTAGAGACTATGTCAATTACTCGAAAAACAGCAGAACAAATACGAGTAGCACAAAGAGCCATGGAAAGAATCATGTTGGGAGTCAATATTAGAGAAAAAAATACGGAATACCCACATACGTCAAAAAACAAAATTAATAGATGTCGTTAAAAGAGTGGCAAGTCTGAAGTGGCAATGGATAGGACATGTGGCAAGACAGGATTCAGACCGATGGCCCCAAAAAGTAATCCTATGGAGACCTAGGGAAACAACCAGGAGTGTGGGTCGACAAAAAAAGAGATGGGTCGATGACGTCAGGGCAGTGGCGGGAAGAAAATGGATAAGATTGGCTAGAGATCGCGAAGCATGGAAAAACCTAGAAGAGGCCTATATCCAACACTGGATGGAACCAGGCTGAGAAAGAAAGAAGAAGAAAGAACAGATTGTTATAACAAAGAATTTTTAACATATTATTAATTATATAAAGTGGTCGAAAAATATGTGGTTATATTAAACTAAATTTATTTTATATTATTATAAAATATTTACTGTAATTTAGTATTTTACTGTATTTAGAAATATAATGAAATTCCATTAAAAAATAATAAAGATAAATAACTAGAGTTTAAATTATATTCACTAAAAAGTTGTTTCATATTCAATGTGCTAAATTTATTATTAAATTATTGTTGTTAATTGGATTATATGCCAGTAATTAGCAAATAATATTTAAAATATAATGAAAATTAAACTATACATACATGTTGTATGATGGACACAATGAATACATTAAAATAGTTAGATCATAATTAGATATTTTAAATAAAAATTTTACTAAAAATGGTTTTTAGAACTACTCTTAAATCTCTTTAGCTAGAATATTCAGAGTTGTTTGTTCTTCGTTCTTTTCAAAGTAACTGAAAATGGAAATATTTTCTTTTATTTAGACCACTTTACTTTGTAGGAAAAGAAAATCTACATTTTTAGTTTATAAACTTTGTTATAATCAAAAGAAGCTGAAGTCTGGAAAGGAAATCATATAATTATTCTAGAGAGAAAACTGAAGAAAATTTTAATACGCACTGAACCAACACCACCTTTAATATAAGGCATACAACAACAAAAAAATTGAGAATTAAAAAAACTATTTTTTAGTAAACAAAAAACAATATTGTAAACCACATACAGGAAGATATACATTTTTCTGTAGCACTTCTTCTTCTTCAGATGCCTATCCATTCACTGGATGTTAGCGACCACATGTTGAAACCTGTCTCTATCTCTTGCGGTGTTTATGAGCTCTCCTATAGTCTTCAGACCGGTCCACTGTCTGATGTTTCTCGCCCATGACAGCTGTTTTCTACCTATTCCCCTCTTGCCTTCTATTTTTCCTTCAAGTATGAGCTGCGGAATGTTGTATTTTTCATTTCGAACTATGTGTCCTAAGTAGGAGGTCTTCCGTTTTTTAATTATATTTAATAGTTCTTTCTCCTTCTGCATCATATTGAGTACTTCTTCATTAGTTATCCTATCGGTCAACGATATTTTCAAGAGACGCCTGTATGTCCACATCTCAAAGGCTTCTAATTTATTTATAGTATTAGTTTTCATGGTCCAGCTTCCACCCCATAGAGCAAGACGGACCATACGTAGCTAGGCGCAGCTGCAGTTGGATGTCTCTGCAGTTCAGTACGTTTTGAACTTAAGAAATGCTGCGCGCGCTTTCTATTCTTGTTCTAATTTCTGGCTCAGGGTTCCAGTCCGCATGCAGCCAACAGCCAAGATACTGATATTTTTCCACCCGTTCTATAAGTTGATTTCCTATGCTGAAGGTTGGAGTTCGCATACATTAGTTTGTCACGGCGGATGAAACTGCCATTTGGTTTTTATTAACACGGATGTTTTCCTATCTGTAGAGGGATAGATAGGCTGCGTAGAAATTTCATCTAAAGTCCTAGATACTCATCTAGGGACTTCCGATTTCATCATCATGATTTTATCAAGTCATCCACAGAGTACACAGAGTATAGTTTAATTAACAATTCGTTTGATTCTCTGTGGAGTAATTGGAGTAGTTGGAGTAGTTGAAAAATATAAATATTTATATAAAATGTTGATAATTTTACAGCGATGTGCTTTGTTACCCTATGAATAAACATTGATATGAAGTTGCTTTCGCCAGAAACAATTATAATTAAATAATTTAATAAAAATTTAATTTCTAAGTGACCCGGATCAGTTAGATCAGTAAAATAAATTGAAAAATAAACGTCATTCCATATCTGGCAATGTCTGTCAGTTTCTGTGAAGTGGAAGTGAATTGTGATTTGTTTTTATGGGAATATTTACGGATTTTTGCGAATTTAGAGTATTTTGGACGATAGGATTGTGAAATTTAAAAGCCAAGTAGTTTCATATATAAGATTAATTAATCCCTGTGATAATTTTTATGAAATTTCTCATAATCAAAACAAATTCTTTCAACAAAATGGCTGTCTCAGAAATTTGGAAGATCATTAATTTTAAAGTTTTATTTAGTGTATTTATATCGAATCAAGAATTTGTATAACATATTAAAAGCTTAATTTTAAAGGTTGTGCAGTAATTTATGTAAGTGTACGCTTTTAGATAAATATTAAATATACAAATTTGCAAAGACAAACAAGTAATTTTAAAAAGATCATTTATTTATTTAAACGAGTATAATCATTAATCATTAGGTTGAAAATATATTTGTATTTACTTATTTATATATTTTCTATACCCTTGTATTATTTATAAGCCCTATATGTCCTGTTTTATTTGAAAAAAAAATGCTTCGAGTCATCGAGAATAGATTTAATAACAATTTTGTCCCTTGGCTTTGTGTATTATATAATGTGAATTGTAAGATGTTTCTATTTGAATAGGTCATTAAAGTTGAGATTAAAGTTATACCAAATTATATTCACGGTAACTATATGTCTTTTATATAATGAATTATTTATTTATAATTTATAACCTTTTTTATAATTACTTATAACTGATTGTATAAATTCTGATAACTTTTATATATACTTGTATAGTGTTGAATGTGTTATATGTAATTTTATTAACAATGTTATAATAAAATAATCAAGTTACAAATTTTTCGTGTTTTATTCTAATTTCAGGGATAATTTCAACCTAATTATTAATTTATTTGTATCAAAATACATTATTTTTATTTTGTAAAATGTTTTGTTACAAATAAGTTCATAATCTAGATTGAAATTACCAAATATAAGTAAAAAACTTGAAACAAAAATGAACTGGCAGTAAAGGTCCATTTAAAAATATGACCAACTTTTAGTTCTGCCAGTAGCCCTTGTGATCGCAGAAATCCCCAGTCTGATATTGGCTAATATATTAAGGCTAATAGTTTGGAAAGCCTCTCATGTTTTTTTACTTGAAGCTCATCCAGATTATTAGCCTATTATGACCATACACTTTGGATTTTACATAACCCCACAAAAATAAATCATTGGGAGAAAGATCTGGTGATCTAGCGGGCCACAAAATAGTTCCATATCCACTAATTAAACGGTTTGACTAAAACGGTAAAGACCTGTTTTGGAAATACCATTTTACAATTTGAATTTTCTCACGAATTTCGTAAACATCCATTATTTTACTTAAAAAATACATTTTACACGAGAACTGTCCCGAGAATCTATGTATTCGTTTTGGCTATTAAAACACAAATAAATACAAATTCTGAAACATTCTTATCACATATCTACCTATTTTTATTTTATCGCATTTTTCTTGCATATCGTAGACGCAGCTGCAGTTGGATGTCTCTGCAGTTCAGTACTGTTTTGAACTTAAGAAATGCTGCGCGCGCTTATATCTATTCTTGTTCTAATTTCTGGCTCAGGGTTCCAGTCCGCATGCAGCCAACAGCCAAGATACTGATATTTTTCCACCCGTTCTATAAGTTGATATTAGATGCTGAGGGTTGAGTTCGCATACCTTAGTTTGTCAGCTAATGATCATGAATTTGGTTTTTATTAGCGTTGATGTTTAATCCATATCTGTTGCTAGCTATATTTAGGCGGGTACACATGTCTTGTAACTCATTCATATTATTTGCTACTAACACGGGTCATCTGCGTATCTTAGGTTTGATATTGGGATTCCATTAACCTTTATTCCCTGCTCCGAGTCCTCAAAAGCCTCACTGAAGATCTCCTCCGAGTACATATTGAATATATAACATGCAGCACTAAAATACATTATTTACCTATCGTGTAATGTCGATATTTTACAGCTACTCCAGTAGTATGTTTAGTATGATTCTTGTTGCATATACGAGATGCACTTATACGACGAGATGGTATACATGCACTTACACGACGAGATGCACTTACTACGACGAGATGGTATACAAACTTTATTGATGGTAACCTTACTGGTGTATAAGACTTTCTTGACTTGACTTCAAAAGACACAAAACACAAGTAGTAGTAGTAGTCAAAATGCATCATCTTCCAAAACGCAGATATTTGACATAAGTATGAGTCGATTCGTTATTCCAAAAGCTTCATTTTTGCTTTATATGAGTTTTGCGATAAAACGCAAGGTTTTCGAGTTATTTATAACAGATGTCAGAAAAATGTGCAGTTTTTAGATGAAAAAAAAATCAACATTTTCAATCCTACATAACTCGAAAAATATTAATTTTCTGAAAAAATATCTAGAACGTTTTTTTACTTAGAATTCGTCCCTTTATTGATTTTTGTAATTAAAATGGGTGATTTATTTTTCACCCCCGAAGGGTTGGCACTCGCCCCCAGGGTGAAAGTACACATCGCTACTATGTAACTTTTGTTTCTTACATACAGAGAAGACCAGGCTACTAGTAACATAGCAAGTTGCCGGACGAATTTACGTTTACCCGATTTGCGTTCGTACTCAAGATTCACTGTCGGCTAGTCGGCTGGTCAGGCAGTACGCAGTGGCAGTTTGGTTTGGTTTTAACCTAAAACTCATTTCCAAAATTAAAAAATACATCAATAATATAAAAATAAAACTAAAATATTACTCTAAATAAAAAAAAATTATAACAAGTGTTCAAAAAGACCATCTTCTTGTGCTAGACAGAAGCCTAGGTGGTCGTAAAATCCCAGTTTGATATTGGCTAACATATTAGGGCTAATAGTTTGGAAAGCCTCTCATGTTTTTACTTGAAGCTCATCCAGATTATTAGCCCTATTATGACCATACACTTTGGATTTTACATAACCCCACAAAAATAAATCATTGGGAGAAAGATCTGGTGATCTAGCGGGCCACAAAATAGTTCCATATCCACTAATTAAACGTTTTGACTAAAACGGTAAAGAATTCTTAAAATAACAGGCAAAAATAATCCACAATTTACAATAAAATAAAAGTTTCGTTTAAATTTCTTAATCAGCTGATCACTATTAAAGTTCGCAGAAACCCGGGGCTATATTATTACATTACTCTGAGGAAAATAACGAAAATAATCGATATTTTTGACTCCGCCCCGAAAGGTTAACGATTTGTCCTCCAGTTGGCAGCACAATTTGTCTAGTCGGTTGAACAACTTTAAGAATATATAAACAAGGCTAGTAGTAATGACGTGATTAAAGAACTTAGGCCTTATATTTCCAGGTGGTGTTGATGGAATTCATTCTATTCCCACAGGCAATTTCTATCAAAAATCTATACTGTTTAAATTAACATATTGTTTGAATTATCGCTAGATCTGTGGCTAAAATGAATATTCATTTTTGCCAAAAATTATGATTATATAATTAATTTTTTTCAAGTTAGAAGTCTGACAAGTTAAATTATTTGAATTACCTTGTATACCACTTATAAGTTTAATTTTACAAGTTTGCCGATTTAATAGTAGCTATCCAAATTAACTGTTAAAATTAATGAACAATAATAAATTAAAGTATTTTAAGGTAACGTCTCTTTTTCGTTGCTGAGGCTAATCTGGACGGGGCTTACTTTGTTTACGCGGAATCCGAACCGCGGTCCTCGGCAATATAATTTTCAATGGGTAGGCCATTGTCTAAATTGGCGAATGTTTAAATGGACTTTTACTCACGTCACTTACCTGGCTCTTACTCTTCTTTATTGTTTAATGACGGTTACTACCAGTTGGACTTAAGAGGGTGGTAATTTATTTTTATAATAATAATAGCTCTCGTATATAGCGTTTAACGCCTTGGGAGGTACAGCTTGACATGCTAGAGCCGTTCGGTATACAAGGAAGGTAATATTTCTAGCACGAGGGGTGTCTCACTCGGGTAAAAAATGTACACGTACTGCCAAAATATCCTTCCACTGCTAAACTACTGCCAATGACTATGAAGAAGACTGCCTATGACTGCCATGTAATTATTATAGGCGACTGCCATAAGACTGCCAATGACTGCCAGCGACTACCAAGAAAATGTACAGGTAATTCCAATAGTGAGACACCCCTCGGGCTAGCACTATACGCTTCAACTGCCTATTATTACATCAGGATTGTGAATATCAAGTACTCATTTAAGGCTGAGTCGACCTAGGTACCCAAACTATTTTTATTTTATTAAATATTATTTAATTAATTAAAAATAGTCGGCTGATGAAATGCCGGCTGTAGGATTCGAACCCACAACCTTTGAATTAGTAGACGAGAGCTGTACCTTTACGCCACCGAGAACCATTAATTTATTTTTATATTGAGTAAAAATGATTTTGACAAAATGGTGTAGTTTAAAATTCGAGAAAAAATATTTTGTTTCGAAATAGATTTGTGTGCCTGGAAACGTTCTATCCTTTTTTAACCTTCCTATAATTAGTATTTTTTAAATATGGCGGCCAAAGTCTCATACAGCAGCTAACATCCCTGATTCAAAAAATTCTTTACCAACACAGGATACCCGATGAATGGCGAACCAGCACCACTATCTTGATGTTTAAAAGAGGAGATAAGAAGCTGCCCTCAAACTATAGAGGCATAAATCTTCTAAGCACCACACTAAAACTTACGACAAAAGTGATAACAACCAAAATAAACGACTTAACATGCTTAGCAGATGAACAGCAAGGTTTCAGATCGGGCAGATCATGCACAGACGCGGTTTTTGTCATAAGACAGATAACAGAAAAATCAATCGAATATAACAAACCAGCGTATATGTGTTTTATTGATTTAGAAAAAGTTCGACCATGTGCAGCTAAGAGACGTTGTACACCTTTACAATAGGCAAATCCCACACAACCTCGATAAAACCATACAAAACATATATAAAGCGAACCAAATTCAAGCTAAAATTAACGGGGTCCTGACCAAACCAATAAATGTAGCTGTGGTATCCGACAAGGTGACTCCCTGAGCCCTCTTCTTTTCAACATGATTATGGACGAAATAATAGGAAATGTACGTTTACTGAAGGGATACAGTATGGGCGACCAGGAAATTACTATTCTATGCTATGCCGATAACGCCGTATTGGTAGCTGAAAATGAGAACGATCTACAGCGCTTATTACATCGATTTAATTGCACTGCCAAATCACTTAATATGATAATATCGACCCAGAAAACTAAATGCATGACGAGATTAAAAGTACCACTAAGATGCAAACTGGAAGTCGAGGGCAATGTTATTCAGCAAGAGATGAAGTTTAAGTATCTAGGCATAGAAATCTCAGGATATGGTGATGTAGAAGCGGAGGTGCGAGAACGGACAACGAAAGCAACCAGAATAGCAGGATGCCTGAATTATACAATATGGCGAAATAAAAACATTGAGGTGGAGACTAAAGCGAGAATTTACAAGGCAACGGTACGACCAATAATGACATACACTGCAGAAACTCGACCTGATACAGAGAAAACTAAACAACTACTAGAAACAACCGAAATGAGAGTACTACGCAGAATAGCTGGAAAGACGCTTCTGGACAGGGAGAGAAATGAAAGAATAAGAAGAGCGTGCAAGGTGGAAAATGTAAATGAGTGGGTGCTCAGCAGAAAGGAAGAATGGAACGAGCATATCAGCAGAATGGACAACAGAAGGATAGTGAGAGTTGCACGCGACAAATCACCGCTAGGTCGCAGAAGCTTAGGACGTCCACGAAAACGATGGAGCGACAACTTGTCAGTCTGACCGGTAAAGACGACGAAACCAAACAGGCGATTCGCCTAGTATGAAGAAGGAAGAAGAAGATAATTAGTATTAATTTTTAACAAGTCTTATGTCGGTTTTTTGTATATGGCATCCAAGAGATTGACTTCCATTATCATCAAATGTCATTTACCAGCCGTGTTTGAAGCAGTTTTTTTATCGATTCTACGGTATTTTGTGTAGTTATATTTCTCCATGCATTACACTACTCAACATAACATTTAATTATTAAATTAAAGAGCTATTTTCCAGAACGCAAACAGAGCATTCTGAAGCAAAATGTTGTTTCTGACATCATAATTATATTATTTATAAGATATGTACCTAATTGATTTTCCCAGACATGCTTTGTTATAGGAATAAATGCGAGTTTCTATTATATATTGGCGGTTTCAAAATCGCTAGTTACGCAAAACAATTCGCTTTGTTGAGTACTTGATTTAATTAACAGCTAAATTAACTGAAAATTACTCATATCAAGCACTATGCACTAAAAGACTTCTTCTTTTTCAAACTTATAAACTTGGTACAGATTTTTTTATATCAATCATCAACACTTGATAAAACTGATTTACTATTAAATGATAGTTGTGATCATCTACTGAAGTCTTATTTTCATTTTTCACTTATAATGACTATTTCTAGGTCTCTTAATTCCTTGTGGGTGCCATGCTATAATTTTTCTTGTCCATCTGTTGTCCGTCTTTCTTGCCAGGTATCCTGCCCAATACCACTTGAGGGATTTGATTCTATGGATGACCTATTACCTGGGTCTTTTGTCGTATCCACTCTATAATTTTACAGTCTTTCTTGGTTATTCCCAGCATGTTTTGTTCCATTGGGCGTCGTCTGACCTGCAGTTTCTTTATGATGTCTGTTTTAAGTATTCAGGTTTAGCATGCACAGGTCATGACTGATAGTACACATTTGTCGAATGTTTTCTTCTTTAGATAGAGTGGCATTCGATATTTGAATATGATTTTCTTCCATAAGTACTCCATGCTAACTTAATTCTTCTGTTGGTTTCTGGTAGTAGAGATCCCGAGAGTGTATTTTCTGTTTACTAGTTCTTTGTACAATACTTAAGACTTACTTTATTGCTGGCAGTATTTAGTTAATTCAAGACTATTGGCAGTTCTATCGGCAACATTCAGTATAAACATTTGAAATTGATACTCGATTTGCAGTTCTATTTTAACGTTGGATAGATTTTTTTGAAGATATTAAAGTTCACTTATCGACACTTTCAGCGAGCCAAACTTTTGTAAACATGTCAGAAAATAATGCGTTTTATAAAAAATGTGCCAGTATAAACACCATTTTTATTTTATAACCTGTTTAAAAAAGTAATATAATTTTTAAAGCGAGAAATGGAAATAAAATAAGAAATATTGTACTCCATTAAGTTTTTGTCGAGTCAATTTTTCTAATTTATTTTTGCTCTTAATGAGATTAAAATACGGCCAAAAAAGGTCTAGGTAGATGAGAAAATTAAATAGACTATGAAATATTGGCTGTAATTATTATAACTATGAAAAATAAAAAATTAAATAGAGTTAATTAAAAATTTGCGATTAATAATTAGGTATTATTATAGTAAAAAAGGTTGGAGTATTGTACCATACAATCGAAAAAAAATAAAAATCGCTGTAATGCTCTATACTGAATTACATGGAGTATGACATCGATTGGTATTTTTTCGATTATACGGTATATTAAATGGTATATTCGTTAACACAGAATATTTTGAGCATCTTAGATTCGCCGATGACATAGTCCTGAATTGCCTGAGGAATAAAAACACACATTAACGAACTAAATACAGCCATTAATAAAGTGGGTCTCAAAATAAATTTAGCAAAAACTAAAGTAATGTACAACGAACTAGTAGAAAGAAAAGACATTCTAATAAATAACAGAACACTGGAAATATTAGACATTACGTTGCAAAAAAATAAAAACACTAAATCACCACAATACACCAAAACACTTTTACTTTTACACTGGACGCGCGTTTCGCGTCCGTCGCGTTTTAGCATCATCAGCAGATGATTATAAACTAAAGTACAATCTACAAGTTGAGCGTTTATATACTCGCTCAGTGGGCACCAAGTGGGCGTGGCAAAATCTAGCCAACCGAGTCAGAGCCCACTGAGCGTAACAGTTAGATTTCCGCCACTAGAGTAGTAGGAACAAAGAACTTGAAGGAATTGCACCTTTGTCTCTGTTCATACTATCTTTACATTTATTAATTCTGATGCTTTCATATGCATCTAATTGCCTGTAATTTGAGACTTGTTTAATTAATTTTAAATTATTAAGATCTATACAATGTTCTTTATCAACAATATGTTCGGCAACGCAAGATTTATCCGGTCTACCATATCTTATCTGAGTTAAATGTTCTTTAAATCTAGTTAATATTGATCTTCTAGTTTGCCCAACATATTTCTGATTACAATCTTTTATCTTTACAAGAAATTTCATAAATACCCGACCTTTCCAATGGAGGTGTTTTATCCTTTGGATTACCTAATAATTGTTGTAATTTATTATTAGCACTTTACAAAAGTTTATAATTGACATTCTTAAAAATTCCTTTTATACCACGGGATAACTCTCTATCAAACGGTATCGAAAAATATTTAGACGTATCTTTCTCCACTTGAAAAGTCGAATTTTCAGAAATCATTAACCTATACCTACGTTTTCTAATTAATTTATCAACTAGTGAAGGAGAATATCCATTACACTCAGCTACATTCCTAATGTAATCTCTTTCTATTTCATATCTTTCTTTGGAAAGTGGGAAACTAAGTAATCTATGAACTAAGAAATTTAAACTAGCCATTTTATGTTCAACACTACGATGTGATTCATTAGGAATATATCTGCTTGTGGTCGTTTAACCATCTTAGACAAAGGATTCTTTTTGAAATTTATGTAGGGGCCATTATCGATTAAGTTGTTAACCTTATCGTAATAGTCTTTTTTATCTAATATAACAACCTTATTTCCCTTATCTGCTTTTAGGTAGAAACAATCTTTTTTGCGCAAACTCTTGACAATATTGTGCTCCTTGTTAGATTTTAATAATTTACTTGAAACGATATTTTTTGATAACTGATTTCTACAAGCCTCTCTTGTAAATACTTTAGAAGCCTCGGGCAAGTGCTGAATAGCAGTTTCAACACCAACGACGATTTCATCCAAAGCGCTACCAGAGTTGGACAATGCAAACTTTAAACCTTTGTTTAATAAACTGAGCTCTTGTTTATCAAAAGTCTGCGAAAAAAGATTCTCTACTATGTTTATGTCTCTTTGGAAAACATGTTTGTTTTTAGAGCTTTTTAATTTTTAAACTTATTATTCAAAATGGACATTTTCTTAACAAATTTTGAATTGATAACCACAAACATATTTCTCTGAAAAAGACACCATACTCTACATTAGTTAGCTTATAAGTAAGTTTTTTGTAAAGTCCATAGGCTTCAATTTCAAGCATACTTCGTTTACTATACAGAAATTTGATTTCTAAATCAAGCCATTTTTGTTTTGCTATTTTCTCTACCTTATCACTAACGTTACTTTTCGGAATATCAACTTCAATAAAACTAGGATAAACAGAATTGGCTTTGCATGATTTAAGAAACCAAATATCTGCTCCTAATAACCTAATCTTAGTACTAAACTTACGATAAAGATTCAGTTCCGTTGACCGTGAAGCCATCGAAGATTACAGTTGAGGGTTGGAACCTTTGGTGTTACACAGCAAAATAAAAACACTAAATCACCACAATACACCAAAACACTTTTACTTTCACACTGACATTTGTGGTGATTTAGTGTTTTTATTTCGTTGCGTAACACCAAAGGTTCCAACCCTCAACTGTAACATTACGTTAGCATGGAGTACTTATGGAAAAAACTCAAATCAAAAATCACATTCATATCTAGAATGCCACTTTACCTAAAGAAGAAAAACATTCGACCAATGTGTACTACCAGTCATGACCTATGCATGTGAAACCTGGACACTTAAAATGGACATTAAAAAACTGCAGCAATGTCAGAATGTCCAGGAAACCACATAAAGTTAACATTGTAGTTTCTTTCAGTAAGTTTATATACTAGATCTCGAATGCTGCAGGTTAGAGAGTTTTTGGAGTTTAAAAAAGCAATACCGTTGAGGGAACTAAGTGAGTCAGATAGTATTAATGCTTCAATCGGTGGCATGCTCTGAATTTGGAGGAATTAAGAGACCTAAAATACTTAATTACGGGCTAATAATAAAAGCTAAAATTACTTAGCAGGGATAAGGTGGACCCGCATAGTCAACAATAGACCACAATGAGCCAACTACAAAGAGATGACCTAAATATATCAGGGAGACTACATCATAATTGGAAAACGTTGAATAAGCTGAGTATGGTGATAATTCATTAACAATTTTATTTTTGAAAATTTACATAAACTGTTCATTGCTTTTTTAAATGATTTTTTAGCGGATTTATATGTCTTCAAGGATCAATTTTGCCCGTTTATCCCTAACAATACGTCCATTGTTGTGCCCTTTATGCAAATTTCAAATACGAGTATATTCGAAAAAACAGCTCGCATTTTGTTATTAGAAGAACCGTTGAAGCTTTTCATATGCAAACGAAAAAACGTTTTATGTATCTATATATTTTTTCAGAGGGTAAAATTTTTAGAGTATTTATTTTTCAAACGAGAGTTTGGAACAATTAAGTTTTGTAAATTTATTCTTTTAATTTTTTTGTTTTAAACACTTTGATTTAACTGTACTCGAAATTTTATTAATCTATGTATTAGTTATACAATTTATAGTCCAAGAGCTCTAGCAACGTTTTCGCGGGAGAACTTTAAAAAACTGGTTTTTTAGTAAGGTTAAGGTACAGATATAACATTCCTTGAGGATGGACTAACCTGGTATACAGACGGGTCAAAGACCGCTGAAGGAACAGGAGCTGGAGTATTTGGGGAAAGACCAAGGGTAAGTTTATCCTTTTCCTTGGTTAAACACTCAACCGTATTCCGGGCAGAAATCTTTGTCATTCTACAATGTGCGAGAGAAAACCATAGAAGGGCTTATTCAGGTAAGCTCATCAATATATGCTCAGACAGTCAGGCGGCACTTGGGGCGCTTATGAGCCCAAAGGTATCGTCGAGATTGGTCTACCTAGGTGAACTTGGAGCTCTGGCTCGAAGGAACAGAATTAAATTATTCTGGGTGCCGGGCCACAGCGGCATTCAAGGCAACGAAAATGCCGATGAGCTGGGTAGGCAAGGATCATCGGCATCCTATCTTGGTCCAGAGTCAGTACTGGGAATACCCAAATGTATGGCACGTAGTGCTCTAAAACTCTGGATCAGAGAAAAGCAGAATGTCCACTGGAGAAACAGACAGTGGCACAGACCACAGCAAGGCTTTTATCCAAAGCCCTAGCTCTAAAACCGCAAAAGAACTGCTAATGCTTAGCAGGAATAAAGTGCGGATTACAACAGGCCTCTTGACAGGACACATGGCTGTCAAGTGTTACCTGAACAAGCTCAACCTGTATCCAGGAAGTCTTTGCTGCAGACTCTGCGATAAAGATCCTGAAACAGCGGAGCACATAATATGTCACTGCGAGGCTCTGGATCGCAAGCGACACTTTTTATTTGGGAAAGCTAGGCTAGAACCGGAGAAACTATGCTCCCATCCTATCAAGGACCTGCATAAGTTAGTGCAGGGCACAGAGATAGAAGAATGGGTGCAGATATAGAAAGGGGACAAACACAATAGGCCTTACAGGTCGCAGTGTTTCCGGCGGAGGACCTGCTGGACCTTGTTGTGGAAAAAAAAGGTTAAGGTAGGTATAATTTGCTATTCTCTGCTGAAAAGTGCCGGGCCGTCTGGCTGCCGGTATCCGTTACGTTCACTACTGCGCATCACATCTGTACAGGGTGTCCCATTTTCCTGTGTTTTATGGTATTTCTCGTTTATAAGTAGACTTACTTACTTTTTCGTGTCCGGAACATTCTATATTTTCTCAGCATTTTGCAGCTTTTCACGTACAACCCAGTGGCGTAGCTAGTTTTTTCATTCAAACTTATGTCTCACATTTATTTTCATTAGTAAGGTAAAAAATGTATTATTTAAATTTTTAAAATTAATCAACCTAGTTTAAAAAGCATTTTTATTTTATTTAAATTAGATTAAATCAGAAAATTTTGATTACAATTTTACGGAAATTAATAGTTGGTAGGGTGCTTTGTTTGAAATGAAATGAAATATTATAATGAGGAAGAACAAAGTAAAATGTAAGACTAGAAAATTAAGATAGCGATATTGCTGGTAATTGTAAAACAAACTAAAAAAGTATTAAACAACTATTTGAAAAGCTCAATTAATATCTGAAGTATGATTGATACTTTTACTCAAATTGTTTAATAACTAATGTATTGTTTTTAATAATCTAAATTGTTAAAAATACACATAACATAAAACAACTCACCTGCATGATTGTATGCAATCATTCCTCCAAAAATATCTTCCTTGACATTGACACAACCGTAACAATCACTGTTTGTTTTACAAAAACGATCCAAAAACAATAATTTAGTACTCCTGGAAACACTTTAAATAAAATAATAGTGTAACAGCAGCCTATATTGCGCAGATGGTTGATAATCCATGTGGTTTGTTCTCAAATGGATTGATTACTTCATTCACTCTGTAACAAAAATATAGAAACATTGAATTAGTTTTCTGTATACAAATCTTCCGATTCAAGCTACAATAAAAGGAAACACATTTTCTAACAAGCATGTTAAATTTTGAATTCGAGTTTTCTAGACATCTTATGACATATGTCCCTGAAATAGAGCGTCTTGATATCTATATATTATTCCTTTCTTATTTCTAATATTATCTGTCGATATTCTTCCCATATTTTTGCCCTAAATCTTTGTTTCATATATTCTCTTCGGATGTAGCGATACACAAGACAAATTTCCATGCTAAACATGCTGTTTTCTTTTATATTCCAAAGGCGTTTCTTAAAAAAGCCAGCTTGAGCATGATATCAGAGAAATAACTACAATTTTCTCAAAGTGAGTTATACATAGTCTGGAATTTCCGTTTCTGTTGTTCGTTGTTAGTATAAGAATAAAGTGATAATTACCAGACGTAGAGAGTCTGAATTTATGTGTAGAAAATAGTAGATACTACATTACAAAAAAAAAACCGTATTGTATCAAGAGTGTAGTTTATTTATTGATTGCTGATACTTTTATTTAGAAGAAATAGACAGGAGCATAAACATAGCAAGGCCTTGATCCAAGTACCTAATTATAAAACTACAAATGAAGTCCGAATGCTTAGCAGGTATAAAGTGCAGACTATATTGGTTTGGTCTGCAGCAAATAATAACGCATAAGTAATAATTTTTTGTATCTTCAACATGATATTTGGTTTGTCGTATTTTATTCATCATCGATTTTTTTCCCTTTTACCACAGATGACACATAATCTAGATGGCTCCTTACGTGTTAAAAATTGTCACCTCAATTTCACTCCAATTTGGAAAAATATTGGAGTGACATTTGAATAATCTGAAATTTTTAGATTTCTTTTCTAACATTTTTGGTTTGGTTTGGTTGCTTCTCTTGCACAGATGTCGCTTGCACTTCAGTTGCGTGGTTGCCAAACGTTATATCGAAATATATTTCATTTCATTATGAATATATAAAATTAAAAATTATGTAATTTATAAACATGAAATAGATATGTTAAATTAATATATAAATATTTAACTTAATACGTTCATTATTATTTTATTAATTTATCGTCACACGTCATTTACCAGTTGCCTACGGTAAAAGTGTCAGTGATGCATTAAAGAAAATTATAATACAAACGGTGTTCCATTTAAAAAAATAATGAGATTATTTAATTTTAAATAGTCGAAATTCATAAATATATGTTGAACACACTGTAGCATGTAACTCAAATATCTTTATATATATCTTTTCTTCGACCCTATAAAAATTATCCTAACAAATTTGTAGAACTCCAACTTCAGAAACAATAGCATGACTGACAATTTTTTACGACACTGAAATTTAACTTTTTTGTTTAATCAAATTGAAATATTACAAAAAAATATTAGTTTTAGGGGTATACCATTTTAGATGTATAACATTATACCTCGCATTATACATAAAAAAGTTATAAAATTTTACGCAGAATCTAAAAATAAAATAAAAAATAGGATATTACATTTGTAAAATTGGCGCCGGGAGGCACGTATAGCCGCCAATACTAAAATATGTTAATATCTCGAAAACTGCGACTTTGACTGATTTTGATGTTATTACAAATTTTGTTGCAAATATTATTCCTAATCTTAATTTGAAAACCGCGTTTCGCTAGCTACTGTAATTTTGGAGTTACGATTTTTAAATTTTTAACCCCTCCCATACCCCCTTACCAACCTCCCATCCCCACCAAAAACTAATGGCCAGATTCTCGGGTGCCGCAGTATTTTTGTGCCAAATTTGGTTAAAATCGGTTCTGCGGTTTTTGAGTTATCGTGTTACAGACGGACAGATGGACAGACAGACAGACAGACAGACACCATGAAAATATTTTGTATTTAGGTCATTTATGACCCAAGTAACTCATTTTGAGTGAAATTAAAAAAACTTTTTTTTTGCCGATCCCAATAGCCTACCATACCTATTGGTATGGTCGTCTAAAAACATGTTATATCCGTAACACTATTCTGAACCACCCTGTATACTCTATAATAATTTTAAAATGTGTACCTTAACCTTCTCTACAGTTTTTCTATTTTTTTAATAATTCTAAAACACTTTTTAGTAATTCTGAAAACAAATAAAATAATGAACTTTACTCACCCTGTGTATTTAATTTACTAGGTAACAAAATTCAATAATAATTAAACTTCCTTCCTATAATAATCCTGTATGTTCCATTTCTGTATGTTGTCAGTGGAGAAATATTTTTTTTACATTCTTCCCAGGTTTTATTAATCGATTGTGTAAATATTCTTTATCTTTTGGATTCCATAATATTGGTTTTGCTTTATATAAATCGATTAATTTCAGCTGATCTTCTTCCGTCCAAGTCTCCATTTCAATATAATATGAACTAATATCTAATATCAGAGCTAATATTTCGCAGTCGAGCGAGCCTACCAAAAACACGTCCAGACTTGGCCGCGAGCTTTTTTGATCTCTCTCTCGGTCGTTGAAGAACCGACAGGGGACCATAGACTTAAAATAAAATATAGACTGAGCATCTCATTCATAAATAGCTGGAACATGCGGTCAGACACTGTCTTGTTATTGTTGTGTTATTGTTTTAGGTTATAACGAGTGCGACACGAGCGATAGATAGGTTGTCTCTGTCGTAACGGTCGTTCCCTGACGACTCTGCCGAGAAACACAACACTTCTTTCGTTTCTCAAGTACACCTGAACTCTCCGTATCATAGCCGGGTAATTTTTTTATTTTAATGAAGCTATAATTAAATTAAAAATATATCGTATTTAAACTTTTTTATATTTTATTAAGATTTAGGACAGGTTTTTTTAAATAAAAGTTTAGAAAAAACGTCTTAGAGTCCAAAAGGGATAAAAATAATAAAATACACGTTATAGAAGAAATTTTATAATCGAAATTACGTAATTTTTGAAATTAATAATAAATTATTAATTTTAGTCAAACATTTACAACCCCTAATATTAATGAAAACAGGATCTATTCCACAGATATAATAGAATCGGCGACAGGGAGAGAAAAAAAAATATGATTGTTGTAATTATTTTTCTGGTTAAGTGATGTCTTATGTAAATTAGAGAAAACATAAATCTGTTCCATTAAAGCAAGGAAGGTGATAGGAAGTGGATAAAATGAAAACTACATTTATTTAACTCGGTACTGTCTTTATTATACCGGGTGCGTCCCAAAAGTGGCTCATCCCCATAATTTTTTTTATATTTTCAAATAAAAAAACAAGATTTAGTATGTTAGTATATGACATAAATTAGGATTGTTTGACGCATTCAATTGTTTTCGGTCACTTCCTGTTTCACCGGAAATGACTATAACTTTTAATTTTTAAACGGCACCCTCGGTATATTTCTACTTTATTCGATAGAAAATGACACTCTGAATAGAATGACATATCATATGTCAACTTTTGACATTTTCGCATATGGTTTAATTGTAATTGTAACACGCGGTTCATAACGACAATTTGACTCGAAATACCAAGTGTGTGGTATCAATATATTCATAAAAAATGCTTTTTCCAAATATGCTAATGAGTCACCCCTTACAAATCTGTTATTTTTATCTGAAAAATAAAAGTTATAGGGTAGCCACTTTTGAGACGACCCGGTATATTAAAAAATATTGTTTCATAATGTAATATCATTTTAAAATTCTTGTATGTTATTTTAGATTCTGAAGATAATTTTAGAATAAACCGGAATATATTTTTAATAAAAACATTATTAATTATTAACAGGGTTATAATTATGATTTTGTTACAATGTAAGTAAGTAAATAATGTAATGTAAGAGAAAAAATTCAGATTTTACATTTTACTAAAATATTATCTAAATAAGCGCCTTTCTACAACAACGCCACTGACTCCCAATGGGTAAATTGAGAGTTGCCTACCGGTCAAAAGTCGTTTCAAGACTTAAATGGATTATTTAAGTCAAATTTCTTGCAAATTTGGCACTGGCGAACCATATTTTATAGTTCTTGAACAGAAAAAGTCAATAAAATAAACACTTAAGCACTACAAGCTAAGAAAATGCGTTAATACAGCCGGGGAGATAGCGGCAACAAAGCTTTACCGCACACGTGCGACACGTACTACAAGGTAATAAATGAATGAATAGGCTCCCTCGCCTCTAATCGGTGTTGTCATATTGTAAAGAACTTATCCTTTTTAAACAGTATCCGACTTATAATTTAGTAGTATAAGGACTATTTAATACATCTCTGGAATATTAAAACCTACTTTATTAAACTGTAGTATTAATATCTCAATATATGTGTATAACAAGAAAAAAAATATTGATAATATTAAAGACGTGACAACATAGGCTGGATGAGGAAGGCTCGGTCGACTGTACCCAGAAGTAAACATGTGTACAAAAAATATTGTCTGTCCGCGTTGAGATGTAAATAGTGTAGTCTATATTTTATTTTAAGTCTATGCAGGGGACGGATAGCAACGAGGCTCCGTGGGTTGTCTCGCGAGGCTCTTGCGAGACCCGTCCACACTTAGCGAATTTGGAATGTCTCGCGCTCGGTCGCACTCGACTCCTCAGGTCTGGACGCACTATAACAGGTCCCCAACACGAATAATGAACAAAATAGGTATTTAAACAAAAACAGACCACACAAAACAAATTGTTGGTTAGTAGCAGTTAGTAGTAGTCAGAGATATAGATGTAGTAGTATTTTGGTTTAATGGCCACAGCTGCCAGGCTATCCGGCCGAGTGATAGAATTATCGTTTTTTAATAAAAATTTAAAAAAAAAACATAAAATTATAAAGCTAGAATAGTATACGGTTTTTTATTAACTCTAATTTTTTTGAAGTTTACAAAACGTATTCATGAAAAAAATATACATGCCTCAAATCCTTCAATTTAATAGCTGTTAGTAAGAAGTTTAACTTCAAATATGCGCACATAGTGCACACACAATTTTTTTTATTAAATTTTTACAATTATAGCATCAAAATGTAGGTTCCATTTTTCATATTTTCTCAAACGCGAATTAATTAAAGAATATTATTTTATACTTTTCTGTTTGTCTTGGGAGTGAAATATTGTTTCGTGTCATTCGAGCTTTAGAAAAAAATGTATGAAATTTTTCAAAATGAAATCACGGAAAGAATTTTCCTTTGAAATGATGGTGAACAGTAATTAAGTTAATTGTCTTCCGAAATACAAAGAAAACCGAAATTTCAGCATCTGTTTTAATCTCCTTTGAATATTCAATGCCCTGAAATGAATAGAGCGATTCCATTTAAAATTTTGCTATATAATTAAGAGAATAATACTTCAAAATATAATTTGGCATTGTTTAATTTATTCAACATTAATGAAAAGGCTGTTCTATTACACCGAGTGATATAGAAAATGTCCTACAAATTGAAGAGCGAGACTGGTCTCGGTCTTGGCCTTGCACAAAAGCAAGACCAAGACTCGCGCTTGATCTGCAAGACCTTGACGCACGAGCTAGTGAGAAAAAAAGTGGTAAGGATCGCGCAAACACCAAAAATCCTTTGATTTAAAGCTAAGAAAATCATTATAATAGACTTGATACTGTGTACCTGTGTACCAGTATCATCTGGTTGTGTGCTAGGAAGTAAATGGTGAAGCATATTTTTAACGATAGGTTTGTTGCTTCTGAATAACGGTCTAGGTAAAGCATCTAGCTCATTTTAGCTCAGAATTAGAATTATTAGAGTTAGGCAACTCGCATTCTCATTGGAAGACATTGTCATCTTTATTTCAAACCATTAATCAACGAGAATATTCGTATAATTTAACAAAATTACTGTAAACCACTACAAATACGAATTTTTAGTTAGGTTTAAAAAATTTTCCCATCTTAAATAAATTTAAGCGTTAACATTATTAGGCATTTGCAAAAGTGTGTATTTTGTGCAAAACTTGCAGGCTATTTAGGAAACAGAAAATGTACAGATTACAAAAATAAATTAAAAATATTAAACCTCAACCTTAATAATAATAATTATTATTATTTAAAATTACTAAACTAAACAAACAAGTTTTAGATACTAAATTTTATCAAATTTTGACACAATAAACTAATAATTTGCTATTTAGAGAAACTTTTTTGAATGCTCAAAAATAGTTGTCACTTTGTAAACCTGCAAAGATAAATACCGTTAAAATGTCATGGAATTAAATTAACTAAATAAATACTTGCTGAACGTTTCTAGCTGGCAACGCTCAAATCTCTCCTTGTTATTGTTAAGTTTTACTGCTTAAAGTATATAAAGGAACTAGTAGCAACAGTAGCAATGAAGTTGTAGGATTTTATTTGAAAATTTGTCACAATACTTAGTTCCTTCAAGTTTAAAGCTCAGATATATGGATAGACTGTCTGAATTTCATTATAGCGAGCATTTCTTAAATTATTTCTTGGACAAACTTTTGTTAATTCAAGGATATTTTGATTTAGAAAACAAAAAGAAAAAAGTAAATCAAATTATTTGTTAGAAGACACACAAAAAATCAGAAAAAGGTTTGCCTCTATATTTGTTTAGGGCCAAAAGTGTTCCAAATAATTAAGAAGAAAACAATTTTAATAAATACGGTGATAGAATATACTAAAATATAATTCTAGTTAACTTTATATTACTTCTACATTTTCAAAAGAAAATTTAACTAATTTAAATTTAGGTTTCTTACTCACAAGATTATTTTTTTCTGCATCTGATATGGCTCCCTTCATTCATAAAGTTAAACTCTATTTCCTACTTATCTAGTATAATATATAACTGACAAAAAATTAGTTGCAAATGGAATTTTGAAACCCGAAATATAATTGACAATATACAATATATATAAAAAAGCTATAGCAAGAGTAATAATATATAAAACAATCCCAGAGTTCCCAACTGGCAAATGAGCACACAGGGAGACGCGATATCCCAAAAGCCGTTTACATCATCACTAGAAGAAATTTTTTGTCAACTGGACTGGACCAACAACGGATAGAAGGAGAATATCTTAACCATGTGTGACATAGCCCTAATTGCCAATAGTCCTGAAGATCTACAAGCACAAATTAATGAGCTAAATACAGCCAGCAATAAAATGGGTCTCACAACAAATTTAGCAAGAACTGAAATAATGTACAACAAACTAGTGGAAAGAAAATACATTCTAATAAATAACACAATACTGGAAATAGTATATATTATATATTTGGGACAACTAATAACAGAGAAGAAGTAAGTTAGCATGGAGTACTTATCGAAGAAACACAATCATATTCAAATCTAGACTGCCACTCTATCTAAGGAAGAAAACATTCGACCAATCGTCACCCTAGAATTAGGTTGTTCTATATCCACTTTTGGGGTAAAATGAGTTACATACACCATTTTTTTTATTCAGAATTAGCTTGTTCTATATCCACAAAAACAATATAGCCAAATTCACAAATAAAGAAAAAAATCTAATATTTTGTACTATATCCATATTAATTTGAAAGTTACGAAACCATATAATGGCCTACATCCAAAAATCACTATTTAAGGCTACATCCTACAGTTTGTGGTAAAAAAATAGAATTATTGTGTTCTTTGTCCTAAGAAGTGGATATGGAACGAAAATACCAGATCAGATCAAAAAATATGTTACTATGCATAAAAATTACATTGTTCTATATCCATTTATTCTCGATCTCTTTCTCTCTAACATACAATGTATGTATCTGTTTTTATTTAAATTTAAGGCTTTTGTTTTAAGCGGGTGAAATTGCACCACTAAACGTTCGTTTGTCAAATAGGCGGCAAATCGGTTCGTGTGAAAAGCACTGATTGCCTGATTTGTTAGCAAATTCGAATGTTTCACACTTTGCAATTTCGTGAAACCAGGTGCTTCAACTCAATTGACTGCTCAATCGTTCGTTTGGAAAGCAGTGATTGCCTGATTTGTTAGCAAATTCGAATGTTTCACACTTTGGAATTTTGTGAAGCTGCTTCAACTCAATTGCCTGCTCAATTGTTCGTTTGAAAAGCACTGATTGCCTGATTTGTTAGCAAATTGGAATGTTTCACACTTTGGAATTTCGTGAAACCAGCTGCTTCAACTCAATGACTGCTCAATCGTTCGTTTGAAAAGCACTGATTGCCTGATTTGTTAGCAAATTCGAATGTTTCACACTTTGGAATTTCGTGAAACCTGCTTCAACTCAATTGACTGCTCAATTGTTCGTTTGAAAGCACTGATTGCCTGATTTGTTAACAAATTCGAATGTTTCACACTTTGGAATTTCGTGAAACCAGGTGCTTCAACTCAATTGACTGCTCAATCGTTCGTTTGGAAAGCACTGATTGTCTGATTTGTTAACAAATTCGAATGTTTCACACTTTGGAATTTCGTGAAACCAGGTGCTTCAACTCAATTGACTGCTCAATCGTTCGTTTGGAAAGCACTGATTGCCTGATTTGTTAGCAAATTCGAATGTTTCACACTTTGGAATTTTGTGAAGCTGCTTCAACTCAATTGACTGCTCAATTGTTCGTTTGAAAAGCACTGATTGCCTGATTTGTTAGCAAATTGGAATGTTTCACACTTTGGAATTTCGTGAAACCAGCTGCTTCAACTCAATGACTGCTCAATCGTTCGTTTGGAAAGCACTGATTGTCTGATTTGTTAACAAATTGGAATGTTTCACACTTTGGAATTTCGTGAAACCAGCTGCTTCAACTCAATGACTGCTCAATCGTTCGTTTGAAAAGCACTGATTGTCTGATTTGTTAACAAATTCGAATGTTTCACACTTTGGAATTTCGTGAAACCAGGTGCTTCAACTCAATTGACTGCTCAATCGTTCGTTTGGAAAGCACTGATTGCCTGATTTGTTAGCAAATTCGAATGTTTCACACTTTGGAATTTTTGTGAAGCTGCTTCAACTCAATTGACTGCCCAATTGTTCGTTTGAAAAGCACTGATTGCCTGATTTGTTAGCAAATTGGAATGTTTCACACTTTGGAATTTCGTGAAACCAGCTGCTTCAACTCAATGACTGCTCAATCGTTCGTTTGAAAAGCACTGATTGTCTGATTTGTTAACAAATTCGAATGTTTCACACTTTGGAATTTCGTGAAACCAGGTGCTTCAACTCAATTGACTGCTCAATCGTTCGTTTGGAAAGCACTGATTGCCTGATTTGTTAGCAAATTCGAATGTTTCACACTTTGGAATTTCGTGAAACCAGGTGCTTCAACTCAATTGACTGCTCAATCGTTCGTTTGGAAATCACTGATTGCCTGATTTGTTAGCAAATTCGAATGTTTCACACTTTGGAATTTTGTGAAGCTGCTTCAACTCAATTGCCTGCTCAATTGTTCGTTTGAAAAGCACTGATTGCCTGATTTGTTAGCAAATTGGAATGTTTCACACTTTGGAATTTCGTGAAACCAGCTGCTTCAACTCAATGACTGCTCAATCGTTCGTTTGAAAAGCACTGATTGTCTGATTTGTTAACAAATTCGAATGTTTCACACTTTGGAATTTCGTGAAACCAGGTGCTTCAACTCAATTGACTGCTCAATCGTTCGTTTGGAAAGCACTGATTGCCTGATTTGTTAGCAAATTCGAATGTTTCACACTTTGGAATTTTGTGAAGCTGCTTCAACTCAATTGACTGCCCGATTGTTCGTTTGAAAAGCACTGATTGCCTGATTTGTTAGCAAATTGGAATGTTTCACACTTTGGAATTTCGTGAAACCAGCTGCTTCAACTCAATGACTGCTCAATCGTTCGTTTGAAAAGCACTGATTGTCTGATTTGTTAACAAATTCGAATGTTTCACACTTTGGAATTTCGTGAAACCAGGTGCTTCAACTCAATTGACTGCTCAATCGTTCGTTTGGAAAGCACTGATTGCCTGATTTGTTAGCAAATTCGAATGTTTCACACTTTGGAATTTTGTGAAGCTGCTTCAACTCAATTGACTGCCCAATTGTTCGTTTGAAAAGCACTGATTGCCTGATTTGTTAGCAAATTGGAATGTTTCACACTTTGGAATTTCGTGAAACCAGCTGCTTCAACTCAATGACTGCTCAATCGTTCGTTTGAAAAGCACTGATTGTCTGATTTGTTAACAAATTCGAATGTTTCACACTTTGGAATTTCGTGAAACCAGCTGCTTCAACTCAATGACTGCTCAATCGTTCGTTTGGAAAGCACTAATTGCCTGATTTGTTAGCAAATTCGAATGTTTCACACTTTGGAATTTTGTGAAGCTGCTTCAACTCAATTGACTGCCCAATTGTTCGTTTGAAAAGCACTGATTGCCTGATTTGTTAGCAAATTGGAATGTTTCACACTTTGGAATTTCGTGAAACCAGCTGCTTCAACTCAATGACTGCTCAATCGTTCGTTTGAAAAGCACTGATTGTCTGATTTGTTAACAAATTCGAATCTTTCACACTTTGGAATTTCGTGAAACCAGCTGCTTCAACTCAATGACTGCTCAATCGTTCGTTTGAAAAGCACTGATTGTCTGATTTGTTAACAAATTCGAATGTTTGACACTTTGGAATTTCGTGAAACCAGGTGCTTCAACTCAATTGACTGCTCAATCGTTCGTTTGGAAAGCACTGATTGCCTGATTTGTTAGCAAATTCGAATGTTTCACACTTTGGAATTTCGTGAAACCAGGTGCTTCAACTCAATTGACTGCTCAATCGTTCGTTTGGAAAGCACTGATTGTCTGATTTGTTAGCAAATTCAAATGTTTCACACTTTGGAATTTTGCGAAACTAGCTGCTTCAACTCAATTGACTGCTCAATCGTTCTCTAATACTATCAATACTAGAGATAAAAAAACATTTAAATAATCCAATGAAAGTTAAAAATCAGATTTAAAATCTGAATAAGTTATTCTAACACTATACATACCAAACAAATAGGCCGAACAAATGATAGTTTTTAATAAACAATGCAGACGAATAATTACTACAATTGTATTTTAGGTTTTTATTTTTTTATGTTGTTTTTAGTTAATGTCTTAGTGTCTCCACTTCAGTTATTTTGTGTTGAAATAATATTTTGAAATACAAATAAATCAGCTTAAAATGAGTGTTATATTATTCTATATCCCCTTATTTTGTTCTATATCCCTAAAATCGGCTCAATACACAGCTAATAGACACATTTGTTCTATATCCAAATCTAAAATCACTAATATCTTTTAAATAAAGCTTCTAAAAGTAAAATAAATACATGTGTTTGATAAGTTTTTATATTACCTTTAATTTATATGTTTAATAGAACTATTTTGGTATATAGTGTTCACGGATATCCAGCTTAAACTTTAAACCTTGTTTTCTCAGTTTCATTGAAATGGTCTATAGAACAATCTTATTCTAGGGTGACGCAATGTGTACTACCAGTCATCACCTATACATAGGAAACCTGGACACTTAAAACGGACATCATACAGAAATTGCAGGTCGCACAACGCTCAATCGAACAAAATACAAAATATGCTGGGAATAAGCAAGAGAGAGTGTAAAAGAATAGAGTGGGATTCGACAAAAGACCCAGATAATAGATGTCATCCTAAGAATCAAATCCCTCAAGTGCTACACCATAATTGGAAATGGTTGAATAAGCTGAGAATGATGATGATGATTAATGTGATTTTTTTTTAATTCAAATAATCTATTATTTAGCACCAAAAAATACATTATTTGATTCTTTTACGAAGCTTTTTATTGTATAATTGACATTATTCCTCACCTAATTATTCTAAACGATTTCAATTTCAAAGAACTCTTTGCTGTATTCTCTAAGGGCTAGTTTCGAAATCGATTCATGACTAATTAATGTTAGATTTTTTTCATTTCAGCTAGCGAAGGTAATAAGTTAAATGAGCCCTTAAAATCGATAGGTACACTTTGAATTAATTGCTTCTAGCTAGGGATTATTAAACATTTACATTTAATCCAGTTAATAATAATCGAGGTATAATCGAAGAGTCAATATTTGGGTTGAAACGAAAATCGATCATTTAAATTAACTTTGACAGAGAAGGTTTCTTACCTATTGAAGCTAGGTTCGTACCGCTGAAAATGAAGTGAAGTAGGAGATTGTTGTCAGTCTTGTGGGCATGAATGACTGATTGACTGTATGATCTGAAATGATTGACACCAGTCGATTTTACAGTTAATGTTATTTGTTCTCTATATTTTTTTTGATTTCAGATTCAAAATTCAATTCAAAAATCTTTATTTCTAGAGTGGTACATAGTTTTACAAATTATAATAAAATATAAATAGTAGTAACCTAGTTACCTAATCAGTAATATAATTTATACAAGTACGTGAATTCATAATAGATATCAATATAAATATTTACAAAAATAGCCTTACGTAATTTGCTTAGAAAATTTACACCATCGGAATTTGACGATCACTGCAATATTTTTAATTGTAGGTCAGTGTAAATAATGTGTTTATATAATGTAATATTTATTTAAAAGATGTGGTGTATTGATTTTACCTGTTTTTTTTTTTTTTTTGTTTTAAATAACTTATTACTATTTAATATTTTTGATATTTTAACTCACTATTACTACCATTATACAGATATTAAATTTTAAATAAATATTGAGACACCTAGGTTTCTATGTGAAACCTGTGTGCGTCTCATTGTTTAGCTTTTTCTTAGACTATAAAATTAATATATTTAATTGTCTTACATCTAAGTAAAGATTTGCTTAATTAAACTTAATAACCAATAAAAATGAATCTAGCTATAATTAACTTAATAACTAGGATAAAAAATAGCGTAAATAAAGGAAAGGTAAATAACATAAGGTTTATAAATCGAAAAATATAACTAAAAATATGACAGGCATACATTGTGTTTCTACTCAAAAATGTGTTGAAAGACTGTTTTGTAATTTTTATAAACATATTCTCTACATTGTAGATTAAATTTGTGTATGTTACTTATTCTGCGTATCTCCACAGGAATACAATTATACAATTTTGGACCCATATTATTTACTGAGTTTAGACTCATCGCAGTTCTGTTTTCCGGGAGCATAAGGTGTTTTTTTGTATTAGCTCTAGTGCTATAATTATGATGTATTGTTTTCTTTTTAATTGGTGCCTAATTGCATGAATCTAACGACATTTAAGATGTATATATGTCGAAGATTGGGGACAGTCTCCGAATATAGCCACTCAGTGTGAAATAACTTCGGTTTTCTAAATATTACTTTTAATATATAATTTTGTAGGATGTTCAAAGGCCTTAAAACTGTTTTGGATGCATTTCCCCACACGAGAATGCCATATCTCAGAATAGACTCAACAAATGATCTATATATTAGGATCATCAGAGATTTGTTCATAAATTCATTTGTTCATTCATTGTTTTTTCGACGTTAATAGAAAGTTGAAGATTGTTCAGCCAATTGCAAACCTTACTGAAGTTATTTTCTGCTATTTCTTTAGCCTCTTCCCAGGAATTACCATTGACAATCAAAACCGTGTCATCGGCATAAGACAAGAGAGTCCCATCGATACTTACCTCCTTAAGAAGGGAATTCATATATATTATAAATAAGATAGGACCCAACACTGTTCCCTGAGGAATACCTATTCTTACTGTATTGGGGTCACTGAACTGATTATTTATTTTGACCATTTGTTTTCTGTCTTGTAGGTATGATTTAAATAGTTGCAAAGTTAGGCCCCTTATACCATACTTAAATAGGATTCCCAGGAGAATGTGGTGGGAGACCGTATCAAATGCTTTTGCCAAATCCAGAAAAATTGCGATAGCCTTCTCATTATTGTTAAGACTATGTGACACTTCGGAGATCAGTTTCCATATTGCATCTGCAGTACTAGCTCCTTTTATAAAACCGTATTGATTATTTGATATAATGTCATTTTTTTCAAGAAAAGCCAACAATCGGGTTTTTAGTGCCTTTTCTAAAATTTTGCTAAAATTATTTATTAAACTGATGGGTCGATAGTTAGTAACATTACATTTATCTCCCGACTTGTATATAGGAATTACTATGGAAACTTTAAAATATATTGGAACATTGCCGCTTTGGAAAATAGTATTAATAATATGTGTTAATGGCTTTAAAATATAGTGGTTTATTCTCTTTACTAGTTTAACTGAAATACCGTCGGATCCAGAAGAACTATTATTTTTTAATTGGGCAATATACTGAATAATTTCATTTTCAGTTACAGGTGTCAGATATATTGAATTTGTATTATGAAACTTTAGAACAGGAAAAGTTGTGGTTTTCCCAAACTTATCAGCCATTTTTTGACCAACATTTATAAAATAATTATTGATATAGTTTGCCAAGTCTTTGTTATCATTAATTACATTGCCATTTTCTGAAACAATGTGGTTACTACAATTTTCATCATGAACTGAGTCATTAGTTGCCTCTTTAATTATTTGATAAATTTTCTTGAAGTCTTGTTTATTATCATTAATTTTATTTCTGTAAAAATCGTTTTTTGTTTTACTAATGATTTTTTTTAACAAATTTCTATGAGTTTTATATCTTTGTTCTGTATCAGGATTTTTATCTTTCATAAATTGTTTTTTTAAAAGATCCCTTGTCTTAATTGATGATATAATACCCTGAGTTATCCACGGTTTTATTTTCTTACTACCATATTTATAATATTCCAAAATTTTTGAACGTTCAATATATTGCTGCAAAGTGTTTACAAAAGTCGCAACTGCCGACTCAGGATTATTGTCTTGCAGCACCAAATTCCAATTTTCGCTGTTAAGTAGGTTATCTAGTTTATTGTAATTAATTATGAAATTATTACTTGTGCTACTTACATTATTGTTACATTGAACTTTGTTCGGAAAATCTTGAAATAAACTCAACATTATCGGAAAATGATCCGTTATTGGCGATTGAAAAATGTATGACTTAAAACTTGTATTCTGATGTTTTATTTTATTTTTAAGAAATATGTGATCTAGGCAGCTCTGTGTATATGAGTCATCTCTGGTTGTGCCGTTTATATACGACTGAAAACCGTAATGACCCAGTATAGCGTTGTACTCCGTTGCTATGTCAGAAATACTATCTATATTTATATTTATATCTCCTACAAAAATTACTATTTGATCTTCTAGATTAGAACTAAAGTAATCATTTAAATCGGTTAAGAAAAGGTTAACATCAGATGAAGGCGGACGATACAATGAGATAACTGAAAAAAGCGTATTATTCAATGTAAATTTAATTTTTGTTATAGTAACTTGAGATTTGGGAAGTTTTGTACTATTAATAGTTTCATTAATCTTTGATCTAATAAATATGAACACTCCATCGTTTTTATTAAAATTTCCAGAATCATAGTAGCTAGTATATCCCGGCAAACAGAACTGATTAGAGTTATCAATCATCCAACATTCGCTTAGTACAATTATATCGCAGTAATTGATTTTATAGGCTTCCAGAAATGTTAAAAGATTGTCAAAATTTTGCCTTATACTACGTATGTTTACATGTATTAAACTAAGAAGTTTATTACTTGTGCTATTGTTTTGATCAAGATTGTTAGGATTAATTATTACGGGGATAATTGCACTGCCTGATATTTTCTCTAGTATGTCGGATTCAGTTGAATTCATAATTCAAAATTAAAAATAACAATTTATACCTTATTTCTAAAATTACTATTCTAGTTTAGCATTAAAATTAATCTTCTCCCTCGCAAGCCGACACTTCTTGGCTAGAATAGGGCAGTGTCTTTCATCTTCGCTGTCATGATCAAACGGTTGATCAGCATTGAATTTACCGTGCACATAAAAACAATTTACACATTTCTTAACCTTCCTATCACACTTTAATCGGTCATGTGGACCCGCACAATATGTACACTTTTGATCTTCACGACAATTAGCGGATCTATGCCCGAACACTCCACATCTGAAGCAGCGAATTATTTTTAGGTTTTCATGGACTTGGCAGCTACTCCACCCCAGATCCAATCTTGTGTTGACTAATTTGTTGTATGTGTGTCCAGCTGTTTCAGCAAAAACTGTCCACTTTTTGGATTTTTTCGATTGTCTTGTAAAAGTTATTTTTTATTTTATCGTTTTCGTTTAAAATTTTACTGTTCAATAATTTTAGGTCTTGTTGTAATTCTTCACCCTCTTTATATTCTTTAAGTAGCCCAGTTATTTTTATTTGCGGTTTGAATTGGTCTTTCATCTCAATGTTATACTTTGTATCTAGCTTACTTTGAACATGTGTTTTTAATTTTTCAAGGTTTTCTGCACTGTCGCTTTTATTATGACACAACCACTTTTTGTATAGTTATAATATTTGATAGGCGCGCTGGCAGCTGCGGGATTTATTTTTGTTTTAATTCTTGAATTGTAGCTTCTTTTGTTTGTGATTTTTTGGTTTAATTACCAATGTTCTTTCATGACAAATATTCTTATTTTCTTCAGTTTTAATAGCGCTATTGGTCAGGGCATCAGCGTATGACAAAATTTTTTTGTGGTTTAGTTTCTAGTTTCCCTTCTATTTCATTTAGTTTATTTAAAATTTTCTTACTTGTTGTATAGTCATCCCACATCCTTTCCAAATTATTTTTACAGGTTGGACATAACCATGTAATTAAATTTTTTATAGCTTCCATTTGATTTAGTTGCTTTTTAGTTATGTTCAGACACGTTGTATGATACCATGATCTACATTGGCCTTCGCAGAATATTGATAATTCATTATCACTTATTGATTTATTGCATGTTTTACACACCTCACTGTCCTCACTCGAATCATCCTCGCCCGTATTGCCGGCGGCGGGCGGCATTGTTTTAGTTTTTGTTTATCGATGCTGTATCAAAAATACGCATATTACTTTACTTAGAATAACTCGCGCACGACGTTGTTAACCGGTCAACGGCTAGAACTGAACTGATGAAGATATTTGAAGTATTTGAAATACAGATATAGGTAATATACAACATACGTATTTTCATCTTATATTTGAAATACTTTTTTATTTCATCTTGTATCTTGTATTTAGATACATTTTTCAGTAGCTTAGTATTTTGTAAATATGTACTTAGTTTGCTAAAATATTGTTACTTAATATCTACTATCATTCAAATATACGTCAAGTGATGTAATAGATCTTGCCAATGTCATGTTCTGACACTTTGTTCAAAAAACAGTATATTAGCGATCGTAATTTCCAAGCCAACTTTGCGCTATTTTTTTCGATCTTACGGTATATTATTAGTAATATCAACTATTAGATATCACTAAAGAGCGAAAATACGAGATATATAGTTGTAAAACAATTATGTCCAAAAAATCTCAGATCTAGGTATTGTGGTTCTCTAGAAATTTCTAATGCACGACTCAGCCTGGGACACTCTGTAAACTTTAAAACAAAGTTTGTAAAATGAGAGCGTTTTAAACAAGTTAATAAAAAAATACGAAAATATTCTGCAAATTTTTACATAAACAAGGTACCTACTATTATGGCCACGTGCAAAATAAATTATATCTAAAAAAGAAGTCCTTGAAGTAATAGTTGTTTGAACAGCTTAAGAGACAACTTCCGAAGAAAGTTTCAGAGTTCCATTATTTGTTCCAATAAAACCTCAATTTATTTCGCTTAGTGGACTGTTTATTCAAATTTCCAACTTCTGTTCAACTAGATAAAGCGAATGCTCTTAACGCCGTATTCTTCCAGGCATATTTGCTTTTGCCTATCGGGAGATGTCGCAGAAATGACAAAACCAAGTTTGGAAAGTGTAAAAGATAACAACTCGATTTGCTCCAGACTTCTGACAAAAGAAGATTTCAGGATTGTATCTGAAATAATTTTTATGATAAAGAAAAATCTTTGTTTACTGATGAAAAACGGTCCGTCTGACTTAAACTGAATTTTTTGGGGGGGTTCCGTACCAAAAACGACCGCTATACGCGATCTGGCGCTGTCATAGCGGTCACTAAGAACAACGGCAAACAAAAACAGAAATAATTTTCTCTTGTCAAAGTCAGAATCTTCAAAAATCATAATAATCTTTCACAATCTAAACCGCTCTCATTAAAGAAATTGTTTGAAAGTGTTTATAGCGTCCATTTTCAAAGTAATTATTGCTATCTTGTGAGTTTAATTCAAGTTTTATTTACTCCAACCGGTGATAATTGTGAAAAAGTGGCATTAAAAATTTAGAACGCTGTGCTGTGCACTGTGAACTGCAAAAACCATCGTGGATCGTGACATAACGTCGGTTTCCAATGTTTCATAGGTATTTCATACATGCGTCCTTATATAAAATAAAATTTCTTGTATGCAACACACTGTATTTTATTTATAAAATTAAACGAAAATAATAATGAATTTGAATAAACAATATTTGGCGATATAATTCCGGAAAAAGCCGAACCGCTCCGAAATTTTCAAAATTTTTGGGTCGTGACCGTTACAAGAATAGCGCCAAATAGTGTTTACATTGTCCTTATGGGCACTTTCCAATCTAAACTTGTTTCATTTATCTATGATATAATAGTACAAGGGCTAACACCGTCGGGAAAACGAGAATTTTCAGAAATAAATTCTACTCACCAAACTGCGGGTAATATGGCTGCCGCTCCGGTAGACTACTGTGGTTCACTACTGCGCATCACATCTGTACAGGGTATCCCATTTTTATGTGTTTTATGGGATTTCTCGTTTATGATTAGAGATACAATGATGCGATATTCACATTACTTTGCTCCTTTGTTATAAAACTAAATATGCTATACATGGGTTTGTCCTAGCCTCCTTAGTTCCTGAACTACAGAACAAATTTGTGATGCGCAGTAGCGAACAGATATTGAATACGATATGATGAGCAGTAGTGAAGGCAACGTCGACCGGCAGCCAGACGGTTCGCACTCTGTTCAGGAGAGTATAGCAAAAGTTATATATAGTTATTTACTTCTATAGCTATAATATAGCTAAATATATTGAAGGACAAGAAAGCTATAATATAGCTAAGTATATTGAAGATAGGAAAATATATATTGAAGAACCAGCTTTTTTAAAATTCTCTCCCAAAAACGTGGCTAGCTCTTGGACTATAAGTAAAACAACGACATTTGTACAACAGTCACAAGCAAATCGTACAACCGATGAACAGCGCCATGAAAATGCAATAAATTGCCTAAAGGCGGGTTCTCACTTGTCAGTTTCGCTGACGCAGTCTGACTGATTCAGTGATACTGAACAAATAATGAACGTCAGAACACATTTTCATGTTAAATGATCAGTAAATTCGTACTTTCAGTTAAAGTGAAAACCAGTTCTACTTTTTTCATTTTTGACTGATCATTATCGAATAATGAATAGAAACTGAAGCGTGAGAACTACATTTTCGTGATTTGTTCAGTTTACAAGTTAAAGTTAATTAATTATTTTAATATATATCTCCAAAAAATCCTTTATGGGTATTTCGCCACTGCACTGCAAGAAAATCTACAAAATAAAATAGTTATTTTTTGTAAACACTTCTGCGTTAAACCTAAACGGACACTGCTTGTCAGAAGTTATGTTTACAGTTATACAAATTGGCTTAACAAAGAAAAAAATGCTTAACGTTTCGGAAAGTCTATCGTCGGAAGCAAAAAAAAATCAAAGAATAAAGAAAAAAAACTATTTAAAATATTTAAATTCAAACTATTATGAGAACACGCTTTTTTTTAAAGCAGATACGTCTACAAGAAACCGTTGACGTTCTGTTAAAATAGAACATCAACGGTTTCTTGTAGACGTATCTGCTTTAAAAAAAACGTTTTCTTCTTTTCTGATTCACCAGAATATTCTGTAATTCATTTGCTAATTGTAAACAAACTTCGCGAACACCTGGTTTCAATTTTGTTTTAACCATTTTCATGTCTGCGAAATCACCACGTTAAAATGTTTGGACCAACTGAATACTGAATGTAGCAAAACATGAAACGTGTGAATACAATCGTTGATTTTTATTTTTCATTGATAATGAATCAGTCAGACTGCGTCAGCGAAACTGACAAGTGAGAACCCGCCTTAAACTAAAAACTGCCTAATTTTCTAACCCATCGATGTTTTTAAATTCAACTAATAAAATTAATTAAAAGGTGTATAATATAATGCTATACCGGGTTATAATATAATACTGTGTTGTTGGAAACAGGAAATTCCATGCAAGATATAGCTTCCCTGTTAATTTTACAGCAAAGTTGCAAACAGTTTTTTAAAAAGTCTGCGTATGCTGAATACACATGCCAAATTTGAATAATTTTGGACAAGCCGATTTTAAGTAATTTAAGAAAAATTGCATCTATTTTTAAGTTAAAACTGAACAGGTAAAAATGCAAAAAACAAGCAAAGTTGTCATCCTATAATTTTGTCAATGTCAAATTGCTTTTTTTTAAACGTTAGGCTTTTGCTTCATTCGAACCAGTTTTAAATTACAAAAATACTTTTCGGGAACACTAAGCGTAATAATGAAAGAGATCTAAATAAAGGGAGACAAAACAATTCACATTTTATCGCGATCACGAACTGTGTTCCGCAAAAATCGATGATGACAGATTTACGCGGTATGTGATAGAATATGGTTCGAGTTCCAAATGTTATTATTGTTATTAATGTTTCTTGAGTACCTATAGAAAAGTTTAACTAAATATTTATATGGGTATATAACTTTAATTAATATATAGTACAATTCTTTTAAAAGTTCCTCAATATGGCCAACCTAGTTACGAAAATTGGTAATTTTAATGAAAAATAAGTTGGCGTTAGCGAATTCAGAAATTGATTTACTCTTTGGTTAACAATAACATTTTTCAGGATTGTCAAGTTGACGTTAAAGTTAGGTTATTAGGTGGTTGTCATAAATCATAAATAAAAATATAGATTATTGAAATTATTTAATAAGAATAAAGATATTTTACCGCAGATCCGAAGAGATTTTACTTAAAGGTATTTTATAAACTTTCTCAGTCAGAATATTAACTCCCCTGTAGTGATGGGTTGTTATTTAACTATCTGTTATTTTATAACAATTATTTAGAAATAACATAACGCAACCGTTACTACTTCTAAAAAATAAGAGATATAAAATAACGACACGTAGAGATCGGCCGCTCGTGAAACGAAAAACGAAGTCGGCGCTCTGCACCGCCCCGAAAGTCTATGCTGCTCGAAGCAATTCCAAAAAACAACTAGTATGGATGGAAAACCTGTTATTTCGTCAACCATCGATACAGGCGGCGAGACAACGGACAACGGAGTGGGGAATGCGCTACGGCGAACGTAGCTGCTTCGGTCGATCCCGTCGACGGTCGTATTGCGCTTATAACAGCTTAAAAATAATAGGATATAAAAGAAGCAGGTTTTTTGAAACAGTTGCGGGCATAACGCCTGGCGGTCGAGATAACAGGAGTGGGAAAGGAAGGCTGCTGCATCGGTCGATTGTCGATGGAAGTTCGAAACAGGTTGGAGAATAACGCATCAGTTGTTTTAGATATATTGTTTTTCAACCTGTTACGAGCATAACGGGCGGAGGTCGAGATATTATGGCGCTGTATGTTTCAGTACGTTATTAAGTTTCAATATTTAGGTATTTATTTATTCTGAAAAATTTTCAGAATAATATTTTAAGATTTTTTAAAAATGTATACAGGGTGTTTTGAAAAATCTGGTCATTGATTAATCACGATCCTGCTTAAAGCCCTTGACGTAAAAAGCTGATTTTTGGAAAACGGATTGACTTTAGGGTGTAGAGGTTCGATAAGAAGGGATTTTTCGAAACTCGAATTCAAAGGGGGTGAAACCACCCTCAAATATTAGAATATTTTTTATTTAAAAACCGGTGAGTTTTCCGGAAAAACTCTTAAACACGTATATTTTATTTCGTTGTTTTACATATTTTAAGATTTTTTAAAAATATATACAGGGTGTTTCATAAAATGTGACCATTGAGTAATCACGATTCTGCTTAAACTGCTTGACGTTTAAAGCTGATTTTTGGCAAACGGATTGACTGTGGGGTTGAGGTTCGATAAGGAGGGGTTTCTCGAATCTTAAATTCCAAGAGGGTGAAAACGCCCCTCAAATATTACAATATTTGTTATTTAAAAAACGGTTAGTCTTTCGGGAAAACGCTTGGACACGCATAATTTATTTTGTTTTTTTACATATTTTGAAATTTTTTAAAAAATAATACAGGGTGTTCCAAAAAGTTGAGTAATTGATTAACCACGATTCTGCTTAAACTGCTCGACGTTTAAAGCTTATTTTTGGCAAATGTGAGAAAATTTTATCCAGTTTGTATGTCAATAGAAATTCTTGCTTTGCTTTATCATCACCATTACAAATTATTAATTCGACGCGAACGAAGTCGCGGGTACACGCTAGTTTAAGTGTAAAATTAATTCGAACTCTAGTGTATAGTTGGTTTACTTATGAAGAATATACTACACATTTTCTTATATTGCTATTTTTTGACCACAAATGGTAAAATTATAACTAAGGGCTTCTTGCCCGTCGAGTGAGATGCACCCTGTACACTGCTACGCAATTCAGGATCTACGCCGATCGAGGGGCAAGGCGTAGGTAGATCGGAATGTATACGTATAGACGAGTCGCGGAATTTTGGCTTTTTTATATCGCAATTTGTAAACAGCGCTTATTTGTAAACAACGACCGTTTTTAGAGAGGTATTTAGATTTTAGATAACAATCGATATTTAGAAATTTTTAGACACCCTGGAAATACTACCACCGAGCATGTCATTGTAGCAACTTGCAACTGCGTTAATACGCCTGGCGGCGACCGCTTCATACTCTTTCAGATATTTAGCAATAAAATAAAGGAACCTGTTATTTTTAAGCTGTTATTTTAAGCTGTTTTTTATAAATAACTATAACAGTTTCAACTGTTATCTAAAAATAACAGTTTTGCCCATCACTACTCCCCTGTTTCTTATATTTCAGTTAAAGGGACGTAAGAACTATAGGAAGTGAATTTTTGTTTTCATGTTTTGACGATATCTGAGAGTTCCTAGAATTATCAAGAATATTGAATAATTATGGTTGTTTACTAAGTGAAATTAATAGAAGACTTGGAAATAGGATGATGTCGTTTCATGTTATAGTTGATAGATCACCCCATTTCTCTTAATTTGTTTTTATTTCAGTACAGTTAATCACAAATTAAATTGATGTCGCAAAAACAGCTATATATTTTCAAACATCTTATTTAAATAGTTCTTTTATATACTGTTAAACTGTATCAACTACAAAGTCTTTAGCAAAAAGTTATAAGGTAATAAATTTTGTAGTATTTATGAAAATTTATATATAAAGATTAGAACACAATCCTCTGAGGGAAAAAATACTGAAAAACTCATTAAATATACTTTATTATACGTAATCCTGATTTAAATATTATGACGATGCTTCAGATTTCTTCTTTATGAATCGCGGCTTAGTAATGTAAACCAGTTTACGCAAATATTTAGCGTTGCATAATTGAAGATAATGCAAACATTCAAATTTCCTTCAAAATTAATCCAAACACAACCGAATCAACGATTTACCCTATGTTTCTTCCGACATTGTTATGAATATAGAGCGTCTCCTTGTGTAAATATTATCGAAATTTGCGGTATTAAACCTTGAGGAACGCTAACGGTGCATGCTTCGAAACGTACAACGCTAAAGTGGCTTGCGTGGCTAACCTCGGTGCCAAATGTAATCCGAACAAAATATGGAAACGATTTAGCCAGAAACTCGATCCATCAAAATAAATTTAGCGGAGTGTATTTGAAATATGAGCAAAGGTGTAATGGGTTCGAGTGCCATACGTAAATTACGTCAAAGGTTACGGGGGAGGGAGGGGGTCTACGAAATGTGATACTGTGCGACAAGGGGTCCTAACTTTCGTGACGTCACATTTGAGAATATTACATTTATATATATTATATTCGATATCAATTAAAGTTTTAGATACGTAATCGTGGTCGCGATTTTTAAATTTATTGTTGCCCAACCATGGATATATTCCGTACATGGCTGATTAACTGGAATTTAAATTTCGAGCTGGGGATTCAGGGGGTAGCTTTTCTGTAAAAAAAATCAAATTGCCGTTTATTTATTTCCTGACATTGTCATTCGTTTTGTCACTTTAGTTTTATATAACGAGTTTTTGGTTTAAATAAATAATGTTGTGATTAAACATATATAATGTTTTGAGAACTATTATGACTCGCATCTTCATTGGAGGACACTGTCATATTTTTATATTGATTTGCTACAAGCTGGATTTAGACCAAATAAAAATTGCACAGCACAAATCCTTAATCTTACACAGAATATCGAAGATGGTTTTGAGCGGGGTTTAGTTACGGGTGCTGTTTTCGTAGATCTCTCCGCGGCTTACGATACTGTGCAGCATAATATCGTGCTACATAAATTATATCAACTGACGAAAGACTACATATTTACTAGCCTCGTAAGAGTTCTTCTCCAGAGCCGTAGAATCTATGTAGAACTAAATGGCAAGAAGAGTAGGTGGAGGATACAAAAAAGGAGCCTACCCCAAGGTAGCGTTCTGACACCAATCTTATTCAACATCTATAGCAACGACCAGCCACACCTCCCAAACACAAAAAGTTTTATTTATGCTGACGATCTGGCGCTAATATCTCAAGCCAAAGATTTCGAAACAGCAGAAACGTGTCTAACACATAATGAACTTCACACTCTCACAGCATATTATCAAGATAACCATCTAAACCTGAATCCGGCTAAAACCCAAGTATGTGTCTTTCATTTACGTAACAAAGATGCCAATAGAAAAATAAAAGTTGTATGGAATGGTTTGGAGCTGGAACACTGCCGTAATCCAAAATATCTGGGGGTTACTCTAGATCGTTCGCTCACATTTAGGAAACACTGTTTAAATACTAAACAGAAAGTATCTGCCCGCAATAATGTTATTAGGAAGCTCGCAAGTAACGGATGGGGTGCTCAACCGGCAGTATTAAGAACATCGGCGCTTGCATTATGCTATTCTGCTGCAGAATATGCCTGCCCTGTTTGGTACAGATCTGCCCATGCCAGTCATGTGGATATTGCCTTGAACGAGACCTGTCGAATAACATCGGGATGTCTGAGGGCTACAAACTACTGCTTTCAAACTCTACAGTTTGGCAGGGATAGCCCCGCCAGATATAAGAAGGGAAGCTGCCGCGAACATCGAGAGACATAAGATGGAAGTAAACGCTGCTCATCCGTTGCATGGACATCAACCTGCCCTAAATAGAAAAACCACTGAAATCTAGAAAGAGCTTCCTAAAAACCACTATCGATGACGGTGCACCTCCATCGATGGCGCGACAAAACTTGTGGACACTGAGAAATGCAGATATCGCATCATGGATCCCACCTTCTGAATCCCTTCCGCCAGGTGCAGACCTGCAGTGGAAAACATGGAAGTCTCTCAACAGATTAAGAAGTGGGATTGGTAGAACAAAGGATAATATGGTTAAATGGAATTTTCTTACAGATCCATCAACATTATGCGAATGTGGTACAGAACAAACCACCAGACATCTATATAACTGCTCTCAGTGTCCAGTTTCTTGTACGTTTGACGACCTGTTGCAGGCCACAGGAAATGCCGTCGATGTTGCTAATTTTTGGTCTGATAATATTTAGTGTTTGTACAATGTTCATTTTTTTTTCTTGTTTATTTTTACAATTTTTATGTTTGTAACTGTCTTCAATTTTACTTTTGCAATTTTCTTTTGTTTGTTTTTATACACTTTGTATATTTTTTTTTGTTGGTATTTTTGTGCATATATATAAAATTTTTTTTTATATGCAACGCTTTTGACGCGAATAAATAAATATTTATTTCAAACCAATAATTAATGACGGTATTCATATAATTTAATAAAATTACTATGAATCACTATAAATAATGAATTGTTTGTAATTGAGCTGTACTTTTTGTATTATTCATCCGATAAATGATGGAGATAAACAATTGTGATTGATTAAAATTTTATTTTGTTAACAACATTCTGAGAATGTGAAGTCTGTCGAAAGAAAACAGCGATTTAGAGTGAGAATTTGGTTATGTAAAATTTAGAGTGACAATTTTGATTATGCAAAAGAAATACTGATTGCCTAACGATTAACATTAATTTAAAAAAAAATCCCCAATATGAATAATGAACAAAACATTTATACAAAAACAGACCACAGACTACACAAAACAAATTGTTGGTTAGTAGTAGCAGTTAGTAGTGGCCAGAGATACAGATGTAATAGTATTTTGGTTTAATGGTCACAGTTTATTAGAAAAACATTATCTATATATATATATATATATATATATATATATATATATATATATATATATATATATATATATATATATATATATATATATATATATATATATATATATATATATATATATAAATATTATTATATTATATTATATATATATATAAATCTCTAAGTCCTGACTGATCACTGACTCATCAACGCCCAGACCAAACGCTTGACCCTAGAAAGCTGAAATTTTGCACAGGGATTCCTTTTATGATGTTTACGTGAGATAAGAAAGGATTTTTTAAAATTCATCCCCTAAGGGGGTAAAAAGAGGGGTGGAATATTACAATATTTTTTATTTAAAAAACGGTTAAGTTTCCGAAAAAACGCTTAAACACGTATATTTTATTTTCTTTTTTACATATTTTAAGATTTTTTAAAAATGTATACAGGGTGTTTCGAAAAATCTGATCATTGATTAATCACGATTCTGCTTAAAGCGCTTGACATAAAAAGCTGATTTTTGGAAAACGGATTGACTTTAGGGTGTCCTGCTCAAACCACTCAACGTAAGAAGTTCAATTTTGGCATACAGGTTGATTCTAGGGTGTAGTGGTTCGATAAGAAGGGATTTTTCGAAATCCCAGTTCCAAGAGGGTGAAACCACCTCTCAAGTATTACCATATTTAAAAAACGATCAAGTTTCCGAAAAAATGCTTGAACACGTATATTTTATTTTGTTTTTTACATATTTTAAGACTTTAAAAATGTATACAGTGTTTCGAAAAATCTGGTCAATGATTAATCACGATCCTGCTTAAAGCGCTTGACGCAAAAAGCTAATTTTTGGAAAACGGATTGACTTTAGGGTGTAGAGATTCGATAAGAAGGTATTTTTCGAAACTCGAATTCTAAGGGGGTGAAGCCACCCCTCAAATATTAGAATATTTTTTATTTAAAATCCGGTGAGTTTTTCGGAAAAATTCTTAAACACGTATATTTTATTTTGTTGTTTTACATATTTTAAGATTTTTTAAAAATTTATACAGGGTGTTTCATAAAATATGACCCTTGAGTAATCACGATTCTGCTTAAGCTGCTTGACGTTTAATGCTGATTTTGGCAAACGGATTGACAGTGGAGTGTAGAGGTTCGATAAGGAAGGGTTTCTCGAATCTCAAATTCCAAGAGGGTGAAAACGCCCTTCAAATATTACAATATTTGTTATTTAAAAAACAGTTAGTCTTTCGGGAAAACGCTTGGACACGTATAATTTATTTTGTTTTTTACATATTTTAAAATTTTTTAAAAAATCATACAGGGTGTTCCAAAAAGTTGGGCAATTGATTAACCACGATTCTGCTCCAGTTTGTATGTTAATGGAAATTCTTGCTTTGCTTTATCATATCACCATTACAAATGATTAATTCGACGCGAACGAAGTCGCGGGTACATGCTAGTAAAATTATAAAGCTAGAATAGTAGGTATACAAGTATACAGTTTTATATTAACTCTAATTTTTTTGAAGTTTATAGACAGCATTCATACCATTATAAAATTATAGAATTTAGAATAGAACCATTATAAAATTATAAAGCTAGAATAGTAGGTATACAAGTATACAGTTTTATATTAACTCTAATTTTTTTAAAGTTTATAGAAAGCATTCATAAAAAAAATATATATCCTTCAAATCCATAATTTAATAGCTGTTATAAAATATGCGCACATAGTGAGTGCTCACACAATTTTTTTCATAAAATAACTTGATTAGATTTTATACAGTTTTTTTCATAGTATTTTGAAGTAATCATTTGTGACTAAAACCTTTAAATACATTAATTTCCTTCCAAACCAAACCAAACCAATTTATTTCTTTTTAAAATAAAATAAACTACTTTGAAATTAAAACGACAACCTCATCTATCACTCTGAAGGATTTTGTTGTTGGACACACTATATTTTATGTAGTTTAGACATACCATTATTTAAGCATTTTCAAGCAACATCCAAAAATTAAGCACTAAAAACTATATTTAAGTCATTTAACTATTTAACAAAAACTGTTAATTCTACAAAAAAATCTGAATATCACTTTTTTTCAAGTTTTTTTTTTCAAAGTCAAAAACTTTTTTCGCGTCAACGATCGCTATATCGCTCCACACCGCGCTTATCCTGCTTCGGCGTTATCCCGGATCTTCCAGCAGGAGCAACAGTTAAACTGGCATCGGTCGCGGCCAAAGTTGACGACGCCGAGCGTCCCGGCGACCATCGCCGGCGCCGGCGCCTCGGCCGTCCCGGTCTGACCCTGCCATTGGGTCAAGGTCCGCCAATAATGCTTGAGGCCGATGCATTCTGGCATATTACCATTTTTATCGCCTTTTTTAGCACCTGAGGCCGGGTGGGTTAATGGGGATAGATGGCAGGAATCTAGGAAGGACACTCCAATGCGCCAAACGATTCGTTGCGTCATTATTTATTGCTGGTGTCAGTTAAAAAAAACTCTGTGGTATTTTCCGGATGATTTTTTTGGTTTTGGATAACTGATCAAGTGAAAATTGATCAGTTATCGTCCGGGGTTGAAAATTTTTGAATTACTAATCAAACGATTATTGCTGGTGTCAGGAAAAAACCCTGTGTTATTTTCCTGATGATTTTTTTGGTTTTGGATAACTGATCAAGTGAAAATTGATCAGTTATCGTCCGGGGTTGAAAATTATTGAATTACTAATCAAACGATTCGTTGCGTCATTATTGATTGCTGGTGTCAGAAAAAAACCCTGTGTTATTTTCCCGATGATTTTTTTGGTTTTGGATAACTGATCAAGTGAAAATTGATCAGTTATCGTCCGGGGTTGAAAATTATTGAATTACTAATCAAACGATTCGTTGCGTCATTATTGCTTGCTGGTGTCAGAAAAAAACCCTGTGTTATTTTCCTGATGATTTTTTTGGTTTTGGATAACTGATCAAGTGAAAATTGATCAGTTATCTACCCGGGTTGAAAATTATTGAATTACTAATCAAACGATTCGTTGCGTCATTATTGCTTGCTGGTGTCAGAAAAAAACCCTGTGTTATTTTCCTGATGATTTTTTTGGTTTTGGATAACTGATCAAGTGAAAATTGATCAGTTATCTACCCGGGTTGAAAATTATTGAATTGAATATATCGCTATTAAAAACTAGGGGTTGATGGTAGAAAGGTGAAAATTTAGGGTTGTATGTATTTTTAATGCTACATCATAAAAAATAAAAACAAAAAAATTTGTCCAAAAAATATAAAAAAATGGTGTCCACCTGGTAGTGAGAGCAGGTTGATCCGCATTATGACAAACACAGCGTAGAATTAAATTTCTATATTAGCAGTTAAGTGGCAAGAATCCTTATATAATTTTATTATATACCTCTACTGCAAGAAATTTGTTTTCTATTTTATAATTTGGCTTGCCTGAAAAAAAGCCTTTTACCATCCTTTTACTATCGATAGTTGCGCCTCGGTGGTACGAAAGTACTACCATTGCACGCAGGCCGCTATCTCCCGTTCAGGACTTAATATCTAACCGATACTTTCCGACAAGTCGGAATTAACTATCTCTGCGCTGTGGTTGTCATTTTGTGGATCTGCCCAAGCTCACTTGATGATGGAGTAGGGCTCCGAAACCGGTAGTGAGAGCAGGTTGATCCGCATTATGACAAACACAGCGTAGAATAAAATTAAACAGAGGATCAGCAGTTAAGTGGCAAGAATCCTTATATAATTTTATTGTATTTTTAATGGCACATCATAAAATATAAAAAAAATCCAAAAAACTAAAAAAAATTATGGGATGGACCACTTTTTTTAATAAATGCCACTATTATAATATTAAAATAAATAAATTATTACACCATTAAAACTAAATAATAAAAGCCAAGTGTCGTTGTGGTTTTTATTTTTCAAGAAAAAGAAAACTTGAGGAATACGACTGGGTATTGTTCTCTGAAGCTTTCACCGAATCTCTAAATTGCGAGAACTTTTTGAAAACTACTAGACGAAACATTTGAGTGTCATTAAATGAAAAAATGCAGAACGTGAAAAAGGTAAAAAATTATATTATAAGACACAATTTTTTTAGGGAACAAACATATTTTCATCAAAATGTGTTTACTGCAAAATTTACCATTTTAAGAGTGCATGTTTCTTGCATAATGTTATAATTAAAAATCTACTAGTATATACAAATACACGGGTTAAAATAGCGAGTATACGAAAAAAAAAATTATATAATTATTCTAAAATTGTTATGAAGTATAATTTGTGGAAATTCTAAAAATAAAAATGTAAATATTTTGATATCTTCAGGAGGTCTAAAGGTACATTCAGGCTGAGAGCGTCGAGCGTCACGTCCGCGTGTCAAAATGGAATCAATTCGCTTAACTTAAATTAGACCGTTCAGGCAGACAGCGTCGCGTTTGGTGTTGCGCTAGCGTCCGCTGAGCGTCGGGGTTCGAGTTCAATGGGGCGGACGCGACGCTCGACGCTCTCAGCCTGAATGTACCTTAACGTGTATTATAATTTATTATTCCAGCTAAAAAAAAACTATTTAGATGAGTTCAACTACGGCAGCTAGCATAGTTTTAATCATCGGTTTTGCTAGTGGGGCCATAATTGGGGCTATTTCGGTTATAACGAAATTTTTTAATTTTCCAGATTCTTCAGTTCCGCTTTCAGTTGGTTTCCGCTTGGAAAACAGAACGGTTCTGGTCCAGTTAGTGGAGTGTTGGCTCCTTTCCTAGCTAGATTATTTGCGTTTTCATTGTCTTCTATCCCTTGGTGAGCAGGCACCCAGAGTAGGAGGACTTTATTTTTATAGGATTTATATTTATAGGAGATAGACGAAACTTAATATCGGTGTCTGGAGCTCAATTTTTGTCAAAAACATGATGATGAAAACCGCATATCGATATTTGTTACCGTTTCGGCAGAAGTTTCGGTTTGGTTTGGTGTTTTTCAGAAATACGAATTTTTAACAAATCGTTGTAACTTTTTTGCTATGGAAAATGTTAAATGTTTGTATTTTTATGATAACATTTCCATAGCACCTTTTTATGTAGAATTTAATGGTTCGAGTATAACTTTTTTAAAATTAATAAGTTATGAATTATCAACAGAAAATTTGAATTTTTATATGGGACACCTTGTATATTTTTAATGTATTGAAAATAATTTAAAATTACCTTTCCAAAAATATAGCATACTTGATATTTTGCTTGATTCCTCTTCGAGATATAGAGTTTATAAAAATTCGCCCAAAAGCAAAATAATTCTAGCTGTGAGCATCAATTAAAACGAAAATAATATTTGCTATGAGAGATGCAGAATTTTATAACAATTTAAAATATATTTAACAAACATCAACACATTTAAACTATATCTAATAAGAATAAAAATAAATAGCAAACCAAGACATGAGATTTTGCTACAGGTGTTCGACATATCGACCGTCTTCTGTTATGGACAGACAGGGCCGTTTTTGAACATTTCTCGCGGAATTCATTAACTCAGTGGGGGTGAAAGATACCCTCTCATAACTGCTAAGTATTTCTAATTTAGAGATTATATCGGCAATTTAAAAATAAGAACCTTTATTCTTCCGCAAATATATCCATAGGATTAGATCCATATATAGGCACTAAGTGGCGGCCTCGACGGCCAACGGCTATGATCTACGTTAGCTACTCAATTGTTCTTGAAATTGACTGCAAAAATTGCTCCAAAGCCTACTAGTTAAAAGTGGCGAACTTTTAAAAATTCTGTATTTCGAAGGGAATTATAACAAAATATCAAGTGTGCAATATTTTTGGAAAGATACTTTTAAACCCTTCTTATTTAATTAAAAATATATAGGGTGTCCCAAATAAAAAATCAATTGTTCTGTTGATAACTCTTAAA
>NW_022147537.1:546325-567786 GCF_002938485.1 Sitophilus oryzae
ATACCTCTAATGCAAGAAATTTGTTTTCTATTTTATAATTTGGCTTGCCTGAAAAAAAGCCTTTTACCATCCTTTTACTATCGATAGTTGCGCCTCGGTGGTACGAAAGTACTACCATTGCACGCAGGCCGCTATCTCCCGTTCGGGACTTAATATCTAACCGACACTTTCCGACAAGTCGCAATTAACTATCTCTGCGCTGTGGTTGTCATTTTGTGGATCTCCCAAGCTCACCTGATGATGGAATAGGGCTCCGAAACCGGTAGTGAGAGCAGGTTGATCCGCATTATGACAAACACAGCGTAAAATTAAATTAAAAAGAGGATCAGCAGTTAAGTGGCAAGAATCCTTATATAATTTTATTGTATTTTTAATGGCACATCATAAAATATAAAAAAAAATCCCAAAAATTAAAAAAAATTATGGGATGGACCACTTTTTTTAATAAATGCCACTATTATAATAATAAAATAAATACACCATTAAAACTAAATAATAAAAGCCAAGTGTCGTTGTGGTTTTTATTTTTCAAGAAAAAGAAAACTTGAGGAATACGACTGGGTGTTGTTCTCTGAAGCTTTCACCGAATCTCTAAATTGCGAGAACTTTTTGAAAACTACTAGACGAAACATTTGAGTGTCATTAAATGAAAAAATGCAGAAGTGAAAAAGGTAAAAAATTATATTATAAGAAACAATTTTTTTAAGGAACAAACATATTTTCATCAAAATGTGTTTACTGCAAAATTTACCATTTTAAGAGTGCATGTTTCTTGCATAATGTTATAATTAAAAATCTACTAGTATATACAAATACACGGGTTAAAATAGCGAGTATACGAAAAAAAAATTATATAATTATTCTAAAATTGTTATGAAGTATAATTTCTGGAAATTCTAAAAATAAAAATGTAAATATTTTGATATCTTCAGGAGGTCTAAAGGTACATTCAGGCTGAGAGCGTCGAGCGTCACGTCCGCGTGTCAAAATGGAATCAATTCGCTTAACTTAAATTAGACCGTTCAGGCAGGCAGCGTCGCGTTTGGTGTTGCGCTAGCGTCCGCTGAGCGTCGGGGTTCGAGTTCAATGGGGCGGACGCGACGCTCGACGCTCTCAGCCTGAATGTACCTTAACGTGTATTATAATTTATTATTCCAGCTAAAAAAAAACTATTTAGATGAGTTCAACTACGGCAGCTAGCATAGTTTTAATCATCGGTTTTGCTAGTGGGGCCATAATTGGGGCTATAAAAATAAATAGCAAACCAATACATGAGATTTTGCTACAGGTGTTCGACAGATCGACCGTCTTCTGTTATGGACAGACAGGGCCGTTTTTGAACATTTCTCGCGGAATTCATTAACTCAGTGGGGGTGAAAGATACCCTCTCATAACTGCTAAGTATTTCTAATTCAGAGATTATATCGGCAATTTAAAAATAAGAACCTTTATTCTTCCGCAAATATATCCATAGGATTAGATCCATATATGGGCACTAAGTGGCGGCCTCGACGGCCAACGGCTATGATCTATGTTGGCAACTCAATTACTCTTGAAATTGACTGCAAAAATTGCTGATAACTTCAGCGTTCTGAGGCGGTGCCTGGACTTGCTGGAAAGATATGTTTTCAAGTTCCATTAGGGTAGTAGTGCTAGTAGTCCAAAGCCTACTAGTTAAAAGTGGCGAACTTTTAAAAATTCTGTATTTCGAAGGGAATTATAACAAAATATCAAGTGTGCAATATTTTTGGAAAGATACTTTTAAACCCTTCTTATTTAATTAAAAATATATAGGGTGTCCCAAATAAAAAATCAATTGTTCTGTTGATAACTCTTAAATTATTAATTTAAAAAAATTATACTTAAACCGTTAAATTCTACTTAAAAAGGTGCTTTGGAAACGTTTTCATAGAAATACAAAATTTTCCACATCAAAAAAGTTATATTGATTTGTTAAAAATGCACATTTTTGAAAAACACCCCGTAACTGCGGTTAACGGGGAAACGGTAACAGATATTGATGTGCGGATATGAAGATATTCATAAAACATTTTATCACTAGTCGATTACAAAAGTCTACCATTAATATTGCAAATTATATTTTATCCTCCCATAGTATATGCCTATTTAATTTTTTTAATATGTAACGAGCAGTTTGTTTACTCACTTGTTTCGTTGAACTGCTTGAATCCATTTTTGCTCTTGATCAAATCGGTGTGAGAAACTATGAAGCTATAAAATCTTGTTTCGGAAGAGTTGAATATCCGGGAAAGTTGAGTTATTGAAAGTTATTGCACCCAACAATGCAACGCCCTAATGCTCTCCGTTACGCGAAAACATTTTTTTGCTAATTTTATTAACATTTGAAATTTTGACAACACAACACGACGCCAGTTCGAATTCTTTATCACTTATTTTTTACTCTCCGAAACAGCGTTACATCACACAAACCTGGTACTTCCTTCAGATTGTTTAAATATACGTTTTTAACCACATAAATGGCCGTATCCTTTTTTTTACGTTAACTTAGAAGTTTGATTTTTTCATAGCTTGAAGGAACTGTAGTTGACCTGAGTATATAACTTTAATTTCAAATCGAGAGACAACAAAGTGATATACTATAAGGGTTCCGTTTTTTTTCCTTTTGAGGTACAAAACTCTAAAAATGAGATAAATTATTTATTTGCTATTTTTCTTTTTTGAATGTAGAATTTCTGCAAAAATCTTTTAGTCATTTTAGACGCAAGTTATTAATGGTCTCCTTTTGCTTTTCCTAAGAACTCTTTATTATTCTCTGCTTATTTTTCGACCCAAAAACGTTTTAAAACATCGTCTGTTCGATAAAACGATGCAAAAAGACGAATGCGTGACTAAGATTTATCGAAAAACTAATTTTTCTAACTAAAAACGAATCTATAACCCTCTCGGACTTTTAGGCGTCTTTATTTACAACGATTTAAGCACTCGATATTTTAACATTAATTAATTTGACAGCTCCAAAAGAAAACAAACAGTAAATCGAAGATTTTGTTTCCATGCAATCTTTATTTGTATTGGCTATTTTTGTATGCCAGCTAGAACAAATTTAACTAAATGTATTTTTCCTTTTTTGTTTGTCCTATAAAGTTTTAAAATTATTTAATGAATTTTTCGATAAATACCTATTTACAGTGTGTTGCAGCTCCAAACTTTAAACAAAAAAAATTCTATGTAGATTTTAAAAGGTGATGATTATAAATTTCTCATAATATATTAGAGGAAAATTTGTCTTAAACTTTTTTTGTGCTTTTTTGCCACAGCTACTGCCATTATTATATGACATTTGAACAATTTAATTTTTGAAATAGATAGCCATATGTTTTCTCCTTATGCCACAGTGGCTGTGGTGATCACTAAGTTTGACTTTTAGTCTAGATTATAAATTTTTTTGACAGGTAGTTTTTTTTGTCCAAAAATTTTAAATATTTTTTTTCTTAAAAACGGTTAATGTTAGGTATAGAGTGTTTAATATCAATATTCATAGAATTTTAGAGAGAATTTAAGTATGTAATAAAAAATGCGGGTACCCATTTAAAATAAGAAAGTTGCTGTCAACTTCCGGTATTTCCGGAAGTGCCGCCATATTGAAAATATTTTTAATCGATAGATCTCGCTGCAAAACTACGATGTGCAAAAAATCTCCGAGCTAGATGTTGTAGTTCTCTAGAAATTTTAATATATCGATATATCGTTGCCAGTACAGCGTAATAGACTCTTAAGAAAAAGCAGAAGATTAGTTTGTGATACTTTATAACGACCAGTGATCCATCTAACTCAAATTTTGCGAAAAAGTTTCAAAATTAAAGACTTTAATGTCAGTTTAAGAAGGTAGGTAATTTATTTCAAATTCATCATTGTTTCTCATATTCAAATATTTGAAACAATAGTAAAGGCAAATAAAATCAATTAGAAATATTTTTAAATATATATTACAAATAATATTTTTAACAATAATTTTACTTATTCCACGATATATCAGCACACTGGTACAATATAAAACTCTACAGATATTTAGCATTCAAACGTAGCCTGGATAATTTTTCATATATCTCGCTCACATACCTCATTTTATAAGGCGTCTTCTTTTAAAATTATTTGATGCTCTTGCTTGCTTAGCAGCACTTGGATGCCTTCAAGCCACTCAACACCAACGATATTACTTCTTTATGCAGAAGCTTCCTACTCCAGACGTCTGGATAGTCGACTTTATTAAAAAGTTCTGCAAGTTTATCACAGTCATATTCAAAGTTGGGAGTATTTACTTCTAAAGAAGGATTTTATTTTTAACTTATATCTTATTGTTAATCATAATTTAAAAATAAAGGGTGTAAACCTATAACAAGAAAGACATTTATGATAAAACTTCATGGGCAACTGATAAGATCATAGCTAGAGTACCGTTTTTTTTGCCAACTTTAGAACTTTCACTTATTTTAGAATAGTTAGATGAGTGTTTATTTTCACGTTATATTATCACCTAAAATGTTTATTGTATTTCATGGTTGTTACCTATAAAATATAGAGGGAATTATGCCATCTTAATTCTTGTTAATAATGTTCCAAGAGAGTTATGATTATTTATGGTTAGCGTAACCAAAACTATACAGGGTGAATCTTAAATAAGTGTAAATATTTTCAGGGCTGGTAGATCTCGATAAAACAAAAATATTTTCTCTTTGCCGTTTTTCAAATAAGGTCAAAATAACCGAGTAATTTTTTCAACATTCAAAATTGTTTTTTTCTTAAATTTTGAGAACCACTGGACCTTCTCTGTGTTTGTTTTTTTCTTGTAAATTTAATCTACTACCTATTATCAAGAAATTGTGTTTCTTAACCAAAAACTAAAAAAAAATTCCCAAAAAATTTTTTCGCGAAAAAAATTTCATATTTTTGTTTCTAGTCGAAACATACTACCCCTAAAAATATTTGCACTTATTTAAGACTCACCCTGTATAAACTTATATTAATTTAGTCAAAAATAAATAACTTTATTTAATAAATAAATAGCAATAGAGCATTTTTGTATTTACAACTGGTTTATATATCTTGGGTACCTTTATTTTGTACCTTAAGGATTGTCTATTGATATTATTTGATTGACCAAAATTTTCTCTAGCTAAACTAAATAAATAAATCACTATCATATCAATTAGAGCACATTTCAGCATATAAAACAATATTTTATTTTAACGTAGTTCTAGTTCTGTTAGATTGACTCATTTTCTCATTAATTTCCTGCAATGTCAAGCCCTTTGTTTCTATCACGCACAGAAACACAAACGAAGCATACAACGCCATTGATCCCGAAAATAAGTAAAACGCACCACTAGTACCAATAGCAGCCCGAAGGTTGTTATAGTAAAATGTCATGATAAACCCAGTGAACCAGTATAGACTGGACACAACCGAGGATCCGGCAGATCTGACATTTAATGGGAACAGTTCGCTCATTATAAGGAAGGGTAATCCACCCATACCACAGTTAAAAAAGACGAAGAATAGTATCAGGCATAACAGTGGAAGCCAGTTTATTAATGAAGTATTCCTACTTGTGTTTTCCTGGAACACAAAGAAGGTAGCTAGCACAGCCAGAGTAAACATGAGTCCTGAAGAAGCAAAAATTAACATTCTTTTTCTACCAAAACGATCTACTCCGAGAGGAGTTAGATATACAGATAAAAATTGAGCTACACCAACTAAAATTGATGAAACATCTGAGGTTAACTTACTACCAGAGTGTTTAAAAATAATTTCAGTGTAAGAATATATAATGTTGATCCCAGAAAATTGTTGAAGGCATGTTAGTACTAGAGACACAAAGAAAGCTCTTCTAGCTGCGTTAGTTTTGAATATAGAAAGGACTCCATCGTTTTGTATTTTAGCAACATTCTCTTGTATGGATTTTATTTCACCTCCAGTTTTATCAGAATTTCTGAGCTTTTAAAACTTCTGAAGCTTTGACAATTTCGAACTTCTGAACTAAGTAGTATGGACTTTCAGGTACTATAGTAACAGTCAGTACTAATCCTAGGGCAGAGATACCTGCTATAATCAAATTAAAGTCTCTTATTGAAGTATAAGGTCCAATTGAGTATGTTAAAAGAGTTCCTAGATTGATACAGATTGAAGTTGTAGAGTACAGTATTCCTCTGTTACGACTTTCAGCAACTTCACCGAAATATACAGCTCCCATTGTCATAGCTGAGCTGATACTCATGCCAGCTGCCAACCTACTGACATAGTACAGCCAAATGTCAGCTGCAAAAGCTGCTGTTAGTGCAGCTAGTAGGTTTGGTAAGTGGATAAATGCAATGGAGTACTTTCTTCCGAATTTTTCGGATATGAAGCCTGTTATTGGTGGGCCTATGATGCCTCCAATAGATGCAAGAGCTGCGATTAGTGATATTTCAACAGAAGTGATGATCCGGTTCAGAGGATTCTGGTCTAAGGTGTCTTCTGAGGTGAGTTTTGGTAGTATTGGAGATGGCCAAGTGAGTAGCATGCCGCATAGTAGACTAATGAGATTCACTGTAACGAATAAAAAGGAAAATAATAGTAACTTAGTAATAGTTTTTATAACTATCATGTCATTCGCACTAGTGAAGTTAGCTTAGTATCGGCATTTTAAAAAATAACGTGGAAAATTTACAATCTACATATCCTTACAAGAGGAAAAACTTTTTATTATTTTGAAATTTTGAGAAAAAATCATATTTCGTAAAAAAATTGCTCGTTCTAAAATGGTTAATCCCGTTTACGCTTTTCCAAATTTCCATACCGTTTTAGAGAAAATTATAAAAATTCAAACTTTGGTTGAATTTTTAGGGTAATATAATTGTGATTAATATCATATTTTTTGTTGTTGATAAAGTGTCACATTTTCCGATAACTTTCCGTAGCATTGAACTAAATAAATTTTGTGCTTCTTTACATTTTGAAACGGCAAAAAATATGACGTTAATTAAAATTCTATCAATAACAATCTATTAAAGAATTAAAACTGAGTTATATTACCACAAAAACGCATTTTGATTTTTAGGACTTATTTTTTTAATTTTCTCTTAAACGGTATGGAAAATTGGAAAAGTATAAACGGAATTAACCATTATAGAACAAGCAGAACTTTTTATGAAGAATGCCGTCTTTTCAAAATGTCAATAATAAAAAAGTTTTTCCTCTTGCCAAAACAATGCGGGGACCCACTGTATAGTATTGTCAAATATAAATTGCAGATTTGTTGAGATAAGTTATCACAACCTGTATATTTATTATCTTTAAGATAGAGATAAATTGAATAAAGTGATATAATAATATTCTAATAATATTTTCGGATAGTAAATTGATTATTTATAATTTCAATATATTTTATTGTTTTGATGCTTTAGATAAACAATGATATATTTAGTTTTTTTTTGTACTATTACAAAGTCCAAACAACTAGGTGAAATTGTATAATTTTTTAAGGCCAAAAAAATAATGTGATATTTTTATTTCAAACGTCACAAAAGTACTAATTTTTGCGACGTGATTAACGATATAAAAAAGTCATTTTAACGCCTAGGCATAAAAGTACGAAAAAATATATTATTAAACTAACATAAAGCGTCAAATTCGACGAGCGTAACCATAGTTTCTCGATATATAATTACGTACAAGGTATTTTTTTGGAATTAATTTCTATATTAGCAGTTCAAGTCAACTCTTATACAGGGTGTCCCAGAAATAAGTGCAAATATTTTAACTGGTAGCATACCCCAATAACACGCCTAGTTCAACCCCCAAAACACGCCTATGAGGTTTTTTCGCAAAAAAAAATTTGAAAATTCGAAATTTTTTGAATAAATTTTTGGAAATTTTTTTAGTTTTTAGTTAAAAAACATAATTTCTTGATAATATGGCAACATAGGTATTAGATTAAATTTGCAAGAAAGAAAATCCAGAAAAGATCCAGTGGTTCTCAACATTTTAGCAAAAAATATTTTTTTTGGAAATTTTCAAAGTAAAATAACTCCCTTATTTTGGACTTATTTGAAAAACGATAAAGAGAAAATATGTTTCTTTTATCGAGATCTACCACTCCTTAAAATATTTGCACTTATTTCTGGGACACCCTGTATAATTATACCTATACAAGGTATGACTTAAATTTTTTTATCTTATTTCGAACATTTCAAATTGTTTAAAAATTATTTGTGGCGTTAAAAAAAATTGCATATTCCATTCGGAGTAAAAATGACTTTTTGGTTTGAAAAGTGTCAAATTTTACTCCTGATAAAACAATATACTACTTTTTCACTGCATACTTCAAAATTGCCTCTTGTAAATAAATGTCACTGTAAATTGTTAATAACATTAGATATTCTTATTTAAATAAACTTACCTATTAAGACTATAAAATAAAATCTATATTTTTCTGTAAAGTTATTCATATCTTGGCCCTGTTTAAATACATAGTATTTCTTTACACAAAAATATATACATTTTATCACCACACTGCTTAAGTTATGACTAAGGATTGTATTAAAATAATTTTGATTGAATCAGTCTTACTATCTTATCATTTCATGAGGTATTCCTCGTACTATTTGTATCTTTATTATTTTGCTCTTATATGTATATTGCATTATCTTAGATTATACGAAGCGAAGAAAAAAAATATTTATGTAACTCTATGCGTCGCATTTCTGTAATTAGTTCAACCATTTTGGCTCATTATGTCTGCTCACTATATCTATACAACATGTAAATAGTAAACAACAACGATGTACGTAAAACAACTTTTTTATATTTAGTATTACGTATTATTAATTGATTGTGATAGTTATTGACATTTGATATAGTGATATTTAATATAATTATGTTTAGATGGTATTAAGAATAATAAAATTCTATTCCAACAAGTAAAACTCTACCTTCAGTAGGTACCTATAAAAAGATTTTTATTTTTGTTGTTTATTCTATGTTTAACAGGAATAAATTCTCAATACACAAACGCGGATTTTTCATCCAAAGATATTTTTGTCAAACCTATTACAGATATTACACAACTTAATATGGCAACACTATCGCTCTGTCGCTTTCTTATATGCCTTAGCTAGCCGAATTAGAGAAAATGGGTGTTTTATGCGTTGGCCGCAGTGGCTCCACCGTACACCACTTGAGACGTAAGGGGAATTCAATAATAAATGATACACTCTCCTGTACACAATATATGAGGTCAGTCATCAGTATAGTCAACGACGTGACGACGTACGTTACTCAGGTCGTCAGTAATTCGAGTACCGCGCATTGTTCAGTGAACATCGCAGCTCTCATAGTGTTTCGCGCTCGGTAGTGCCTCGCGCTCGGTAAGTGCTTCCTTACATCACAAGCTTGCTCGACTCTTCAGAGCAAGCTCCGCTCAATACGGCCCTCTCCAAGGGTCGTTTCTCCTTTTTCCCAATGGCCTATCATGGCTCCCAAGAAAAATAAGGCTAATGTCCCGAGATTAGAAAAAACTCTTTTAGATTCAGATTCCTTATGTTCAGATTCCAAACCCATCCTATTTCCTGTCGATCGCAAGATCGCAACCCATCCTGAACCATTCATCAGGCTTGATCGGTCAAGGGATTACTTCCTTGACGAAATTCAAGACCTAATTTACTCCTATCATTTCTTTAGAGAAAAGAAAAATCTAGTTCGATCAATTCTTGAGCGTCATAAAATCACCCATAACGAAATAAGCTTCAGTAGAAACGTGATCATTAAGAAGACGCGTCAGGCCAGTTCTGACGAGTCTCTTGCGTCATCACCGATCCCAGAGATAAAGTTAGCCTCAAGGGAGGCTTCCCCAGCTCGACCTCCATCCCCACCCAGCACATCATCTTCAGGTGCAAATCCCGATAAAAATAAGCCCGATTGCCCGGAACGTCATGTCCCAAAAATCGTAAACCCTCCCGCTGTTGCTCCTCAAACGCAACAGGCGTCCCAACCCAAACCCCCCTGCTGTTCTTCAAACACAGCAGGAGTCTCAACCTAAAATTCCCCCTGCTGCCCCTCAAATGCAGCAGGAGCCTCAATCTAAAAGCAAAGGGCCCAAAAAGCCTCCCCAAGTCGTACTTCGTGATACTCGTCTCTGGATGAGCATCACAAGAATTTTCAAAGAGCAGAAAATCTGCTTTTCTGAAGCCAAAATTGTGCCTCTCGGCATTAGAATCACTCCCTCTTCTTCTGATGACCATAGGGCCATCGTCGACTATTTTAAAAGCAAGAAAATACCCTTTCATACTTATTTTTCCCCTGATGGACAGGGATCTTAATGTTCTAATCAAAGGTGTTGAAGTTTTTGTCGACAACTCGGCAGTAATTGAGGACCTTACTTCCCAAGGCTTTGAGGTCAGAGAAATGCATCGTCTCTCACGAGACGGTATTCCTATGGCCGTCGTCAAGGTCAGAGTACCCAAACACCAAACCCACATCTTCGACATCACGCATGTGGGCTCGCTGAGGGTTCGGGTGGTGACGCCGAGGCGCTGTAATGGGGTACGTCAGTGCCACAATTGCCAGCAATTCGGCCATGCCGCCTCGAATTGCTTTGCGGCCCCGCGTTGTGTGAGGTGAGCCAAATCCCATCACACCACATCCTGTGATAAAGAGGCTGATGCACCTGCAATTTGTTCAAATTGCGGAGGTCCGCATCCAGCTAGCCACAATTCACGCCCAAAAAATCCGAGAAATCGTAATCCCAGTATTAACATCCTTAGTCAGCCGGAACCCTCAAAGGTCCCTACTCCTATCCCTCCAAATCCTACACTTTATGCTTCAGTGCTCAAAAGCAATCTCAACAACTCGCCACAAGGAAATACCCCTGAGTTATAGTTATATTGTCTAATAATTTAAATATCTTTAAAATCGCTTAATTTTATTGAAAAAAAACACCCTGTGTATATTTTCGTCATGAAATTTTACTGTTATTGTCGGAGAACCAAACTGGGAACAGTGGCACAATTCATAACCATAGGAAATATAATTCTTTAGCTAGCATGTCCAGTATTGGCTTATGTCCGCCTCTACTATTTTTAAAAATTAAAATTTATAGCCCAAACTCAACCGACTATACGTCGCCACGGCTTTGTAGAGACCGAATTTTTGGAAAACATAAACATATAATACGTATATACAGTTTCTGTTGTACTTTTTAAGTAAATAAATGATCGAAAATACAATATAATACTAGTGATGTTGGTAGCGAATATTTACATTCGAATTTTGCGATCCCAAAATCGCGAATATTCGCAAAAATCCGAATTTGCAAGAAATTTCTTTTCGAAATTCAAGACATTGAGCAAACATTTAACGATAGTGTATCAAGTATGCCTATTCTTAAATCAGAAGAGAAAGCATGTTTCTCCGCCTTACAAAATAGAAAACGTATGGTTCTTAAACTAATGCATTTTGCCGCGAATCTCTTGGACCCCTCTTTTTCCTGGGAGAGCACCTTAACAATGAAGAACACATAGCCGCTATGGAATTTATCAACAGTATCACCAACAAACATCCTCAGTTTGTCAATAATAAAGAAGCCATTTTTACAGATGTAAAAAATTATTGCGCCAAATCGGGTTTATGGGCTCTCGACTACGTTTGGATGTCAGTTAAAAATGTAGACTGTCTAAGTTGGTGACAAGCAATGTGTAAAAATACTCAGTTGAAATATTTAGCTGTTGCTCTGCTGTCCATACCAACATCATCTGCAGCCACTGAGAGAAGTTTTAGTACTTACAGTTTTATCCATACTAAAAAAAGGAATCACTTAACTGCACAAAGAGCCGGCAAAATAATGTTCGTAACTCATAACAAAAAATAATTACTACAAAAACAAAAAGTGATTATGGAGCGTGATACTCAACAATATGAAACTCCTCCAGAACCACTAGAACCCGTAGAGGTAGAGGTCCATCCTTCAGAATCAGAACCAGATGATACATCAAATATATCTGTTTTTTAAATTTATATTTCGTGCTTTTTTGTTTTTTTTTTAAGTTCATAATTATAGTTTATAGTTTAAGTACAAAGTACAAAAGTTACCAAATGATTTTTGTATGTGTTATGTTCTTGACTTTTATGAGTTATGTATTGTTTATTAAAAATATAATAACTAATATTATGTTTATTGTTTTTTTTCCACTTACATGTTGGTATCAAATGTCTATCTACATAATTTATTCTTTTATTGTATCAAGAAAAAATATGTAAAATTGTAAAATTTCCCAAAATTTCATAAATTTCCGAAAGTTTCCGAAAGTTTCGGAAATTCCCTGCAACAATCAAACATTTCTGAAATATTAACATCACTACATAATACTATTATTAATTTCAAATTATTATAAAAATCATTTTTTACATTATATTGATTAATTACTTAGATTAATTAACTGTTGCGCTATTAATAGATGTTATCAGGGTTTTAAATAAACTAGATCAATTACTGATCGCACGTGCATAAAGTTACACGTATTGGACTTTAACTAATATTAATACAGGTTAGTGGGCACGATAGGATGCGTGTAAAGATATTATTTTATATAAATTTCTTGTTACTTACCTTAAAAATAATTAATAATAAAATAAATTATATTAAAACGGATTTGCTTCACAATGATTACTTTGAGAGTTTCTCGACAAAATTATGTCGAACTTTTGCAGACTCATTGGTGCACCAGCCTGAGGAATATGCTGCCATCTCTTCCTTTACTGAAATTGAAATTTCTAAAATTTTATGACAATTAACGATCTTTCTAAGAGCCTTAGGAACAGTTAAAAAGGTCAAAAATGGACATTTTTTCACGAAATAAAATAATGTAATTTTATCACAAAACCAATTAATATATATGTCGTAGTACCATAGTGTATTCCGTCTTTTCATGAAGATCCTCATCACTTAATGAAAAAAAACTAACCTAATAACATAACTAAACTACTAACCTAACCGACGCGACGTTATTAAGTGACCTAGGATCTTCATGAAAAGACCGAATACACTATGAGACTACGATATATATAAGCTCAAATATTTGCGTGTTTTTGAAAAGTATATAAAATAAACCTTAAAGTGCTCAAAAAATGTTCACTAGGTTTACTATTTTTGTAAGAGTCTTGAAAACAGTAAAAAATGCCAAAAATTGACAATTTCTGGATTTTTTTCATATAGTTATGAAAATTGACGATTTAGTTATGAAAATTGGCAAAATTTTTAAACATTTTCAAAAATTGCTCATATTGCTCATTAACAAAATCGATTTTACCACAAGACCAAAGCTAATATTTTCATGTGAGAGAGCATAAACTAGGATAAAACACCTTATGTCTAGTTTCATATTCATGGTCAACATCTTCAATAGATATTTCCCCTGATAAATGCATTTTATAACATCTAGGCAGTATAGCGGACGCATATCCAGTAGATGTGCCTGCTTAAAGAGAACGTTTGAAGAGAAAGTTTTCTTTTTATTGTAAATAATTTTTATGAACCATTTTTGAAAAGAATACAAGCCTTTTAAATGACATTTAGCCGCACCACCCCACCCTAGAATTCCATATGTCAAATGAGATTGTACAAGGAATGAGTACAGGATTCTAAGCTGTTTGACGCCCAAAAAACTTTTCAAATAATTAAATTTCGGCAACAATTCTGGCAATTTTTAGTTACATTATTAATATGAATATTCCATTTAAGATCTTTGTGGATTGTAACCCCTAAATATTTTATAAAATCACATTCCGGTATTACATTATTATTGGTTATTTGTAATCTGTCCCAATCTGATTCATTATTTTTATAAATAGAGAAGGATATAAATTTGTTTTTGTCGTAGTTTAATGTTAATTTGTTTTTGACAAACCAGGTATTAATTGTCTGAAGTCTTCCTCTGCTAATCTTTTCAAATTCGACCAAGAGTTAGATTTATAAAATATCGCTGTATCATCTGCGTAGCTAAAAATTTCTGCTTTTGTGTTAATTGTAAGTAGATCAGTAATATAAATATCAAACAATAACGGATCCAACACAGTGCCTTGTGGTACACCATGCTCAATATTTCCTGGCTTACTATTAGTATCTCCCAAATTAACATATTGTGATCTGTTCTTAAGGTAACTTTTTAAAATACTAGGGCTGTTTCCTCGTATTCCATATCTCTCTAATTTGTCTAAAAGTATTTTGTGATTTACCGTATCAAATGCTTTAGCGAGATCTACGAATATACAGAGGCTTCGATGTCCTGAGTCTAGAGCATCATAAATTGATGATGTCAATGCATGAACGGCATCCTGTGTTGATTTGCCTTCTAAAGAACCAAATTGATTTTTTGATATTATGTTAAATTTTAACAGACGTTTTTTTATAACTGTTTCAAAAATTATATGATGATTAATGATTATTATATGATGAGATAGACTCAAGAAAGAGAAACAAAATAGATCTAGAAGATCGCGGTGGTTAGCTTGCCCCCTCCCGTTCAATCTACAACGCAAAAGTTCGAAAAGTTAATTCACCCCAATCCCTCCAAAATCCACCCTTAACCTTGGAATAAAACCAAGATCGAGTGTTTGTTTGTGTGGAATGCATGTGCTGAACCCTGCTTTATCGACCGTCGCCAGCTAAATGCCCTCTGTGTAACAGGTTGCTTATCGATTTAGGAAACAATGGCCCTCATATTGCCCGTTCTTTGTTGATTCGGCTACATCATGATTATTCGTTTTTGTCTATTTTTCTATTGTTTTTATTGACAATTTTTCTCTATTAAGCACTGTGTTTGTTTTTGTATTCATCTTTTCAAAAAATACTAATTGGTACTTGCAAAGGAAACAATGTTTTTGCGACGTTTCGTGACTTTATTGTTGCTTCTTCAGGCACCGAAACATATATTAATCCATATTATGCCTACAATCGTCATGAATGTTTGTAGGCATAATATGGATTAATATATGTTTTGGGTAAGTGGTCAGTTAATTTTATTTTGATATTTTTTAAAAAACTGCTTCTCCAACAGTGCCTGAAGAAGCGACAATAAAGTCGCAAAAACATTGTTACCTCTACGCCACCGGGCACATAGTAAGCAAAAGTAATACCACAAGTAATATACCCCCCCCCCTTGGCGACAGGTCCAGGAAGCATTTAAGCAAAATGTACCATTATATAGTCCATAATGTGATTTTCCCTGCTCTCATTGGTGTCAACCGTGACTAAAATGTGGTACGTTCTGCCATATTCTTTCCAGCATCATGCAAATGTTTGGACAATGCAGATTACACTAACTTGTTATAAACGCCATTATTAAAATCCTTGATTTTTAGGAATGACCACAGAATTATCTTATTTAATATTTGATCGTCTTTTAGGACAAACGTGAAATGTTAAGAAACCGCCTATTTTATAAAAATATTAGTCTGACACTTCTGAAAAATTGTTTGTTTGATTTCCGTGTGTCGTGGCGTCTGTGTGACACAGACACAAACATTCCCTAAGATCCCAATAATTTACAAATATAAGTTATCCACTAAAAGTATTTTTTTGCTAGTTCGTTAACGATTGCTTCTTCGAAACCTTCTTCTGTACCTGGCAAGGATGAAGCAATTAAACTATTTTTGAAAGATTTATACAGGGTGGCGCACCTCATTCGGCTCGGTTGATTATAAAAAAACGGAAAGATGTAGAAACAATTTAAAATTATTTTTAAATGTACAAGGTGTGTCAGAACTAAGATCCATACCAAAGACCGGCGTGAAGATAGCCACGGTTTTCCATCCACGGTTTCAGAAAAATCCCAACCATAGTAAACATATGGCAACGACGCTTTTCGTCCGATTTCAGCCACATCCACGGTTTTCGGTGTCGAAACGCCTCAATTAAAATATATCTACAGCGACACTTTTCTGTTGTTTATTATTAATAAAGATTTAGAAGAATTACATAATAAGTTAATAGAAATGGTCGAGTTTATATTTATATAAAATGAACAATTATTTATGAGAGATATAGATTTAACTTTAAAAATCCTCTTTTAAAATTTAAATTCTATCTAGTTCTTAGCAAAATTTGATACTAATTTATTAAAGGTTGTGCCACAGCGAGACCCTTTGGAAAAGATGTATAGGTGACTAGGGTACACTACCCTATACTCAAAACCATTTGCCGGTCTTTAGGGAAAGGGCCAGATTCAAAAAACCGATATTTTACATAAAATTAGACAGCAAAAAAAATCGCCACCAATTTGTTAAGGGTTGTGCCACAACGAGGCCATCTGGAAACGATGTACAGATGACAAGGGTACACCACCCCGTATTCAAAATCATTTGCCGGTCCGTAGAAAAAGGGCCAAGTACAAAAAACCGCTGATTTTCCTAAAAATTAACAGAAAAAAATTGTAGCTCATTTATTAAGGGTTGTGCCGCAACGAGACCATCTGGAAACGGTGTACAGATGACAAGGGTACACCACCCCGTATTCCAAATCATTTGCCGGTCCGTAGGAAAGGGCCAAGTTCAAAAAACCGCTGTTTCTCTTGAAATTAACAGAAAAAAAAAACAAAGCTCATTTATTAAGGAAGAAACGAGACCACCTGGAAACGATGTACAGATGATAAGGGTATACCACCCCTGGGTATTCAAAATCATTTGCCGGTCCGTAGGAAAAGGGCCAAGTTCAAAAAACCGCTGTTTCCCTTGAAAATTAACAGAAAAAAAATTGTAGCTCATTTATTAAAAGTTGTGCCGCAACGAGACCACCTGGAAACGATGTACAGATGACAAGGGTACACCACCCCATATTCAAAACCATTTGCCGGTCCGTAGAGAAAGGACCAGAATCAAAAAACCGCTGTTTCTCTTGAAAATTAACAGAAAAAGAATTGTAGCTTTTTTATTAAGGGTTGTGCCGCAACGAGATCACCTGGAAACGATGTACAGATGACAAGGGTACACCACCCCGTATTCAAAACCATTTGCCGGTCCGTAGGGAAAGGGCCAGAATCAAAAAAACTGTCATTTTACCTTAAAAATAAAAAAAAAAAAAAAATCGCCGCCAATTTGATAAGGGTTGTGCTGCAACGAGACCACCTGGAACGATGTACAGATGACAAGGGTACCAATTCATATTCAATTTTGTTAATTTTCAGAGAAACAGCGGTTTTTCTGTCTCTTTCCCAGCGGGATCGGCAAACGATTTTGACTGCACACGCTTCCAGTGGTCATCGCCCCATCGCTTCTGCCAATTCCTCTCAAGAGGCTAGTCTCTGCTCTGACCGGCAAGATTTTGAACGGCTTGGTGACTAATTGCACATCGTTTGGCATCGTCCCTGACGAGCTGGCTGAATTTTTTTTCGTTAATTTCAGAGAAAGAGTTTTTACTTCGTCGCGATCGGCAGCATCACGGTGGTATACCTCATCACCCGTACATCGTTTACAGCCAGGTTATCAGTCCCCACAATTATACTTTTTTTCTGTTAATTTTTAGATCAGCGTACGGATCGCAATATTTTATCACGGCGGCCCGTCATCGGCAGCTGAGCCAGTTGCGGCGCAACTCTTAATAAATGAGTTACAATTTTTTCTGCTAATTTTAAGAAACAGCGTTTTTAGCCTCTGGTTCTTTCAGGCGACGGTACGAAAGCTTCTTAATATAGTAGTATCGTGTTATTTAAACAGACAAATCCCTAATAAATAAGCTACAATTTTTTTCGTTAATTTTAGGAGAATTCAGGAGCTTGAACTTGCTTCTCATGGACCGGCAACATTTATCACGGGTGGCAGGTATCGCTTCAGATGGTTCTCAGCACAACCCCACGCAATTTTCGTTCCAAGAGAAACAGCGGTTTTTCGTCTTTTTCCGGCAATGATTTACCAGCGGGTGGCGCACCCGTGCTTCCAGCAGCATCAACCCCAATGCTTGCCAATTTCAGAAACAGCGTTTTTTGAACTTGGCCTCGATCGGCAAACGATTTTGGCTGCGGTGCCTGTCGCCTGTGCAGCCATCGCTTCCAGGCACAACCCTGGTCAACGAGCCACTTTTTCGTTAATTAAGAACAGCGGTTTGTTGCCGACCGGCAAATTTGAATGATGGTGGAACAAGTCATCTGGCGTCATCGCTTCTCTGCAGCACGTCCATGTCGCAAAGCCTGTTAAAACAGCGGCGCTCTGTACATCGCTCAGGCGGCGTCAACCCCTTAACAATTATGGCGATTTTTTCTGTATAATTTTAGTAAAATGACAGTTTATCAATTTTTTCTGCGGGACGGTGCGCAATGAGCCTACAGGGTGTACCCTGTCATATGTAAACAGATTGGTCAACTGCTGGCTGCTGTTAATTTTCAAGAGAAACAGCTGTTTTTTGAACTTGGCTCCTTTCCTACGGACCGGCAAAAGATTTTGAATACGGTAATTTCAATACCTCGGGTGTGTTATCAGGTATCAAATCCTGTCAGAGCTGGCTTGTTAATTAAAGAAAACGCGGTTTGATGCTCCTGCAAACGGTTTGGTCAGGTGGTGTGCCTGTGGCCAGGTCTGCCGTGTTGCTGGGTCCTTATCAGTCGAGTTCTGTTTTTTTCGTTACTCTAAATCGTTACTGAAACAGCGGTTTTTTGAACTTGGTCCTTTTTCTACGGACCGGCGATTTTATCGACGGGTAGCCTGCATCGCTCCAGACCGTTGCGCCGTTACTCTTGGTCAGCCGCTGGCCTCTCTGTTGACTTCTCATGTTCCACGGACCGGCAAATGGTTTTGAATACGGGGTGGTGTAGCAAGAAAAAAAATTGTAGCTCATTTATTAAGGGTTGTGCCGCAACGAGTCCATCTGGAAACGATGTACAGATGACAAGGGTATACCACCCCATATTCAAAACCATTTGCCGGTTCGTAGGGAAAGGGCCAGAATCAAAAAACCGCTGTTTTTCTTGAAAATTAACAGAAAAAAAATTGTAGCTCATTTATTAAGGGTTGTGCCGCAACGAGTCCATCTGGAAACGATGTACAGATGACAAGGGTATACCACCCCATATTCAAAACCATTTGCCGGTCTGTAGGGAAAGGGCCAGAATCAAAAAACCGCTGTTTTCTTGAAAATTAACAGAAAAAAAATTGTAGCTCATTTATTAAGGGTTGTGCCGCAACGAGTCCATCTGGAAACGATGTACAGATGACAAGGGTACACCACCCCGTATTCAAAATCATTTGCCGGTCCATAGGAAAAGGGCCAAGTTCAAAAACCGCTGTTTCTCTTGAAAATTAACAGAAAAAAAAATTGTAGCTCATTTATTTAGGGCTGTGCCGCAACGAGACCACCTGGAGACGATGTACAGATGACAAGGGTATACTACCCCATATTCAAAACCATTTACCGGTCCGTAGGGAAAGGGCTACAATAAAAAAATCGCTGTTTTTCTTGAAAATTAACAGAAAAAAATTGTAGCTCATTTATTATACAGGCCGCAACGAGACCACCTGGAAACGGTGTACAGATGACAAGGGTAAACCACCCCGTATTCAAAACCATTTGCCGGTCCGTAGGAAAAGGGCCAAGTTCAAAAACCCGCTGTTTCTCTTGAAAATTACCAGAAAAAAATATTTATTATGTATAAAAAATTTATTAAGGGTTGTTCCGCAACGAGTCCATCTGGAACGATGTACAGATGACAAGTGGTACACCACCCCGTATTCAAACCATTTGCCGGTCCGTAGGAAAAGGCCAAGTTCAAAAAACCGCTGTTTTTCTTGAAAATTAACAGAAAAAAATTGTAGCTCATTTATTAAGGGTTGTGCCGCAACGAGACCATCTTGAAACGATGTACAGATGACAAGATGACAAGGGTACACCACCCGTATTCAAAACCCATTTGCCGGTCCGTAGAAAAAGGGCCAAGTTCAAAAACCGCTGTTTTTCTTGAAAATTAACAGAAAAAAAAATTGCAGTCATTTATTATGGGTTGTGCCGCAACGAGACCACCTGGAAACGATGTGTACAGATGATAAGGGTACACCACCCCATATTCAAAACCATTTGCCGGTCCGTAGAAAAAGGGCCAAGTTCAAAAACCGCTGTTTTTCTTGAAAATTAACAGAAAAAAATTGTAGCTCATTTATTAAGGGTTGTGCCGCAACGAGTCCATCTTGAAACGATGTACAGATGACAAGGGTACACCACCCCGTATTCAAACCATTTGCCGGTCCGTAGGAAAGGGCCAAGTTCAAAAAAACGCTGTTTTTCTTGAAAATTAACAGAAAAAAAAATTGTAAAATTATTTATTAAGCGGGTTGTGCCGCAACGAGACCACCTGGAAACGATGTACAGATGACAAGGGTACAACACCCCGTATTCAAAACCATTTGCCAGTCCGTAGAAAAGGGCTGTTCAAAAACGCTGTTTTTCTTGAAAAGTAACAGAAAAAAATTGTAGCTCATTTATTAAGGGTTGTGCCGCAACGAGACCACCTGGAAACGATGTACAGATGACAAGGGTACACCACCCCATATTCAAACCATTTGCCGGTCCGTAGGGAAAGCGCCAGAATCACAAAACCGCTGTTTTTCTTGAAAATTAACAGAAAAAAAAAAATTAGCTCATTTATTAAGTGGGTTGTGCCGCAACGAGACCACCTGAAACGATGTACAGATGACAAGACTACACCACCCCGTATTCAAACCATTTGCCGGTCCGTAGGAAAAGGGTCAAGTTCAAAAAACCGCTGTTTTTCTTGAAAATTAACAGAAAAAAAATTTTAGCTCATTTATTAAGGGCTGTGCTGCAACGAGACCACCTGGAAACGATGTACAGTTGACAAGGGTACACCACCCCATATTCAAAACCATTTGCCGGTCCGTAGGAAAGGGCCAAGTTCAAAACCGCTGTTTTCCTTTGAAAATTAACAGAAAAAATTGTAGCTCATTTATTAAGCGTTGTGCCGCAACGAGTCCATCTGGTAACGATGTACAGATGACAAAAGTACACCACCCCGTATTCAAAACCATTTGCCGGTCCGTAGGAAAAGGGCCAAGTTCAAAAAACCGTTGTTTTTCTTGAAAATTAACAGAAAAAAAATTGTGGCTCATTTATTAAGGGTTGTGCCGCAACGGGTCCACCTGGAAACGATGTACAGATGACAAGGGTACACCACCCCGTATTCAAAAAACCCATTTGCTGGTCCGTAGGAAAAGGGGCCAAGTTCAAAAACCGCTGTTTTTCTTGAAAATTACCAGAAAAAAAATTGTAGCTCATTTATTAATGGTTGTGCCGCAACGAGTCCAACTGGAAACGATGTACAGATGACAAGGGTACACCAAACCGTATTCAAAATCATTTGCTGGTCCGTAGGAAAAGGGCTAAGTTCAAAAACCGCTGTTTTTCTCTTGAAAAATTAACAGAAGCAATACGTAACTGAACGAAGCATACTGAT
>NW_022147537.1:567906-658231 GCF_002938485.1 Sitophilus oryzae
TTTTTAACTTGGCCCTTTTCCTGCGGACCGGCAAATGATTCTGAATACAGGGTGCTGTTACCCTTGTCATCTGGTACATCGTTTCCAGGTGGTCTCGTCGCGGCACAACCCTTAATAAATGAGCCTACAATTTTTTTCTGTTAATTTTCAAGAATAACAGCGGTTTTTTGAATTTGGCCCTTTGTCCTACGGACCGGCAAATGATTTTAAATAGGGGGTGGTGTACCCTTGTCATTTGTACATCGTTTCCAGATGGACTCGTTGTTACCGCGCACAACCCCTGTTAATAAATGCAGCCGTACACATTTTTTTTCTGTTTAAAAAAAAAAAAAAAACAGCGGTTTTTTGCACTTGGCCCTTTTCCTACGGACCGGCCAATGATTTTGAATACGGGATGTGTACCCTTGTCATCTCTACATCGTTTCCATATGGACTCGTTGCGGCACAACCCTTGTAATTAAATGAAGCCTACAATCCCTCTCTCTCTTTTCTTGTTTAATTTTCAAGGAAAAACCAGACGGGTTTTTTTGCTGAACTTGGCCCTTTCCCTACGGGCCGGCTAATGGTTTTGAATACGGGGTGGAGTACCCTTGTCATCTGTAAATCGTTTCCAGATGGTCTTGTTGCGGCACAACCCTTAATACATGAGCTACAATTTTTTTCTTTATATTTATATATATACCTATTTAACTTGTGATCGTCATCCTTTCCTACGGACCGGCAAAGGATTTTGAATACGGGGTGATATACCCTTGTCATCTGAACATCGTTTCCAGATGGACTCGTTGCCGCACAACCCTTAATAAATGAACTACAATTTTTTTCTGTTATTATATATATTATTCTTTTTTGAACTTGGCCCTTTTCCTACGGACCTGCAAATGGTTTTGAATACGGAATGGTGTACCCTTGTCATCTATACATCGTTTCCAGATGGCTCGTGCGGCACAACGCTTAATAAATGAGCTACAAATTATCTTCTGTTAATTCTCAAGAAAAACAGCGGTTTTTTGAACTGGCCCTTTTGCTTCAAATATCTGATCGGACGGGCAAATTTATTGAATATGGCTGGTAGTATACCCTGGTCATCTGTACTCGAGTTTCCAGGTGGTTCTCTTGTTGCCGGCACAACCTTAACAATTGATATATGTTTAATTTCAAAGAACAGAGCTTTTATGACTTGGTCCTTTCCTCGGTACCCGCAAGATGGTTTTGGAAACGGTGGTGTACCCTGTTCTGTTCAAATCTTTGTCATGTCTTAAAACAAGTTTCTTTCTCCGAGATGGACTTCGTTTACGGCACAACGCTTATAAATGAGCTACAAAAAAAAAAAAAAAAAAAATTTTTTTCTCGTTAATTTCAAGAGACAACAGCGGTATATATATATACTGGCCCTTTTTCCAACGGACCGCGCAAATGGTTTTAGAATATGGGGTGGGTGCTCCCCTTGTCAACTGTTACATCGTTTCCAGGTTTGGTCTCGTTGCGGCACAACCCCTTAATAAATGAGCTATCATTTTTTTTTTCTGTTAATTTTCAAGAAATAAACAGCGTTATTGTAACTTGGAGCCCTATTTTCAATCTACGGACCGGCAAACGGTTTTGAATACGGGGTGGTGTTCCCTTGTCATCTGCACATCGTTTCCAGATGGACTCGTTGCAAGGCCCAAACCCTTATAAATACATATATAACACAATTTTTTTCTTGTTTATATTTTCAAGAGAAACAGCCGTTTTTTGAACTTGGCCCCTTTTCCTACGGACCGGCAAATGGTTTTGACTACGGGGTGGTATACCCTAGTCATCTGTACATCGTTTACAGATGGACTCGTTGCATCTAACCCTTAATAAAATGAGCTTTACCCAATTTTTTTTCTTGCGTTACATTTCAAGGATGGAAACAGCGGTTATTTGAAACTTGCCCTTTCTCCTACGGACCGCAAATGTATCTGACGATATAGGGTGAGGCCTGTACCTTCGCCAATCTGTACACTCGATATATACACGAGAAATAGGCTTCGTTGCCGGACACAACCCTTAAGCCTAATATTGAGCTACAATTTCTTTTTTGCTCTAATTTCAAGAACAAGAACAGCGGTTTTGAAACTTGCCCTTTCCTACGGACCGCAAGATGGTTTTGAATCGGGTGGGTGTACCCCCTTGCATTCTGTACATCCGTTTCCAGATGGACTTCGATGACATACAGGCACCTCAATACCACCCTTAATAAATGAGCATTGCACAATCTCTCTCGCCTAACATACTCTTCAAAGAGATACAGCGGTTTTTTGAACTGGCCCTTTTCCAAGTCAGGACCGGCAAAATGGTTTCTGAATATGGGTGGTGTGCCCTTGTCATCTGTACATAGTTTACAGGTGGTCTCGTTGCGGAACAACCCTTAATAAATGGGAGCTACCACTTTTTTTTGCTGTTAAATTTATTCGACGACAAATAGCGGTTTTTTGAACTGGCCCTTTCCCTACGGACCGGCAAAGGATTTTGAATACGGGGTGATGTACCATGTCATCTGTACATCTTTTCCAGGTGGTCTCGTTGCTGCACAACCTTTAATTAATTGGCTCACAATCTTTTTTTCTTTGTTAATTTTCACAGAGAAACCACGGTTTTTGAACTTGGCTCCGATTGTTCACCTACGGACCGCAAAGTGGTTTTGAATATGGGGTGGTGTACACCAGTCGCCTATACAGGTGCATAATTTCCAATCGGTCCCATTCTGGCACAGCCCTTAGTAAATGAGCTACAATTTTTTCTGTTAATTTTCAAGAAAAACAGCGGTGTTTTGACTCTGGCCCTTTCCCTACAAACCGGCAAATGATTTTGAAAACGGGGTGGTGTACCCTAGTCATCTGTACATCGTTTACAGATGGACTCGTTGCGGCACAACCCTAATAAATGAGCTTACAAAAAAAAATAAAAAATTCTGTAATTTCAAGAGAAACAGCGGTTTTTTGAAACTGGGCCCTTTTCCTACGGACCGGCAAATGTTTTTGAATATGGGGTGGTGTACCCTTGTCAACTGTACATCGTTTCCAGGTGGTCTCGTTGCCGCACAACCCTTAATAAGCAGCTATCCACTTATTTTTCTGTTAACTTATCTAACGAACAAAACAGCGGTTTCTCTTGAATGCTGCGTTCCTTTTCCTACGGACCTGTGAACTGCGTTTTGCATTAAATACGGGGTGGCTGTACCTGTGTTCATCTTTTAACATCGCGTTTCCCTGAATGACTGGCGACTCGCGTTTGCGCCACCCGACTCAGACCCCTTAAATAGAATCCGTAGCTGACAGATTTTTTCTGTTTAATCTCAAGAGAAACAGCGCGGTGTGTTTGAAACCTTGGCCCTTTTTCCAACGACGCGGCATCGTTCTTCGCTCCTATGGCGGTTGTCGTCACCTCTTAGTTCATCTGCTGACTATCGGGTTTTGCAGCAAGGTTGGCTGCTTCTCCTGTTGCCCTGGCCACAACACCTCTCACAGTTTCGACGACAATTTTTCTTTCTGCTTAAACTGTTCAGACACTGAACAGCAGCAGTTCTTTTTGAACTGTCAGGCCCCTTATCCTACGGACCGACACAGTCGAAACCTGTATATTTTGATGACGCCGGTGGTGTGGCTACTCCACTTGTCAATCTGAAGTTCTACATTCTAACTATTCCACATGTGACTCGTTGCGAGGCCACAACCCTTTAAATAAATGAGCTACAGATTTTCTTTTCTGTTAAATTTTTCACGAAAAACATGCTGGGTTTTTTGGAAATACTTTAGCGCCCATTCTTTGTGTGTCGGTGAACCGGTGTCAAAATTGGTCTTTAGCCGGTAAAGGGGTGGTACCTTTGTCATCTGTAAATCGTTTCCAGATGGACTAGTTGCGGCACAACCCTCAATAAATGAGCTACAAATTTTTTCTGTTATCAAGAAAAACAGCGGGTTTTTGAACTTGGCCCTTTTCCTACGTACTGGCAAATGGTTTTGAATACGGGGTGGTGTACCCTTGTCATCTTGTCATCTGTACATCTTTTCCAGGTGGTCTCGTTGACGCACAACCCTTAATAAATGAGCATCAAATTTTTTTCTGTTAATTTTCAAGGAGGAAACAGCGGTTTTTTTGAACTTGGCCCTTTTCCTACGGACCGGCAAATGATTTTGAATAAGGGGTGGTATACCCTTGTCATCTGTACACCGTTTCCAGATGGTTTCGTTGCGGCACAACCCCTTAATAAATGAGCTACAATTTTTTTCTGTAATTTACCCAACAGCGTTTTTTGATTTTGGCCCTTTTCCTACGGACCGGCAAATGATTTTTAACACGGGGTTGTGCTACCCTTTGTCATCTACGTACATCGTATGCCAGTCAGGTCTCCAGTTGGCCGGCACAACCCTTATTGTTCAATGAGCTACAAGTTTTTTTTCTGTTAATTTCAGAGAATAACAGCGGTTTTTTGACCTTGGCCCTTTTCCTAACGGACCGGCAAATGATTTATAATACGGCCGGCGTACCTCAACCCTTGTAATGCTGTACACCGTTTGCCAGATGGTCTCTGTTTACGCGGGCAACCAACGCCTTGAACTTAAATAGCAGCCTTACAATTTTTCTCTCTCTCTGTTCAGATTTTTAGGAGAATTCAGCGGACTTTTTGAACTTGGCCTTTTCCTACGGACCGTTAAATGGTTTTGAATACGGTGTGGTCTACCCTTGTCATTTGTACATCGTTTCCAGATGCTCTCCAGTATGCTCCGTGCATATAAACTCTTAACATTAATTTGGTGGCGGAATTGTTTTGCCCTCGTCTAATTTATGTATAATAGGCCGGGTCTTTGAATCTGCCTCCTTATTCCCTAAGAACCGGCAAACTTGGTTGTTTGAACGCTATAGTGTAGTTGGGTTACCCTTAGTACCCTATACCATCGTTTCTTCCAAACCAAGCTGATCTCGCTATGCACAACCTTTAATAAGATTAGGATCGAATTTGCTAAGACACTAGATAGCGATTTAAATTTTTAAAAAAAAAAAAAAAAAAAATTATATATAAAGTATAAACTCGATCCATTTCATATCTAAACTCTTTATATAATTCTTCTAGCGGATAGTCTTTTTAATAATTAACGTTATGTAAACAAACAGAGAATCTGACTTGTAGCTTGTAGATATATTCAATTGCAGCGCCTTTCGACACCGAAAACCGTGGATGTGGCTGAAATCGGACGAAAAGCGTCGTTGCCATATGTTTACTATGGTTGGGATTTTTCTGAAACCGTGGATGGAAAACCGTGGCTATCTTCACGCCGGTATACCAAAGTTATATTTTTCTCTAAAAAAAAAAAAAAAAAATTTATTTCATTTATTGGATTTGTGTGTTTCTATTTCAAGCGTTTGGTTAAAAATAGACATACCCGCGGTCCCTCCCTGCCGCTCACTCAAAATGGCATCACCCTATAACTTTTACTTTTCAATAAAAAAAAAACAATTATAAGGTGCTATTGTCGGCTTAGTATATGACATATCAGGAGATTTGATTCACGTTTCAATCTGTTTTTGGCCTCAACTTCCTGTTTCAGCCCGAAAATGAGCTACAACTCTTTTGGATTTAAATACAACCCCATAAAAAAACGCTGCTAAAGACTATCAAAATGTTGATCTAATAAAAATTTGACGTTTATACTATTACGCGAAAAGAAACTTTTTTCCAAAGTCTACCATGACTTCACTGAATCATCGTTCTTGTTCACTATTATTAATATCTTAATTATTAGATATACACATACATCTGGTATTATAGTATTCTGGTATTTCGTCGAGTTTAAAATAAACTAACTGTTTCTATCTTATTTTTTTTTTGTTAGAATGGGTCTAATCAAGAGGGCTACGGATACTGTATTGTAAAAATAAGGTAATTAAGGGCTGATTTTTTGGTATTTATTATAATTTTGCTAATATCTTCGGTTCGAAAGAATATATCAAGATGCGGTTTTCGCTGACTTTGTAAGCTTTTACTACTCTTTACTATCAGATAAAATAACACATACTATGTATTTAATTTTTTTAAAAAAACGCGCTATGTTTGTTAAATTGTAAGAAAGCGCCCCCTAGCGTCTACGTTCAAAACCTTATTATTATTATTTTTATGGTATAATATAGAGTAAGAAACGCTCTTTTAAACGAGCCCTCCTTTGTTGGATTCTGATCATCCAATCCGGAGTTATTAACATTTATATAAAGATAGATCCAACCTTCCCCCACCACTTTATTTTAGCAGATAGGGGAAAATGGTTCTAAAAAAATCCAAAATTTACTGAAAATTATGAAGCTATTATTTATAGCAGTTGCGCCACCTAGCGGCCGTTTTACAAACTTGAAAATAGAGCCGAGAGCTGTTCTTAGTGGGACACCCGGTACAAGTCAATATTAAGAAAACAAGAAATCAGCGAATGAAAAGCATTTTGAATATGGTCAAGGATAAACTAACAAAAGTAACTTGAATCAATATGTTTTAATTTCAGTTCGTATACTTTTTATCGGCAAATAAAAAAATCCTCTTTATATTATACTCCTAGTAAAAATAAAAATATCTAGGTCAAGAGCGAACTTACGGCTCCAAAACAAAATAAAATTTTTCTAAGAAATCTTTCCCAACAGTCAATACAATTTCTGAATTTCAAATTTTCCTTTTTATATACTTACCTATTACAGAATGTTAAACTTTGATCAAGTACACCTTTTCTTATTCTTATATGATTAAATTGGACACGTGTCCTAACTGCCAACGAGGGTAGTTAATCACCTCAGCAGAATTAAATTAGTTAGAAAGTAGGTCACGTGGGATTAAGCGACCCAAAAACTTAACGAAATATTTTGAGTTTTCAGGCTTAAGCAAGTGTTTCCTTGCAACAAAACCTTGTAACAAAAACAGGGATAAGTCAATAAATTTTGCGAGGTTGTTATACTCGCGTTTACTGCCACCTAGATGCTACAGGTCAGGGATAAAAGCTTTTATATGTTCGAAATTTTAGTTTTATTATAGGAAAAATAAAACTTTATATAGGTATTTAGGTGTGGTAGTGGAAGTTGGAAATCCAGTAAAGGCTGACAATCACTAGTGAATGTCGTATTTTAATAGTTATTCATGTTTCAAGGGAATTATATGGGGGAATTATAAGGAATTATAAATTATTATAATATTATAGAGGGCAATGTTTCTTTCTTGGACAATAATTGCCCGAGGTTATTAACACTTTTTAATTCATGTGGTACATAGATAATTTTATTTCTTACTGAATTTAGTATCATCATCATCATGTCCAGCTTATTCATCCATTTCCAATAATGGTGTAGCCTCCCTTATACAGGGTGTCCCAGAAATGAGTGCAGATATTTTAAGGGGTGGTAGATCTGGTCAAAATAAACATATTTTCTCTCTACCATTTTTAAAATAAATTGAAAATAACCGAGTTATTTAACTTTGAAAATTTAAAAAAATAATCGCAACATTTTGAGAACCGCCGGCAGATATTGCCAACTACATCCAATTACTCGGATCAAGCCCGGATTTCAGTTAATTGGACGCACTGTGTTGCCATATGGACAAGAAAGTATATGTTTAAAAGTAAGTCATAAAATCACAACACCTTAGGAGTTTGCAGAGATGCATTACATTTTTAAAATTGTGATATTATTACATAAAATAAATTAAAAGTTAAATGTTTAAAAGTTAAATGTTTAAAAGTTAAATGTTTAAAAGTTAAATGTTTAAAAGTTATAAAAGTTAAATTAAAGAACTTACCCAACATTAAAAAAGATACTTATGACAGACGATGTAACTGCGACAGTTCTCTTTTTCGATACACACTTAACTAAAATACACTTCATTGTGCTGCTGTACTTGTACATGCTATTATAAAAACTGCTAAAATAACAGTCCCCATTTTTAACTTAGCACATTATTTTCATATAGGCTTTATCACAATTTGAACCACTGATTTACAAAACACCTTGAAAAGCTACTACCTTTCTGAATGAATAAATGATGAGAATTATTGTCTCTTACCGCCACTTTACGAACTACTTTCAATCTAAGAAAATACATGATTCACTCAACAACTTTAAATACGTATTTTGTTTTTTCGCTATTTTTTTCGATGCATTTCGACAATTCCGTCGACAGCCCAACCGTCGGCCAAGACAATCGCGCATCACTGGTTGGTAACTGCTCACTGCTCCTTTGTCGCGCCGGCGTGTCGAGCTTGCGTCATGCGAGGTTGCCGTAGTTTCAACAATTTCAAATTCAAGACACTCGAAGCAATCAAATTCTTATTCAATTTTAAAAATGACAAATGATTTGATTATTGATAAGGTCACAAAAAAGAAATTTCTAAAATGTTTATCTTAATTCAGAATTCAATATATCGAAAACAGCCCGACGAATAATCAATTCATTTTTGTTTGGTTTGTTTCCTTTCATGTTTCTCTGTTTTATTTTTAAAATTTAATTAAAATTGCTTAACATCATCGTCTGACGCAAGCCCGCCACGACGGCGCGGCTCAAAGGACCAGTTCACACGTGGCACTCTTGGCCGACGCGCGACGGTTGGTCTGTCGAAATACATCGAAAAAATAGCGAAAAAACAAAATACGTATTTAAAATTGTTGAGTGAAACATGTATTTTCTTAGATTGAAAGTAGTTCGTAAAGTGGCGATAAGAGACGGTATTCAAAGTAATGTGCGCTTTTCAAGGTGTTTTGTAAATCAGTGGTTGAAATAAAACAGAGAAACATGAAAGAAAACAAACAAAACAGAAATTAATCGATTATTCGTTGGGCTGTTTTCGATATATTGAATTCTAAATTACGATAAACATTTTAGAAATTTCTTTTTTGTGACCTGGTTGTGAATAATATGATGAATCATTTTCGTAAACGTCATAAACGTAATGTTTCAGCCTTTTAGTTAATTTTCGGTGGTTTTTGTTAAGTTTGCATTGAAAGGGTAAGTACTAAAAATAATTAATGTTTTTTTTTTCTATAATAATTATTAATAATGAGCACTGATAAAAGATTAAATTTAACATTCCTAATTTTTGAGTAGAAATTTGTCTATGAATTTATAAATGTAGAACTATGTAGAATTTGGATAACATAGGAGGTTGCAACACTGCAAGGTTTAGATACACCGTAGAGAAATCTCAGGTGAATATACAAGTGGCACTAAAAAGTTTTTTCAAATTTCCCGGAAAATGTCAAGCAAAATTTTAAAATTTCAACATCTTTTTTTCACAAAAAAAACCTCATAGGCGTGTTTCTGGGGTTGAACTATACTACCAGTTAAAATATTTGCACTTATTTCTGGGACACCCTGTATATTTCGATACCCTCTTTGTAGTTTGGCCCATTGCACAGTGGTTCTCCTTAATTATTTGCGCGGTCATAACTGTTAGATATCTATATATATATATATATCTTTTTTAATATAAATTGATAACAAATGCTAAATAAATATATATAAAAAACTTAAGAAGAAAGAATTTATTGGGCAAATCCACAGTAAGATTAGTCATGAGACATGACTAAAACATGACTACCCGTAGACACTCAGTGTTTCTGCCTGCCGGCTTCATCAATACGGGAGGAATCAGCAACGATGAACTAGCGATCCTGAAAAAAGAAAGGAAGCAAACGAGGCACAAGGCGCCATTTGCAGCCTGGTTCTTTTTTCAGGATCGCTAGTTCATCGTTGCTGATTCCTCCCGTATTGATGAAGCCGGAAGGCAGAAACACTGAGTGTCTACGGGTAGTCATGTTTTAGTCATGTCTCATGACTAATCTTACTGTAGACTTGCCCAATAAATTCTTTCTTCTTTTTATTGTAGTCTCCACGATAACATCTTTTGTTTATTGTTTTCTCTGGGCCAAGGTGATAGCGGCGAGGTGTGTTGGAACGCCTCCGCAGCGGTTTTTCGGTAGTAACGCTTCGAATTATAAGCTACTGCCTAACCAGGCTGCAAATGGCACTGTGTACTCTATATATGGTAGTCTGTATAGCTTGTGGAAGTTGCAGTATATTACAACAACATTTGAAGGTAAATACCATGAAGTAAAATTGGAAATGTAAACACATAACTTTGCCTAAAACTTTGCTACAAAGGAAAGTTATAAACTGTGGTATGAAAAACAGAATTTATTTATATATTTTGTTTTTGGTCTTACTTAAGTAAATATGTATTGAGTGTTGGTTAAGGGTTTTATATTTATTTTGTACCACTTACTACTAACCTGTACAATGTGGTATTGTTTATTGTTAAAATTATTGTATTGTATTGTTGTAATTATTGTATTTTCTTGACACAGAACAGCTATAAGTTTCTTGCAGTTTCTTCTCATAAGCCGTAATCGAAACTGCAACATTCTAATAAAATTAGAACTATAAATTTGTTTTTTTTTAATTTCTAATATGTTACAGTAATTAAGCTAACAAATTTTCCCAAAACGTTTATTTCCCCATATAAATGTGATTCAATTTAAGAACTGATATTTTAGCTCTCTCCAAGTAAAGCTATGGTTCTCACTTATGCATCAAATTAGATAGTGATAATGCAATCTGCAAATGAAACAATTTTTAATTTACATCAATAATCAATGCAACTTTAACTAAAATCACTTGATGTAGGCAATATAGGTATATTACCAAATATCAGCCAAATACATTAACCACCTTCCTTCTTTAAAATGAGCAAATAATGACAAATTACATTTCGTAACTTTAATGATATTTGTATGTTTTAAAGATATATGAATGCAGATCAGTTTTTAAATATAGCCATATTTCTAAAAATAGTCAAAAACTATAAAAAACAAAATTAACAACCAAAACAGTCAACTACTGTTAGCAATTTCGCATAATAAAATTATTGTCTGTGATTTTATTGTTCGATTCTCAATTATTCATAATGTTCAAAATTCCCGCAAAGCGCTTCTCGCCGAACAAAACCGAACTCTCCGTGTAGGATCCGAATGCTTCCGAGGTTTTCGTGAGTTTTAGTGTCGTCTGTAGGACTATTGGCAATTAAGACTATGTCGTCAACGAATCAGATGGTTAAGATATTCTGCATCTATTTTTAATATTTTTTTAATCCTTTTGAATTTAGTATATTTGTCATATTTTACAATACGTCTGTTCTCAGAAGAATCCCTGACTAGTCAGCACGTTTTTCATTGGTTAAAATGCGTAGAAACCTGATTGTTAGTCTGGTTTCTACACATTTCAACCAGTAAGAAACGCGCTGACTAGTCAGGGATTCTTCTGTGAACAGACCTAATGACACAAATGTTACATTTATTAATCTTTCGGCATATTTGTGGTATAGTATTTCTGAAGTCAATTGGAAGTACTGAGACTCTTAATTCCTTTGTCCCGACAATGCACACAAAGGCGCCGGCAAAAAAGTTAGATGAATATCCATTTTCATTGTATATTATTATTCAAAATCCCTATAGTATTTCATGGTAACAACCTATGAAAGTTAGAGGGAATAATTATGGCATCTTAATTCCCATTAGTAATGTCCCAAGGGAGTTATAACTTTATTTATGGTTATCGTAACCAAAACGAAATAAGCTTACAGAAATAAGATAATATATTGATACCTAAAATTTTATAATGCTATACTTTCAAATGAATTAGTTACTCTTAAATAAGAAATATTGCATGGTATAATATACGAGGTGAGTCAAAACCAATCATCTAAAAATTATAATCTCCATTCTTTATATTCAATCCACACTGATATTTCTAAAGTTTCCATAAAATCCTAAAATTTCATCGTTTTCCAGCTTCTCAGGTCTCAAATCCTCATCAACTTTCATACCTTGAATTTTATCAAACCTATCCTTGTATTTTTCGAAAGTCTTTAGTAGCACATCTGTAATACATAAATAGTTTTTATACAGCATGATTTGAAACTGTGTGAAATGTATTTCTTTAAAATTTCAACCTTTTTTGGAGAACTTACCATTTAGTTCAGCTAATGAAGGTTCATCTCCTCCTATATCTTTAGGCATATGTGATTTTCCAAACACTTCCAATAGAATGTCAGTCCCAGCATGAACATAAAACTAGAATAACTTAAATCAATTATGAATATTTTAATATGGCTTATTAAAGGCTGGCTATTTTTGCTCTACCCCTATATCTGTGGTATTTTATAAAATCCCTTGCTATAAAGGTCATCTCTTTTGTTAATGATGCGTAGGATTACTGTTGAGTTTATATCCTTTTGTTTTTTGTTATATTTTTACTGATAATATAATTATGATTGTTATTTAATTTTAAAAAGTTTTGGAACAGAATATTTTAAGGATCAGTATCTATTTTTAATTAGTAGCAATAAAGTATTCATCTTGTAAATTGCTACATATAAAGTACTACGTCTACTGAATCTGTGTCTAAGAAAAGAATTTTAAGAATGCGGACAAAATACATTTAAATAAACAGCAATATATTCTATAAATCGCTACCTCTACAGGGTGAGTTTCCTACGAAGTTCTCTATGGGTATCTCGCAAACTACTGGAGATAGAGAGTCGGTTAAATGGGGAAAGAATTGCAGTTTTGTGGAATCATAAATATGCACCTTTCAGATTTTTGAAAAAAATCATGGCTTACTAGATATTTCGAAAAAAACAATTTTGGCTATTTTAAAAATTGTCCCTAATTCTATTACAATCTATTTTAGACAAAAAGTTTTCAGATAAAAGTTGTATACAGGGTGTTTGAAAACAAATGCGAAAAACTTCAGGGGGTGATTCCTTGTTCAAAATAAAGGGTAGTTTGCTTCATAAACGTTGGGTTAAAAGTCAACCATTAGGGAGATATCGCGGTACAAAGATGGCGGAAAAATAATGTTTTTATTTTTTATCTTGAAAACGAAAAGAGATAGACTAATGAAATTTTATGGAAGCATTACTGTTATGAAAACACTCTTTCTGGTAATTTTTTTCACTTTTTAAAATGAGTGGAAGGGGTTGAAATAAACTACCCCTATCATTCTTGTTAACGAAATTTAAAGAAAAATCTTATCAAACACACGCAAAAAAATTAATTTGGATAGTTTAGTTTGTTTAGAAACTTTTTTATCTCTTGTGTTTTTTTAATAAAACTCACCGATTTGAAATTAAAAAATAAAATGTAAAGCATTACATGTCAGGACAAAAAACATTTTTAGATTAAGAATCTAGATTTTTCTTTAAATTTCGTTAACAATAATGATAGGGGTAGTTTATTTCAACCCCTCCCACTCATTTTAAAAAAGTGAAAAAATTACCAGAAAGTGTGTTTTCATAACAGTAATGCTTCCATAAAATTTCATTAGTCTATCTCTTTTCGTTTTCAAGATAAAAAATAAAAACATTATTTTTCCGCCATTTTTGTACCGCGATATCTCCCTAATGGTTGACTTTTGACCCAACGTTTATAAACTTCCCTTTACTTTGAACAGGGAATCACCCCCTGAAGTTTTTCGCATTTGTTTTGAAACACCCTGTATAATCACATCCCTAATGGGTTTGTGTTCTCCGATTTTTTCTAAAGCCTGTAATTTTTTAAATGGAAACCATAGTTGGCCATGACTTCATAAAAAGCCATTTTTTAAGCTTTCCAGCGATATAAGCTATAATACGTTTTTTTCGAAAAATTATAACCAATTCGTATAATTTTTAAACAATTTCACTCAGTTAGCCATGGAAAGATAAATGTCGTTGCTCTCAGAAATATGAAACTGTCACTTCCAAACTTTGTAAATTAACATAAACAAAAACTGTAAATATGAATTTTTCAAATGAAGAAAAGCGTGGAGGATTATTGGTTCACCTTTTATTGGTCATACATTTTCTAGGATACGTTGACCGGTCAACGTTACTTACGTTTTTTTAGAAAACGGTTTTCAAGACATGTTAGAAAAGTTCAATTTAGATACATCAATAGAGTGGTTCCAACATGACTTTTATTAGGATACCACCCCCCCTCCACCCATAATAAAAAAAAATGTTAAAAATTCATAATTATGCAAACTCAGGGATAGGAAGAGGTGGACCAATCATCCATTTATCCAATCACTGACCTCACCACCTTACCTATCCATTTTATTTTTTTTTATGCGGTATGGTTTACAACAAGGTTTACAAGAGGTTTTAACAAGAGGCAGTACGGGAGAAGTTTAATTAAGTCGACCGGTCGTTCTGTAGTATAATTCAGTTTTAAAAAGATACCTTTATGTACCCAAAACAATGGCGGGTTTTTTGAACATTTTCTAAAATAACTTAAAGTGTATGTACTTAGTAATATTAAATTAAATCTTAGTATGTGTAATGTAAATTGTAAAGAACCGTTTAATAATATATTCTCTCTTTTTATAAGTTATAAGTCATAAGAAAATAAGAATACCATGCCAACTAAGTGAAATTAGTCAGGAAAGATAAGAATTATTGGCTATAACTGTAATTTTTCAATAAAAACATATTATTGGTTATATCGCTGAAAAGCTTAAAAAATGGCGATTTTTATGAAGTCATGGCCAACTATGGTTTCCATTTAAAATAACATATGTTTGTGTCATATGTCAAAAATGATAGACTTTAGAGAAAATTACAGAACACAAACTCATTAGGGATGCGATTATCTAACTAACTTTAACTTTTATCTGAAAACTTTTTGTCTAAAATAGGTTATAATGGAATTAGGGGCAATTTTTAAAATAGCCAAAATTTGTTTTTTTTCAAAATATCTAGTAAGCCATGAACTATTTCAAAAATCTTAAAGGCGCATATTTACGATCCCAGAAAACTGCAATTCTTTCCCCATTTAACCAACTTTTTATCTCCAGTAGTTTCCGAGAAATTATAAAAGGAAATTGGACGCGATTAGAAGAGCAATGAGAATTTCACGGAGGGATAAGATCAGAAATGAAGACATTAGACAACAGATGGGAATAGAGGGAACAATAGTAAATGATATAGAACAAAAACAATTAATATGGTACGGCCACGTTCAGAGAATGCACAATGAAAAAATTCCAAAATAAGTCATTCATTGGATACCACCTGGTAAACGAAAGAGAGGACGTCCCAAGAAAACATGGATGGAAGGAATAAGAAGGTCGATGAGCGAGAAAAATCTGACCGAAGATCAATGGGAAAATCGCACAGGGTGGAAGTTAGGCATCGGACAACGTCGTAGGACGTTCTGACCCGAATTTATATATATATAGTTTCCGAGATAGCCATAGAGAACATCGTAGGAAACTCACCCTGTATAGAAGCGGCAGAGAGTCCACGTGGACTTAATAAGTATCTCACCGCAAAACACTCCGCCCGCTTATTCCAATGGCTACTTGCAAATTTGTCGAATTTTTATTGATGGGACACGTCGTCTAATTTTTTTTACGAGAAACATCGATTAAACGGTAGCAAAGAAGCCGGAGAGAACATCAGTGCAGTCGTACCTAAAAAAAAATCCCTGTATATTTTAAATCTAAATTTCCCTGTATATTTTAGAGAAATTTTTAGAACCGCGCAAACTCTTCCACGGTATATTTTCTTAATTTCGCATATTACCATGGTTACGACTTTACTCTATGGTTACGGAAAAAAGGGACGCATATACAGATTTTTTTTTTAATTTTTAAACTTGAATAACTCGGTTATTTTGGACTTTATTTGAAAAACGGCAAAGAGAAAATATGTTTCTTTTATCGAGATCAAGTATTTGCACTTATTTAAGACTCACCCTATACACAAAACTATGATCAAATTACTGTAAATGTTTGCCTGTATATGTTAGGTCAAAAACAAATCCTTGTATATTTTTTAATCTATTTTTATATATGTTTTTGAGAATAAATATTAACTTAACTATCACTTTAATTTTTTCCTAGAAAGATCAGTTCAAAAATTAATTGCTACATAATGTAATTAAACTCATTATCTATTAAATTTATTTTATAATTTGTCCTATTACGTTGACTAAAATTATGAGAAAAAAAAACGATGTTGTAGTAATTTATCATTATTTTTAGTTCCTCTTTTTAAACCATATAACATTTATTTAATATTATTAAAAAAAAACATTATTACCAATTTGAGAAATAAGTAAAACTGAAATGTATAACTTACCCGTTCTCTAAGTTTTGGTATTAAAAACGGTTTGAAAAAATGATTCACTATATGCTCCATGTACGGATGAAAATTCACTACGTAGATAGATGCCATACGATTCGAGAACACTTTCTAAAAATACAAACGAATAAATAATTGTTTATCTTACATTAAGTTATTTTTTTGTCAGAAAATTATGGCGACATTAACGATGATTTTACCATTGATATCCCACTAAGACTTAAAGCCAAGTCTACACGTAACCTTTTAGCTGTCACTTTTGCGTGTCAGTTAAGACGGTAAAAAATATCTACTCAGGTATTGATACTTATTATCTTATTATTTATACTTATCTTATCTTATTATTATTGATACTTATTACTACTATTGATCAATACGTCCCGAGATATTAGTCTTAGCTATACCCAGAACTTATAATTCTAGTTTTTTTTAACAAAATGGCAGCAACACAAAAATTACAACAATTACATTCCTTTTTTTCACACCCTGTATATCATAGAAAACTAAATCTCATACAAAATTTAGAAAAATCAGATCAATCTACGAAAAACGATCTTTAACATGCTAAAAAAATCAACAAAATCGGTCCATCTATTTTAAAGTCACAACTTGTTGAAAATGAGTAAAAAAATCGCTGTGGTATTTAATTTGACGGGCAGTTATCTTCTCGAAAAATTCTCTTTTAAAAATAAGCGGTTTGCGATCGTGATTTTACTTTACTTGATAGGAAAAGGCGTACTGGCGAAATATGGCAACGCCGCAACAGCACACCGTCGCATTTCTCTCACTCCGACTTAATAAGATCCCTATGCGATTTATTTCCACACATGTAAACACCGTCTCAAAAGTAGTAGAGTTGCCAGCACGGTATAATTTTTTAACCTAATTAAAAAAATAATCGTTTTACTCACATCAAGTAGGAAGCCTACTTTCTTCATAACCACTAGACTGAATCGTGGTACATGTCCTAATGTTAAACCGTTGCAATCATAGATGAAGTGATAATTGCAACAATCGTCTGTATGGAATATCAGTTCTGCCACATGCAATATATGTATAAGGAACTTCTCTGGATAGAAATATTCCGCTCCAAATTCTGGATTATGTTGGCAATACACGATCCTTTTATAGCCTGGACCAGGTTTGGGCATTGGTATTGCATAACTAAAAATAAAATAGTATAAAAATCATCTTAAGGCTCCCCCACACATACTTTTTCTCACAGTGACCTCATCTGGGTTATTTTGCAGGCATTACCAAAATCAGATCAAATAAAATTTTAGTCACATGATTAAGCTTGACTGGCACAGCATTGCCCACTTTTACATGTTTTCTTTTAATCAAAATATTTTAGGAAACAAATATATACCGATACCGAAAATGTAAGATCTCGTCCTAGGTTGACCTTAGACCTAGGTACAAGGGTAACGACTGAATCACAGGATCGCTACTTAGCTCAATTTGCCAAAAAAATCGGTCAGTTCCAATTCGAGAGCTACGATCTCAGTTAAAACGAACTTACCACTGACCGAGTAATATTAAGCCGAACCATTTCCAGGCGACTTTTAAATGTTGGATTGTGGCGTAGACGTCCACTGCGAGTCCCTCTATTAACTTTATACCGTAGGCAAAGGAGGCTACAGTGAGCTAGAGAACACCAGAACTGGTTATTACCTCAGTGGAGAAACGTAATTTTCACTGACGAAACCAGGATAGGTTTGATAAGTGGTGCCTATCGTCAGCGAGTGTGGAGGGATGCAGGGAGGCAGCATCGCTTGAATAAAGTGCTCCTTATCAAGGAGAAACTGAAATGTGCTGAGGTGGCATCATGTACTATAGGCGAACAGAGCTCATTCATATTCATGAGGTGATGAACGCCCATTTGTATGTGTAAACTGTAATCAGACCAAGAATGTATCCACTGCGAGAAGAAATCTGCAATAATTTTATTCCCATGGATGATAACGCTCGTCCTCACAGAGCTAGAATGGTCCAGGAAGCATTAAATGAAGGGGAAATAACTCGTCTGGACTGGCCTCCACTCTCCCCCGATATGAATTTCATTGAAAATGTCTGGGACTACATCACCAGAGCTGTATTCGCAGAAATAACCCACCAAGAAATCGCCAGGAGTTGATCATTGCCGCTCAAAAATTATGGCAGAACTTACCTCAAGAAACCATAAACAACCTTATAGTGGGGATGCCCCGACGACTTACGATGCACTCATAACAAATCGAGGAGGCTATATTTTATATTAGTAACCTTAATTTTGTCAGAATTTATTATTTATTTATTTATATTCTCTTTTTTGTCAAACATTTTTCTTTACGGAATTTGTATGTTTTTGTATTTTGGCAAAATATATTATTAAACTTGGTGAAAGTTTTCCCTTTTTTGTGTTATTTTTTAACATAACTTTAGTATCTATTGATTTCCACGAAAGATTAGTTTGAAATGTAATTTTTTATTAAAATAGTAAGGGGGTTTTTGCCGATGAGTGTATATAAACAGTTATTATTTACATCAACATAACTCATCTCTTTAAAAACACTTAAGGGACATTACTACTGCTTTCCAATTTTGTGTACTCACTTTACTCTGCTTTCCTTTATGAACTCTGGTGATAGTGGATGTTTTGAGAAGATTTCTGGCATGAGGTTGCGTACGCTGTAATACATGTCCAGTTTTTCCTTAGACCTCTCGATACTGAACTTGTTGGAGAGTAACACATAGCGCAGAATATATCGGTCTAAAACAATACCGGGCGTTTTTCAAAAGTGATTCTCACCCCTATAACTTTTTATTTATTTTTTAAGTTAAAAAAACGAAGTTTGGTATTTTAGTACATGACATAAACCAGGATTGATTGAAGTTCGAATTTCGGTCACTTCCTGTTTCACCGGAAATTATTTCAATTTTTGATTTTCAAATGGTATCCTCGGTATTTTTTACTATATTTGATAGAAAATGACAATCTGAATAGAATTACATATCATATATCAACTTTTTACATTTTCACTTAAATAATATTGCTTTAAACATCAATCTAGAGTGTCATGGCCTTGTTAAAACTACTAATTTTTAATCAAGAAACCTTGGAAATATAGATTTTGTCGTCTAATGTTTTTTATGTCTTTTCGCAGCAAATTAAAAGATACCCAAACCGTATTTTTAATAATAACGCAATTTTTTTCAAATGGAACATCATTAGCATATTTGGAAAAAAACTTTTTTAACGAATAATTTGGTACACACTTGAGATTGTCATTTTCTATCAAATGAAGTAAAAAAAATACCGAGGGTATCATTTAGAAATCAAATGTTGTAGTAATTTCTGGTGTAACAAGAAGTGACCGAAACTAATTAGAGTGAGCCGCTTTTGAAAAACACTCAGTATATTATTTTATAGTTACTTAATAAACTTTTTAACTAAATTTTTTCTCATATTTCATAATCTGTTTAAAAGAAATCTATGGGTAAGTATTTTCCAAATTTGCCTCAGTTTACTTCATTTTTTATTCTTGATTAAGTTGATTTAATTTAGATCAATATTTTTTAGTATATATACCGGGTGCATCTCAAAAATGGCTCATCCCCTATAACTTTTTTATTTTTTCAGTTAAAAAAACGAGATTTGGTATGTTAGTATATGACATAAATTGGGATTGATTGACGTATTCAGTTGTTTTCGGTCACTTCCTGTTTCACCGGAAATGACTATAACTTTAGATTTTTAAATGGCACTCTCGGTATTTTTTTACTTTATTCGATAGAAGATAACACTCTGAACAGAACGACATACCTAATATGTCAACTTTTGACATTTTCGCATATGGTTTATTTGAAATTATGACTTGTTGCGGTTTGTAATGAAAATTTGACTCGAAATACCAAGTGTAAGGTATCAAATTATTCGTAAAAAAATGTTTTTTTCAAATATGCTAATGAGCCACCCTCGTTTCATTTGAAAAAATTAAGATATGATTAAAAATACGATTTAAGCATTTTCTAACTGGCTAGGATAAAATAATAAAAACATTAGACGATCAAATCTATTTTTCCTTGACTCCTTGATTAAGAATTAGTGTTTTTAACATAGCCATGGCACTCTAGATTGAATTTTAAAATAGTTCTTTTTATCAAGCGAGAAAGTCAAAAATTGACATATGATTTGTCGTTCTATTCATAGAATATAATTTTCTATCGAATAAAATAAAAAAATACCGAAGGTGCCATTTAAAAATCAAAAGTTGTAGTAATTTCCGGTGAAACAGGAAGTGACCAAAAACAATTGAATACGCCAATCAATCCTAATTTATGTCATATACAGACATACCAAATCTCGTTTTTTTATCTGAAAAAATAAAAAAGTTATAGGGGTGAGCCACTTTTGAGACGCACCCGGTATAGTATCTAAATTACCTGGTTTTTCTGGAAAATGTTTTTGAGTATCTGCCCATTCGCTCAAAATGTCCAGGCACTGTTCGTATTCCTTTTCAGACTTATTATGTTCCAATCGCATCTGTTCAAAAAACTGTCTTTATTCGTTACTGAACACCAGCCATCTTACTAAAAGTTTATTTGCTTTACTTCAATGTATAGCGATTAAATATTATTTGTAAATTATTAAAATAAATTATAAAACATGTAAAAACCTTATAAGTTGTCGGAAATCATCAAGGAAAACCACTAAGTTTGTAATTAGTCTCAATTTACTTATACTTAACAAACAAATTATATACATCTAATTACACATTTAACAGATTTAAATATGAACTACTATACGTTTTTTTTTTTAATTTTTATCGGTCTGGTTTTATAGTTATTTTATAGCAAATAAATTTAAAAAAAATATACTCATTTTTTTTAAATTTTAGTGCAAATATATTTATACAGTATGTCCCCGGATACCACTGCACATTGTCGTCGGTAGTTATGCCAATGCGATAATGATTAGAATGGTCATTGACGGAAACAGTATATACAGGGAGAATTTTCAGGTCAGGGGCTTGGAACACCCTCAAAAAGAAAATTCCACTTCTCCAACTCCCAGTGGATGACATACCAAGAATTTACAACTTTGAGAAACACCTCACTGTAGTATTGAGTAATAAAAATGATTGGAAGAAAGAAAGACTTACTCAGTATATAAAATACCATACCATAACGTCGTATACTGATGCTTCCAAAACCAAAGCAGGGACAGGGATAGGAGTATTTGGGCCGAAAACTAAATACTCGGAACCAATAGATACCTACCCCAGTATCCTTCAGGCAGAAATTTACGCTATCGAAAGATGCGTACAATTTATCTTAGATAGGAACTATCGAAAACAGCAAATTGCCATTCTATCCGATAGTCAAGCAGCACTTAACGCGATCAACTCAATAATCATCAATTCGAAGTTGGTCAATGAATGCCTAGAGAAGCTCAACAAATTAGGCAAAGAAAATAAAGTCCTCCTACTCTGGGTGCCTGCTCACCAAGGGATAGAAAGCAATGAAAAAGCAAATGATCTAGCTAGGAAAGGAGCGAACACTCCCACTAACTGGACCAGAAAAAAAAACGTTCAGTTTTCCAAACCAGAACCAACTGAAAGCGGAACTGAAGAATCTGGAAGACTCCATCCGTAACTTGGAATGAGTGTGAACGGTCTAAGACACTGGAAAAAGTTCTTCAGAACTTACGACCGAGAAAAATAAAAGGTTTTCCTTGATTTAAGTAAAAACAATCTTTGGATTGTCACGGGGTTTCTAACAGGACACTGTCTCCTCAACGAACACCTCAGTAGGCTGAAGCTGAGAAATAACGGCAAATGCAGATTCTATGGGGAAAATGGGGAAACACCAGAACACTTTATTGCTGAGTGCGCCGAGACGACGACCATTCGTGCCATGAACCCGTGGTCTAAAAGGAATTTTTAAGAATGTCAATTATAAACTTGTGTATAGTGCTAATAATAAATTACAACAATTATTAGGTAATCCAAAGGATAAAACACCTCCACTGGAAAGGTCGGGTGTTTATGAAATTTCTTGTAAAGATTGTAATCAGAATCTGTTAGGCAAACTGGAAGATTAATATTAACTAGATTTAAAGAACATTTAGCTCAGATAAGATATGGTAGACCGGATAAATCTTGCGTTGCCGAACATGTTGTTGATAAAGAACATTGTATAGATCTTAATAATTTAAAATTAATTAAACAAGTTTCAAATTACAGGCAATTAGATGCATATGAAAGCATCATAATTAATAAATGTAAAGATAGTATGAACAGAGACAACGGTCCAATTCCTTCAAGTTCTTTGTTCCTACTACTCTAGTGGCGGAAATAACTGTTACGCTCAGTGGGCTCTGACTCGGTTGGCTAGATTTTGCCACGCCCACTCGGTGCCTACTGGGCGAGTATAAACGCTCAACTTATAGATTGTACTTTAGTTTATAACCATCTGCTGATGATGCTAACATGGTTAGCGAAACGCGCGTCCAGTGTAAAAGTAAAAGTGTTTTGGTGTATTGTGGTGATTTAGTGTTTTTATTTTGCTGTGTAACATCAAAGGTTCCAACCCTCAAATGGAATATTTTTTGTTTAGAATTTATCCCTTTATTGATTTTTGCAATTAAAATGGGTGATTTATTTTTCACCCCCGAGAAGGGATGACACTCACTCCCAAGGTGAATGTAACTTTTGTTTCCTACATACATTATGTCTATTCACTGTTAAAATTTCACATCAATCGGTGCGGGTGTCAAGAATTCGGAGGTAATACCCTATTTTATCCTCGCTTACTGGCCTATATACCGTTTATACTTTTTCAAATTTTTAAAAGTCTTTAAACTCATATTTACTAATAGAAACGAACTAATATTACCATAGAAACGCCATAATTCAACCATATTTTTATATTTTTCTCTAAAACGGCAAGGAAATTTTAAAACGTATAAAAGAAATTAACCATTTTAGAGCAAGAAAAAAACTTTTATGAAAAACTAAAATTACCAAATTACTTAAAGAGTTAATTAGAAGAAAGGTTTTCCATTTGTAAAGACAATCTGAGGACATACTGTATATTATGCTCAACTCAATAACTCTGCTATCCGAGTATTGCATCAGAATTAATGCTAAGGCATGTAAAGGTAATGCAGCAATGTCATATTAAAAATTTATATGTCAATTTAGCATGCCTCGCTTAGCTTCAATAAGCATCGTGATCTGTTTATTAAAGCTATGTCGGATGCTTTTAGGTTTTACATTGTTAATTTGAGGTACTATTAAAATTAAACCATCTTAATTATGTTTTTATCGAGTCTATTTGTATTAAACGAGGTTTTCTAAAGAATAAAAATTGGTGTATATTATTTAAAACTAGATTTATTAATACACTCACCGCCACGAAAAACGGGCACCTTAAAATTTTGATATATATTAAGTTTATTAAAATTTTGATATATATATATATATATTTTGTTCTAGTTTGCCGATTTTGATGATTTTTTTAGTAATTTGTAGCTAAATTATTTGACTTTTTAGTGTCTTTTTCTAAATTAAAAATGAAAGTTTCCATCTGTCAATTATACGAGGAAATACAAAATGTTGATATTTTGGTGAAAGTTTGAAACAACCTGTGGAATATGTTAACCAAGCAAGGGATTTAACAATAATTTTATTATCTAGGCACGTCTTTTCTCGATAGTCTTTTTTTTATTCATCTCAATAGGTTTATTTTTGTTGGAGATAATCGCTTTTGAATAAGACAGTAACAAGTTATAGCAGAAGGGGCGTTTGATAACACCTCATTTCAGTCACTGACGAAAGCTACAAGGAACCTCGGATTAGAGGAGACCTGCTGCAGGTGGATAGACTGCATGCTCAAAAGTCGAGTGGCATATACCATTCTACTAAATGAGACTGTTGCAGTCCGCGTGGCGGAGGATGCTCGCAGGGTGGAGTTCTCTCCCCTCTACTGTGGAATCTCGTTATGGACGGACTGCTTGATAGTCTCAACAGGGCTGGTTTCAGCACTATGGGATATGCAGATGATTTGGTCGTGTTAGTCAGAGATAAGTTTAACACAACAGTAAGGGAGCGAATGCACGAAGAATTGTGGAGGGACTAGGACCTCCAAGACTCTGCGGTGATGAGATTCCTCTCTCGGGGGAGGTCAAGTATCTAGGAATCATGCTGGATACCAAACTGACCTGGAACCGACATTTGGAAAATGTCACAAGGAGAGCGGTGACTACACTAGCGGTAGTCAGACGACTTCATGGAAACATCTGGGGCCTCAGACCACAGATGGTGCACTGGCTGTACACAGGAGTGGTGAGGCCTTCAGTAACATATGCATATTTGGTATGGTGGCCTAAGGTAATGCAACTGTTTGCAATATGCATCCTTGCAATGCATCCTTGCAATACATATGCATCCTTGCAATGGTGGCCTAAGGTAATGCAACATATTGCTTGTCTGAGCATAACAGGGGCAATGAAATCAACGCCCACTGCATCAATGGAGGCGCTTCTGGACCTTCAACCTCTTCACATAGTGATCCAGGCAGAGGCAAGAATGGGACTCTATCGACAACAAAGGTTTGTCCTTGGAAGGTTTGTCCTTGATGCTATCTTAAATAGCATCATTTTTTTATTTGAAATTGCTGTAGGTTGGACTAATAGTAATAATATTTAATGATAAATTAGGTAAAATATATAATTTATTATTTTTATTTTAATTTTATTAATCGTGATTAATAAAATTGCATTTATCTCATCAAAGAGGGCGAATTCAACAAAATATCAAGAGATAACCCAAGTAGCATTTTCACGACTTGCGATCACATGTTTACTAAACACAACGTTGGATTAGTTGCAAAAAATAGTTAGCTCCCCACCTTGGGTATTAAAATAAATTTAAACGTTTTTATAACGTTGTGCCGACGTTGGACTAGTACTACAGCAAAGTAGAAGCTTCTGCGACGTCAAATAAACGTGTCTTGTAACCTTTTTTGCTTAAGTGATCTTTAGGTGATTCGGAGAACGTAGTTACAACGTTGGACAATATAGAGTTTTCCAACGTCAGTTTCAGGACCTATTCCAACGTTATGCAAACGTCGTCTGTTTTACTAATTCCAACGTTGTTTAGATTTCCTTATTCTTACGTTCGTAGGACGTCGAGTCACTACCTTTTTACAACTGTATTGAACCATAAGCTTAAATCTTAAATTTTCACTTCATTGTTCTGTTCAGTCAGACAGTTCAGTGCTGTTTTTGTTTTTATAAAAAAAAACTTAATTAAAATGGGACATAAGAAAGGTACATATAAAACTAAATTTAAATATACATCGACATATATTACCGATAGTTTATCCACTCCCTCGTTTATTTAGATTATAGAGGGCGGCACAAGCTAGACTCTAGGATAACTAAATTAAGGTGTACGCGCACTGAATCGGTACCAGTCCGGCGAGAAACGGCGAGGGCGGTGACTCGACTATCGTAGATAGGTAGAGGTAGGAATCTGGCCTCTACAGGCCGAAATGTTTTAGTGGACACCGGCGCCGTCTATATGTACGATGGTCGCAGTCGCTTTTGCTGGTCGGTCCGATCCGATGCAGTGCGCGCAGAGCCTTAGGCAATCTTGCAACTAGTATACTACCTGTTAAGGCCGAACTGCGACTTTATTAGTCCAGTATGTGACTACTCGAACTACTCCATCTTAATCTCCAAAACACCAAAGTGAAAGCCGCCATGTTGTTAAATAAGAAAATGTTTCGTTTCTAAAATAGCAATTCCTGCTTTTTGAATACATTAACTTGAAATATTTGACCCTAAAAAACACGCGGAAACAATTTTTTCGACTGCGAATAAATTATTCTCATTTGCCTCAAGAAAATTTTTAAAACTTCTTTAATTTTAAGGCCCATTAGTATTTTTCAAAGTAGAAACAATACATTTATCAATAAAGTTGTTTGCGTTTAACTTTTTTGCCTTGGGTAACGAGTTACAGAGTAGGTTAAGGTGTTTCAATAATTATGATCTTCAAACATCCTCCACACTTAAATACTTTTGTTTCGTTTTCCTTCACTGCCATCTGACATATGTCTCTAACTAAATCATAAAAATAATATTTTTACTATAATTATCCCAATTTAGGACAAAACGCGACTTAAACGCCATGTTAGTTTTGTATTTCTTTGAATTAGGATTTTAAAAAACGTTGCAGTTTGTACTAAATTAGGCTTCTAGCCAACGTCGGTATCCAACGTCGTTTCGACCCAAAAATTATTCTCCAAACTAGTGCAGATTAGGGTTGGCACGAGGTTGTGCCGACGTTGCGCGCCGACGTTTGGTCGCGTTACACAACGTTGTCTCGACGTCCAAATGCTGCTTGGGAATTTTTAATTGGCATTAAACGGTCTAGACAATTTTGATATTAAAAGAAAAGAAGTCAGTAGCGCATTTTTTTTGAAAAATATTCCAGTGATAACCCATATGCACGTCCCTGACGAATTTATCGAAACTTTTTTAGCATTAAAATATGTAGCACTTATAGTAACTTTCATCCTAAAAATTTCATTCAAATCACTAATAGTACTTGTAAGAAAATTTTAATAAATCCAAGAATTATTTATTTTATTAAAGATTTTAATTAATTATTTATTAATTAAAGATTTTAACACCCCGTAGCTACGAAACAAAGCAGAATCGGACCTATCTATGTTGATATGAAAAATAAATCTTATTTTTGCGTGAGGAATCTCGCCACTAGCGATGGCACATGTTTTTTGAAACACCCTGTATACTGTAACACTGGATTGTCGGGGTAACTGACACCTAAATGTATTCAAGTAAAATGCACTTTTGAAACTTCTTTGTGAAAAATGCATACGATATAGCCAGACAGGAAGTGTCGAACTAAGTTCCGGAAGTTTTGCGGGGGAAAGTTTTAGTGGAATTATATAGGGCGGTTTTAACAGTACTTTACTATGATTATGTAAGCGCAGAGAAGACGAAAACCATCCGAAAGTTTCTGAACACTCTAAATTTTATGAATCCTTTGTGAACTCAATGATGGTAATAGAGTTACCTGTTAAGTGGTTCAAAGGTTCATCTGTTGCATATTATTTCAAGTCTTTAGATAAATGATAGTTGTGGAATATTTGAATTTTCTTATTTCCTTAATCTATGACAATGTCATTATGACACATTTAACATTGTCATTTGGATGTCAGTATGAATTCATAACCTAAATACGTTTATTTATTGTAAACATTAATTATAATATCAGTACAATTGGTTAAATTAATTCCAGACGATGACAGGTTTTTTGCTTTTTGCTAAAACTGAACGTACGTTTAACACAAAATTGAACATCAATAATTGAGTTGTCAAAGTCAAAATGAAAACTGGACAGTCACTACAAGAGGTGTAAGACTCTGGCTTAGATTGGAGTAAGTACGATTTTAATTGAATGCACTCATTCACTAAATGCTCGCCTACGTCATCGGGATAGTAATCAATAATATGACGAGCAATTTCTAAATCTATGTTTTCGATATTTTTGTCTTGCAAATCCATTAAAAATTTGATTTTTTTGCTATAAGTCTCATATAGACTTGGCTCCTTTTATTTAAATCCATAATCAGCTTATCCAACGCAACGTTTAACGTGTCTCTTTTAAATCTTTCTGCGCCGTATACTGAGAATTCACTTATCTGAACATTTTGGAGCAATGCGTCTCTTGTTTATGTCATTGTAGTCTATTTCCAAACTAGTACTCAATTTTTTAGCTTTCTCTTCGTATTCCTTTAGCTTTTGATCTGACTGGTGTCGTATGTTGTTCTAAAAGTCTTTTAATGACACAATTAACTGGTTGCCTTTACAAATGTCTAAACCAGGGCTCTGTATTTCTTTTATTAACTAAATGAAATCTCTCCAAAACTTCTTCCCAAAAGATAATCAAAATTGCAGCCTCGAGTTTCGCCATTTTATTGAATAAATTTCGTGCCTCTTTCCGGAAATCAACTTTCTCAACCTCATTTTCGGTGAAACTTTCGAAAATTTTCATAATGTCATCATAATTATTTTTTAAGGCTTTGACAGCATCATAGTGGCAAGACCATCTGGTCTGGCTTAAACTTTTTAACGTGAATTTTAATCTTATTGCACGATTCAACAGTTCCCACCTATGTGTCTGTTGTTTTTAGCGGGGTCTGGGGGCCCCTTGTAACCTCGGGGTCCTGGGCTGCAGCCCAAACAGCCCTTAGGTAGATCCGGCCCTGTGTCACAGCCACCCTAGATTTTATCAAATAATAAAGATCTTATGGCACTAAATCATAAAAATGAAAATATCTAGAAAAATCTTTGTTTGAGGAATAGGCAACCTTAATAGTATTTTAAAGAGACATGAATTCCACATTGAATATCGAAATAATATACTGGGCGTTCCATTTAAAATAAAAGAGTGACTTGCTTTTAGAGGTAACCGATGTTCAATATTAATTTTGTTTTACCCTGTATAACTTTTTGGGTCAAGTTTTAATTTGATTTAAAGTACCTACAAAAGTTACTTTAACTACATTATTAGGCTATACCGGGCAAATTTCAATTTAGGTAGCTTTTATTGTAATGTAAAAATTGTTCTTTATTTTTAGAAAATGATAAATATGTGAAAAACCTTCCATCATAGTCATATATTTCTGTAATATAATCCATTTTTATTTTTCTTCCAGAATCCGAAAATGAATTAATATATAGGGTGTTCCATTACAAAAAACAAAACTTTGATATGTAACTTTTTTTGAGAAAACCCTGTAGAACTTTCTATATATTTAAAAAGTGCTCTGAATTAACCTACATATGCTCACAAAATTTCATTTCAATACATACTGTCCTTCTCCCTGAAGCCTACGCATCGTATGAGAGACGTTACTCTATTAAAAGTAGAAAATTTTCTCAAAACAAATTTAATTGAACATAAAGGCACCTAAATATGGAATAGGTGCCCAAATATAAACCACTTTAAAAAAACACTTCAAACTTAGGGATCCTATTCCATACTGAGTTATTTTCCTCTACAATAACTGTAAGATTTTTTTGGTGTTTCAAAGCAAATCGAATATTTGTAAGTCTCTACGACCGTAAATCTGCAAACTATTAAAATCAGAAAAATGGGCAGCACTTTTATAGTAACAAAGACAGAAACAAAGCAGAATGGTTATCTAAATTTAATTCTTTGTTATTCCAACACAAACCACATATTTACTTAAACTCCTGCTTCTTGTTCAATTATTTACTTTGCGGAATATGCAAATATTACGAAAAACTCTGTAGTCGTATCCCAGTCATTTTTCTTCTGTTTTTCTTTTCCTACTCATTTATATTCCACTATTTTCCTAACAGTACATAATAAATGCGGCAGTTAGAGTACACAGTTTTGCCGCTGTTGTTTCAAAATGAAGGTTCTGTTTCAGAATAAAGGATATTAGTATTGCAAAAATGTCTTTTGCTTCAAACAGAGGATAAAGTGTAATTTACTTATTTAAATACCATACGATCGAAAAAAAAAAACGGCGTCAAAGATGGCTGGGAATAAAAATAGATGATAATTTTGGCGAGATCAAGCTCTCTTCCTTATTCATATAGTTCTTTCAGTGGCTCATCCAGAGATTGAGTCTGGGAGGGATAGTGGCAATATTTTTTTTTTATTTTTAGTTAAAATTACATTTTGGTTATATGGTAACATACGTGTTAGATTAAATTTAGAGGGAACAAAACAAAGAAAAAGATCAGTAATTCTCAAAATGATGCACAACAAATTATTATTTATTTATGTATGTTTTAATAGATCAAAATGATAAGTCTTTGTTTATTAAAAACATAGTTACTTTTAAAAAGAATCTGTATAGATTTTATTTTTGTATTAATATTGTAAAATATGAACGAATGCGCCAGGAAATCGAATATTTTGAAGAAAATAATAATTCAGTATCAGAAATCAGTTTAAATTATTAACATAAACATTTTTTAAATAATAAGTAGTTATTAAAAAATTAGAATAATAAATATAATAAATTTCTGTGTTTTTTAAATATTAATATACAGGTATCTACAATAAATTTAACATATTTTTAGGAAACTGGCGGATGCGCCAGACTATTGCTTGAAATCTAGGGAAACATTTATTTGTTTCAAAAAATACATTTTATCATAAAAATACTATTGAAATACTATTTTTGTTTCGTTATATTAAAGTTAAATCGACAGTCTCCTAACTGATAAACATAAAAAAAGAAATAAAATATTACTGAATATATTTAACATAGATATAAGTTACTCCATCGGCAATATTCATAAAAGAATTATTGCAGCATTACCGATTGTCACGGATGTTGAAACAATTACGAATATTCATCTACCTGCATAATTAGACGTACCAATATCGAAAATTCAATGTAAAGATGAGTTAAATCGGTAAAATCTTAAGCTTCTTATGTACTACCAAAATGCTGGCGAAAAAAATATTTTTTCCTAATGTGAGTGAAAGTGAAGGAAGATTATCGCTGGAATTTATATTATTATAGCACTTAATTTCTACTTGTCTAGCCAAATAGGCTATTACTCGATAAAACATTAATTTTCAATCAACTTTTAGAGTGCTCGTGCATTATGTTACGCTGATTTCATCGAATAATAGCTATTTCCGGAAAATTTTAATTATACCGTACTACCGTACGTTCCGTTTAAGTACCAACATTCTATTATTTAGACGCAGATGCTTCCAAAAGCATTAAGTATTTAGCCCGATAACTAAATATTACAGGTACCTAGCATATCCTTCAAGCAGAAATCTACGCCTTCGAAGGATGCGTTCAACTTGTTAGATAGGAACAAGTCAAGGAGCATCAAAGGGCATTAAAAAAAGGAGCATTAAAAGCAGATCAACTATCAAGTCGAAGTTGTTTAAAGAATGCCTAAAGAAGCTGAACAAATTAGGCAAAGAAAATAAAGTCCTCTTATACACTGAATACCAGCCCAAGGGATTTGTATTGTATTTTACTAAGAGTGAGTCCCAGGTGGGACCCTCCACTGAGGCCGCGAGGGCCTATTGTGGCTCAGTTTCTACAAGCTCTTTAATAGAAAAAGAGCATTAAAGTTCGCCCTCAAGACCCAGCCTTTTAACATAGGCCGTTATGTCCGAAGGTGATATGTCTTCTAGGTCTGATAGGTCTAGCGTGGGTTTGCCAAATACCTCAAACCTGGTCCTGCCCCCAGCGGGGCAGGTACACATAACGTGCTTCATTTTTTCGTCATCTTCCATACAGAGTCGGCATTCGGCGTCTTCCACCAGTCCCATCCTTTGTAGGTGTGATCTCAGCCGGCAGTGGCCCGTGTATAGTGTAGTAAGCGTACGCGCTCCGTTCCTACCAGCCTTTAGGAGTTCATCTGTTCTACGTTTGGATGGCCCTGCTAGGATTGTCTTGGCATGTTCCATTCCGGAACTGTCATACCAATCCCAGTGAAACGTCACCCCTAACCCATTCACAGAGCCTGTCTCTTGCGAGATTTTTGGTACGCTAAGTGTCGGTTCTGGGCCCACGAATGGCGAGCCTGCACCAGTTTTGGCGAGGAATCAGCACGTTCATTTCCCTCTAGGCCGACATGTCCCGGTATCCATATTAGCGACAACTTTGTTTCCATCTCCTAATATATTGAGTAGTTTCTTACAATGAAGAATCGTCCTGGACGTACTTTTCGTTGCCTCAAGTGCTTTCAACGCGGCTTGACTATCCGAAAATATGCTTATTGTTTTCCCGGTGTATTGCTGTTCTACCAGCAGTTGCACACAGGTTTCAATCGCATATAGCTCAGCTTGGAAAATAGTGGTGTGTTTTCCAAGACTGTGGTAGATCTCAGTCTTTGGACTGCTGCAGTAAATTCCTGCGCCAGATCCTTTATCGTTTTTGGATCCGTCCGTGTACCAACACATTTCCGCAAGTAATAAGCCATTTCTCGGCTTATCCCATTCGTCCCTATTCGGAAACAGGACGTTGTAGGTGCGCGTCAAGAGTTGGATTGGTGGTGTGAGATCCGAGACCATTCCCAGAATCTCATCCGATTGTAGTTCGTCTACTAGTCGGTTTTGTATGAACATGATTGTTCCTTGGCTTTTTTGTGCCATATTTAGAAACCTATATGTAGCCCATCTCGCCTCCCTCTCCAAAATAATTTGAAGAGGAGGTAAGTCGAGTAGGGTTTCCATAGCTTTTGACGGCGTAGAATGAAAGGCACCAGTCACCGCTAAGCATCCAACAAGGGGTAGAAGGTAATGAAAAATCAAACGATTTAGCTAGAAAAGGAGCAAACACTCTACTAACTGGACCAGAATCATGAATCGTTTTTTAAACTTCAATCTATAGTGCCGTGATTGTGTTAAAAACTAATTTTTAATCAAAGGGCCTTGGAAAAATAGATTTGATTTGTCAAGTGTGTTTCGTGTCTTCTCCTGGTCGGTTAAAAGATGCCCAAATCGTATTTTTAATCATATCTCAATTTTTTCATCATATCTCAAATTGTCGTTATGAACTGCATGTTACAATTTCAAATAAACCATATGAACAAATGTGAAAAGTTGACATATTTATGATATGCCATTCTATTAAGTATAAAACCGGTAGTGCCCGGTGGCGTAGAGGTACAGTTCTCGTCTACCAATCCAAAATTTTTAATAAAATAAAAATAGTTTAGGTACCTAGGTGGACTCTTAGACTTTAAATGAGTACTTGGGATTCACAATTCTGAGGTAATAATAGGCGGTTGAAGCGTAATGCTAGCCACATTACCTTCATTGTATAATACCGAATAATGATATAAAAGTTCTAAGTAATCGTTACAAAGTAACAGTTACTTTATGAGGACTCGAAGTAACACTTACCGTTTGAATTTAGGACACGTTACTCGTTACTAAAGTTACTTTTGCGCTGGCCGTAATCGTAATCCCTGGAAATGCACGAACCGAGGATTGAAACTCGATACTGAAATATTCCTTACTTCGACGTAGGTCTAGTTGTTATCAATATGTTTATGTTTAAAGTGTTGACTTGAGGCTGGCCGGTGTTTTGCATGGCAAATGTGTGATATTTTTATTACATTTTTAACACAGACCTTCAAAAAAGAATAGATATTAAAAAAAAATAAAAGAAAAAAGAAATTAAAAGAAATATTATTGGGAAAATAAACTCACGTTATAATTTCGTCACTTAGACAGTAAGTAAATCAACACAGTAAGAAAATCAACAAAATAAAAATAGTAATTTTTAGTAAACACTGCTGCGTAAATCCAAAGGACTTTTTTTGAAGAGATGAATCCGTCACAGAGGAATAGACATTTCTTAAATATTTTTACATTTTAACAAAAATATATACATTTTTTTATTTTGACTATTTAATTTTTGCATAATTGTTAATGTAAAGTACAAAGAGACAGAGAAAAAATAAAAAAAAATACTTTATATTATACACGTATTTTCTTTGTTTGGTTTCTTTTCTTTTTAATTTTATTAATGCTTATGACATCATTATAAAAATATTATACATATTATTTAAAACATATTATTTAGTACTTGAATACCGAATATTGAAATTATCCTATTAAGCGATTACACTAGAAAAAAGTAGAAACCTCTTATAGGTTAAACCGAGCACGCAACGAAGATCGCCGCTCACAATAAGTAACGAAGTTCCAAGTCCAGTCCAAGTCTTCCAACCTGTACACAAAACAACGATTATAAAGTAACCATACGAAGTACCAAAGTAACGAGTAACTAAAGTAACGAGTCCAATGTAACGAGTCCAAAGTAACGAGTCCAAAGTAACGAGTCCTATTACCAAAAGTAACTAGTAGTTACGAGTCCATATAAGTAGAATGTAGAATGTAGAATGTTTAGGAGGGGAGTTAGTCACCGCGACCTTAAAGATCTATTGTGTGTTCCCCTTTCTTGAGTTATAACGAGTTATAACTCATCATACAGTCTCAATGCTTTAACAAAAGCCAGTATCTGAGACGGCTCCACAGTGGCCAGCTCTCCATCCTTGACATCAGCCGTACCAAAGTTCATGGCACGAATGGTCGTCGTCTCGGCGCACTCAGTGATGAGGTGTTCTGGTGTTTCCCCATATTCCCCACAGAATCTGCATTCGCCGTTGTTTCTCAGCTTCAGCCTACTGAGGTGTTCGTTAAGGAGACAGTGTCCTGTTAGAAACCGCGTGACAATCCGAAGATTGTTTTTACTTAAATCAAGGAAGCCTTTGATTTTTCTCGGTCGTAGGTTCTGAGGAACTTTTTCGAGTGTCTTAGACCGTTGGAAGACACCCATTCTAAGTTGCGGTTGGAGTCTTCCAGATTCTTCAGTTCCGCTTTCAGTTGGTTTCCGCTTGGAAAACAGAACGGTTCTGGTCCAGTTAGTGTAGTCTTCGCTCCTTTACTAGCGAGATCATTTGCTTTTTCATTGCCTTCTATCCCTTGGTGAGCAGGCACCCAGACTAGGAGGACTTTATTTTCTTTGCCCAAATCGTTGAGGTTCTCTAGGCATTCTTTGACCAACTTCGAATTGATGGTTACTGAGTTGATCGCGTTTAGTGCTGCATGACTATCGGATAGGATGGCAATTTCCTGTTTTCGATAGTTCCTATCTAAGATAAATTGTACACATCTTTCGATAGCGTAAATTTCTGCCTGAAGGATACTGGGGTAGGTGCCCATTGGTTCGGAGTATTTGGTTTTCGGCCCAAATACTCCTATTCCTGTCCCTGCTTTGGTTTTGGAAGCATCAGTATACCACGTTATGGTATGGTCTTTTATATGCTGAGTAAGCGTTTCTTCATTCCCCCAATCCTTTGTCTTACTCAATACTACAGTGAGGTGTTTCTCAAAGTTGTAAATTCTTGGTATGTCATCCACTGGGAGTTGGAGAAGTGGAATTTTATTTTCGAGGATGTTCCAAGCCCCTGACCTAAAAATTCTCCTAGTACTGTTTCCGTCAATGACCATTCTAATCATTGGCATAACTACCGACAACAATATGCAGTGGTGTTAGGTCTAGAATGACCTCCATTGCTGCTGTTGGACATGTTCTCATGGCACCTGTGATACAAATACATGTCAGTCTCTGTACTTTGCACAGGTTTTGCCTTGCTGTACGTTGCTCTAGTTTTGTATACCAAGCAACTGCTCCATATGTAATCATGGGTCTTACTATCATGGTATGACATCCAGCGCAAAATTTTAGGGCCCCAGCCCCACCTATTTCCCGCCAGTCTTCTGCATATCATGAGAGCCTTTGTGGCTGTGCTAGTAATGTTCTTAATATGCCTGTTCCAGAGAAGTTTACTATCCAGGGTTATTCCGAGATATTTCACTTCCTGTGATAGCAGTGCATATAAGTAACTAAAGTTTACATCACTAATACCGAACGGCTCTAGCATGGCAAGCTGTACCTTGCCTACTCCCAAGGCGCTAAACGCTATATGTATACGGGAGCTATTATTATTCTTATAAAGTAAAAAAACCGAGGATGCCATTTAAAAATCAAAAGTTATAGTCATTTCCGGTGAAACAGGACGTGACCAAAAACAATTGAGGTATTCAATTGTTTTGAGACGCACCCGGTATAACCTTAATATTCTACATTTTTCTTTAACGACATAGGTAAAAGAAGCTTACGTGCTTTACATGTAAGTGTGCGTAAATGCGTACAATCGTGACTTGAGTTTCAAAAATAAAGTTTATTAAAGTTTGTTGAACTTCTTTGAAATCTTTCACTATAACATTCTAGAATAAATAAAATTAAAACCGTCTTTAAACCATCTTTAAAAGTCTAAATTTACTCAACTAAGTTTCGTTTTGGTATTATTTAATTTAAATTCAATAAAAATTATTAGATTACTCATTTCAGCTAATGCGTACCTACTCTTTAAAACAAGGAATTTTAAGGAAATAAATTTGCTTTTCTTATATTATGAGGTGCGGACATACCTAGGCATATATTTAAATTACAGAATTGATTTAAATATGTTTAACAAACATATTTCATAAAGTTATTTACATATGCTGCCCTATAAACTAATTACAGTATTAATATTTAATAGTAGGTGAAATTATTTACATTAAGACAAGATATATTTATACGTTTACAGAGCGTTTTGATATTTTTTAAGTATGAACTATAAAGATGCACAATACTTTTTCAATTTTATCGATATTGTTTATAAGGTATGTGAATCCAGAACATAATATCGATCCCCCAAAAATCAATACTCAAAGTATCGAAAATGATTGTTGATCAGCACATTAGAACGTTAATGCTACTTGTAAACCCAATGGTACATAGATTGGAACCAATTCTGAAAGCAGTAATTCCACTCGCCTGTTGGTACCTTCAAAATTGCGTCTTTGAAGGCACTGACTGCATCTTTTGGAAGACTGGAATTTTTGACCTTGCAGTTCATTTTTAATGTTTAGAAAAGTAAAAAAGTCATTAGGATTTAGGTCGGGACTGTATGGAGGATGGTCTAACAATTCCATGTAGAGATTTAATGATTCAATTCGTTTTTGAGCTGTGTGGCAACTTACATTGTCTTGATGGAAGATTATTTGTCGTTGAGGGTTGGTTTTTCAAAACTCAGCAACTAATTCTAGCAAATAAATTGATATATACCAATCAGCAATAACAGTTCTTTGATCTTGCAGGGGAATTGTTGCTACATGACCCGCGTTTGAGACAAATGTCGTCACCATTTCCTGGAAACACTTCGAGAACGTATAACTGTTGTCGGTTTTGGTTCATCTCGGAATACCCAAACAGCTGAATGATGTTTATTTTCGGGTTGATAAGAGTAAATCCAGGATTAATCACCAGTGACATTACTGTATATATTTGTTGAGTTTTTTTATGTTAAACCGCTGTAGGTTTTTTTACACACCAATTGATTCTAATTGCTTTCAGTTCTTCCGCTAACAGAGGTAGATCTATAATTATTCTTCATGTAAAATTTTTTGACATGACGTTCTTCTTGGATTGGCTTATACAGGGTGGCGCACTTCATTCGCCTCGGTTGATTATACGAAAACGGAAAGATGTAGAAACTAAATATTTTATGAGTATATGTGGGAAGGCAATGCGCATAATTTAAAATTATTTTGAAATATACAGGGTGTGTCAGAACTAAGATCCATACCAAAGTTATATTTTTTCTCATGGAACACCCGGTATTTATAGATATTTAAATATGCATGCTATTAGAAAAAAGTTTGTCAACACCTTGTATATTATATTATTTTAAATATTTATTTTAGATAAAAACTTTGTTATTTCAAATGCAACACTATGTATTTTTTTAATATACCCTGTATTCATTTAAGGAAGTTAAGAATTACTGCAAATCAAATTTTGTAGTAAAGTTTATTTCTCTGGCTTCAAAGTCAGCACAAGAATTTAATCTGAAAAGTAATGTACAGCGTGTTGACATTTTTTTATTACAGCATGCATATTTAAATATATTAATAATATATCTCAAAACGTAAAGCGTTTAAGCATATTAAACCTTTATAATAAGTGCCTTATTTTATTCCCAAGAATCCAAAAAAGAATTAAAATACCATAAGAAAAAATATAACTTTGGTATGGATCTTAGTTCTGACACACCCTGTACATTTGAAAATAATTTTAAGTTATACACATTGCATGTCTACATATACCCATAAAATATTTTGTTTCTACATCTTTTCGTTTTCATATAATCAACCGAGGCGAATGAGGTGTGCCACCCTGTATACAGCATCGACGTTTTCCTGGGCGAGTGAAGCCGTTGTTGGTAGACCTGTTCTTGGATCGTCACTAAGACCAATCCGTTCACGTTTAAATTCTCCATACCAACGAAACTGTCGACTAATGTGGTGCTGCATTGCCGACAACAAAAACCAACTTTCAAAGACATTCTGTTGAAACAACTGTTTTCAAAAATTGTAAAAAAATATTGCAACATTTTCTTGGCTTAATTTCATTTTGCCACTGACTCATCAATTTCAAAAACTCAGTTTAGGTACAGCTTTAAACAGAGCGGTCTAATACTTTGGCGTTAAGTTAACTAAAGATGGCACTTAATGTTTATTTATATGCAACATTTAAAAGGCAACCCTCGTAAAAGAATTCTTTCTTTATTTTCAGTTGCCAAAATACTAACTACAAAGTTATTTACTTTTTACCCCAACACATACATACATAAATCCATCTTTACGTATCTATATAACTGTCTTTTAGTTACCATACGGAATCTTACGAGTACGTAGTACGTGGAATTGGTACTATTAAAGAATAATTCGGCCTTCACCTTGAGAATAATTGTGCAAGAACCGTACCGGGAGGCTTAGACCTGCAACTAAAGCATAATTAATTTGTTATTTAAATATAATGGTACGAAATAGAAATATCGGAACAGAAGAGTACCACTCAATTCGACCTTGAAATAACAGAACAATTGTATTAGCGAAATTAAAAGTCATCTTTCATTAAAAAAAGCGCCACGCAATGTTTAAAATGGAAAATAGGGTTAACGAAAATATATGGGTGTTTTTTAGGTGTATTTTTATTCTGGTTTTGTAAATCTTGAGTATCTTCATTTTGATATTAAATTGGATCCAGTGCAAAATTAAAGTGTTTTGGTGTATTGTGGTGAATTGGTGTTTTACCAGACACAAAAGTCGGCGGTGGTCGGCAATCACCTGTTTTTTACATTTTATATTAACTTGTGACGTCATTTGGAAGAGCTCAATAGAAATATAGAAGAACTAAACCTTGTTTGGAAAGCAATTTGACATTCGTGACGTCACCACTCCGGCAGTCTAACGTATCGCTAATTGCCATTCGCAAATATATTCCAGATACAGGTATAGTGAACAAGTGAACCGTTTGCAACGTTAAATAATTTTGATATTTGATTTTTATCGTGATGGCTTTTTATAAAAGTGAAGAATTTAGTAAAAAAAATATTAATGATGGAGATGGACGTGTGCGGATTCATGAATGGTCACGATCACGGTCACGACACTATAGAAATGTTCGGTATATATATACATAGAATTAATGGCATTAATTTGCAATAGCACCTCGAACCCACAGGTTCATTATGGAGCCAGATTAAACCAATCAGAATGAGTATTATGTTACCGTAAAAGCCCGAATATTGGTTAAACGTATGCACCGCCTTGGATTCATTTGTTTTTACGCCTGTTGGCGGTGCAAACCATGCAAGCTTTTTCTTTCTCCTAAGTTGTTAATTAAAAAAATAATAATCATATAAAAAATATAGGTCCTAATAGCCTAAATTTTATCCTTATTTTCTCAAAATGTATCAGCAGATCCGATGAGGCCCGAGTTATTATATGTTTTGGAACTTAATGATTTAATTAATTATTGCCTCTAATGCATCGATTGTGCGCATTATCCTACGCGCCAAGAAAAAATATTGCATTAGTCTAAATTTATTATTTATTTCATTCCGCTCTTTCACGTATAATTTGCCTCTTGCTTCTCATACGGAAAGAGTTAGATTAAAATAGCCCAACTGTACCTAACAACCCATGCCTTGACGCATATTCTTTTTTATAATAATATTGGCTTTCCCAGACTAAACATCCATATCCATAAAATAGTTGGCCCACACACTGATAAGACCCCATTTCGGCCCTCGAACGTCCTTGCTCTATTCGATGATCAACGCCGGCTAAACTATCGACTTACGTGTTGACAAGTTGATTAGGCAGGTTATTGAACTTGGACAGTACCATGTCGCCTCTAGCATGTCGTTTTTTCAAAGACGGGTCCCATATAAACGCGGCTAGAAGTATTTTCAATACTAAAATAAAAAGATGCGCAACCATATCGGCGATTTTGTGGCACAAAACCTGTTCGAGATGTATCTGGCGTTACCGTCAGCCTGTCCGATGATTCCGAGATTTAGTTTAGCTCTGCGCCGTTGCTCGCTGAGAGTCGTTTACAGAGCAGCGGATAAAGAATACTGTACCGTAGTTCTGCTTTCAGTCGACAGAGTGAGTGAGTGGTTGCTGGAGACAGTGTTGCCAGAACTACTGGTTAATCCGTAGATTTAAGGGTTTTGGGTAAAGGTACGTTAATAATACAGATTTTCTATCATTATACAATTTAATATAATATTGTATGATTGAACAAAGAACATATTTCGTATGTAAAATATTATGGTAAATGTCAATGATCGTAATTTCCAAGTGAACTAAACGACGGTTTTCAATCATACGACATATTCAGTACTTATAAAAGAATTCTTATTTTTGTTGTTTATTCTATGTTTAACACGAATAAATTTTCAATACATAAACGCGGATTTGTCATCCAAAGATATGATCGTCAAACGTATTACAGATACTACACATTTTAATGTGGCAACACTGTGGCTTTCAGATTTACACCATCTTCGATATGCCTTCTCTGGCCGAATTAGAGAAAATCAGTGTTTTATGCGTTGACCGATATTGACTTTTTATATTATAATAATTAATTGTATTGATAAAATTGTATTATATTTTCAAAAAGCAAATCTCTCTAGGCTAAATCTTAGCAAACTCAAACTATTAAATTTAATGTAAATGTTGTAAATAATGAATAACCTGTTTTAAAAATTATACAACCGAATTTATAATCGATTGGATAATAAATTTTGCAAAATATACCTTCCAAATAAACATAAAAAATATTAAAAACAAATAATATTTTTATTTGGCATTTAATTATTATTGAGAAATAAAGATGATAAATATTTCTTGTTGGGATTTAAATGAGAGACGCTGTGAATACAAAATCGTACAAATTTATAATTTGTGTCTTTACGTAAAACAGGTAATTGTTTGCAAGGACACTTTCCAAGGAAATTTTGTAGTAATATAAAACTAGATACTGTTTAATATAATTTAAATGTTTGTATACAGGTTGGTGCGAGTTGTATTCGGGAAACATTGATATTATATACCGGGTGTTTGTTTCTCAAAGGTGGCTCACCCCTATAACTTTTTTATTTTTTCAAATAAAAAACATATTTGGTATGTTAGTACATGACATAAATTAGGATTGATTGACGTAATAAATTGTTTCCGGTCACTCCCTGTTTCACCGGAAATGACTACAACTTCGAATTTTTAAATGGCATTCTCGGTATTTTGTTACTTTATTCATAAAAAATATAAAAGAAAGTAATAATTGTGTTTAAAAAATAATTGTGTTGGTAATAAATTTCAATCTACATTGTTAAACACAAATTTTTAATCAAAGGGCCTTGGAAAAATAGATTTGGTTTTCTACTGTTTTTCGTGTCCTGTCCTGCCCGGTCAAAAGATGTCCAAATAGTATTTTCAATCGTATATCAATTTTTTCAAATGAAAGGGAGGAATTTAGAAGTAATTCGGTCCAATTATGCTCAGGCAAATTATTTTTAAATTTAGAAATTGCGCCTTTTCTATCTAAATAATTTTTACTAACATTCTAAGCTCCGGTTTGTCAATAGGAAAGCCGAACTCAGCCAATGTTATTATATTTGCTACTATCATACCTTCCTCTTCCTTAGACAAAACTATTTGCCCTCCATAATGTTTTTTCTTCTGATCCCCTAACTTTAAATTTAATTGCAGTATGCTTCTGGGAATTCTATATACCTTTGATGCATCTCTAGCGTTAGCTCTTATCTATGCTACAGCTTTTTCAATTTCATATCATACTTTTGATGTTCCAGAATTTTTTCCAGAACATCTTTCCCAAATTGGCCATAGTCACCTACGCAGGCCTAAGTCACCCCAGTTTACGGTATTTCTTTTGCATAATCTAAATTTTACATAACCAAATTGTCACTCTAAATCGCTGACTTTTTTAGACAGATGTCACTTGTCTTGTCATTATTCAATTCAATATTCGAATTTCCAATTGTCAATAAACTACCTTCAGTGGCTGGGATAGAAAAATATTGTAACAGGGGATGTCGACGAAACTGTTCTCCTGACATATTTTCAAGAAATCGTATGTGACATTAATTATTACTCAAAATCTTTCTTGTATTTCATGGTTGTTACCTAACAAAGGCAGAAGAAACTGTGGCATTTTAATTCCCGTTAATAACGTACTAAGGGAGTTATAACCCATACAGCACGTCCAAATGAAATTACGTTTCTACAAGGGAGACACATGAGAAACAAAATATGTTAAAGTGAACCTAAGTGTTCATCAATTCTAACATATACATATGAGATACACGCAGGTTTATATTGATTGAATTGTGTGATACAGTGTTTATACTAGTTGTATACCGTATGCACTCAAGATTCTAAAGAGTTTTTTGTAACGTAACAAATAATTATTAAAATGATGAAATCTGACGTCGGTATATGAGACATACAATGTATAAATCATATGTATGTGTGATACTTCGTATCATAGTTGTGCCTATAGTACACACATTGTAAAAATGTGACGTATACACATAATATAAATATCTATATAGACACTTTGTAATAGTGTACTGTTGTGTCTACATTCTAGCATGAAATGAAGGTGTGCGCACGCGCGGATAGCCTCAGCGTAGATACACCGACTAAGTGTATCTTATGTGTCCTCTCTCCTTCCTCCTTTCTAGAAGTGGTATGTGTTAGCAGCCATTATTGTTTTATCTTTCGGAAGCTCTATATAAATGTTCTGTTTGTGTGTAGTTTAAAAGAGATTTTAAGGTAAGCACAAGTGTTTAATTGCCTTGTTACACCTTCCTAAGAGTATTATTAATATTATAGCAGCGACTCTTCCCTTACTCGATACCTAATTTACCAAATTTTGACACCAATGAATGAAAACTCCAAATATTCTCGTATAATGATAAAGAGGTTAGCTCTGCAATATATTTTTTTTTAATTTGGAAATAATAAAAATCTAAATGGGCCAGAGAAAGAAAGAACATCTTACACTGATATTCGGTAAGTTATTGATAGATCAATATATAGATATGTTTAATATTCAATAATCAGTTTCATATAAAATTTAAGGGTGAGATTGTTAATCTGGAAATAAAATACAACAAAGTCCAACAGAGTGCTCGTTGAATGAGTATGCTAACAAACCAACTGCTTGGAGGGAAAAGAAGAGAAAAAAATGACTAAAGGAGGTCCACCAAATCGTGGCGATATACCAGTGTTTACCATTTTAGTATGTTGTTATACTAGGTACTTATATTTTTAATACATTTTGATACAAATTCTGTTCTTTTACAATGTTTTCTTATTTATGGTTTGTGCAGTGTAAATAATTATTATTATTGTGTTATTTGCGCTATTGCGTTTCATGATATAAAAAATATAAGAATTTTATTTTTTAACCACTTAATCCATTTTATGGAAGAAAAATGGTACATTTAATACAAAACAAAAATGGAACAATTTTAAGGCTACTTCTCTTGAACTTACGATCGAGATACTTTTGGAAAATACAAAGTTTTGCCTTCCTAATTTTCGTTCTAAAAAGATATAATTGGTATCATTGAATACATATTTCTTAAAAAGAACGAAAAGTTAGGCATCAAAACTTGTATTATTTCCTAAATTCGTTCATAAGAAGTAGTTTTATCTAGCACAAGATGTATATACGAAGCAAAATACATACCTATACACGCGGTAGTCACAACTGCAATGTGTAAACAGAGTTTAAACCTAATACACAAGCACTGTGTATCCTACGGCACACTGTATATTCCTTACTTTGTATATACGTAAATGCTATACTGTGGCTATATTGTGTGAGGCGGACGTTTAACCTTTGTGCATACGTGTTGAACTACAATGTGTAAACGTAGCATATTTACATCGGGGGAATTGTGTCACCCTGTGTCTACATCTAATAATGTAAACACATCGTAAATGTGATTTGATGTGCTGTATGGGAATTCAGTAAGAAATAAACTGTTTTAACCTATGGTTTTAACCATAAAAAAAAAACAAGTTTTGCTAGAAAAAATTGCTTTTTCAACCCTGTCCAGCCCCCAGCCTCTAATATTTCAGCTTGAATCTCTGTGTATTCCGTTCCTGCAACATAAGCTCCCCCTCCCACCGCCCCTGGTTAGGCAGCCAGGTCCGGACTCGGCAACCCGAATTCGCTTCTGAAGAACGGGCTTGTGGAAGAAAAGCCGTCGCTTGGGCCGAGCCTCGGCCAATATTCAACCGGCAGCAGTACGAGTGACGTCGCTCGTTGGTGGTCGCTTCAAAGTAGGCCGTGGTATAAAAGCTGAAACGTGGGTCAGCCAGGTCCTGTCATTTTGCGCTCGCACTGCTGCAGACGTGCGTCGTCGGCTCTACTGTACATTCGTTATCGTGCGACTTGACTGATACCTCTTTAGTTTTCGTTCGTTCCTTGTTATGGCGCGCTCAACAGCCGCCGACTCGAAGCTGCTGCTGATCGCTGTGGTCGCGTCGATATGTGCCTTCGCCGGTAAGTTCAAACTTGAATAATTCTTGTTCTTTTTTTTTCGGTTGGAATGGTGGCGGCCATCTTGCTGGTAGATACATACACCAACGCAAAAACGAAAGGTTTTCTTGAATACCATTGGTGTTTATTGTTTGTGCCACAACAGCTGTTTGATTTTTTTTGTATTAAAATTTAGAGTCTTGCTAGAAATAAATTTGAAAAAGAATCTTACCAGCTCGTTAAATAATTTCTATAGGTCCTTTTATATTCCTCAAAGAATACCGGTGGACTCTTTGGAGTTACCTACAATACAAGAAATGACCCACAACTCTGAAAAATCCAGATAAAAGACTTCAAAAAAAGTGTTTTGATCAGCTAGTTACATATTTTTGAATTCATTTTCTTTCTTTAAATAAGTCAGTTAGATTTCTAGACTTTTTGGAGTTACAATAGAAAACTAGATATACAAATACCAGAAAATATAAAAAAAACTAGACAAAAGAATTAAAAAGTTATTTTGATCAGCTGAATACATACACTCACCGACACAATTTTTCATTTTAGTATTACAAACACACTTTCATTTTAGTATCTCTTTTTAAATAAAAGTTTCCATCTGTCAATTATACGAGGAAAAACAAAATGTTGATATTTTGGTGAAAGTTTTGAAACACCCTGTGGATTATGTCGCCAAAGCAAGCATTTTAGAAATTATTTTATCATCTAGGGTACGTTTTTCTCGATACTTTGTTTTTTGATTTATCGCAATAGCTCTAATTTTATTGGAGATATTCGCCTCTGAATAAGACAGTAACAAGATACATCAATTTTAGCATTAATTTTGAGTCCTTATCAATAATGTTTATTATTTTTGTAATGTTTATTATTTTTGTAATGTCACTGTCATTGAAAAGTCATATTTTTTATATCGTTTATTGGCGTTTACTCTAGTATAGATGGTTTTAAGGTATGAAGTACATATTTCTGTAAAATGCTTCCATTAATTGATTATTGCAGATATCAACTTTGGAACTAGCTACTTAGGGTAACTGCTCAACAGACAATAATAATATGATTTTTTCAGAAACATTACAGAAATCATAAACACTATTTTATAGATCTGTTGACTAGGTCCAAAAACAAAGGCATAGTTTTAATGTAAAAAATACGAAAAAAAGGTTAGAAGATACTAACCTTTTTTTCGTATTTTTCAAAAGCGAATATCTACAAAAAAAATAAAGCTATTGAGATGATTAAAAAAATAAACTATCGAGGAAAGATACACCTAGACGATGTGATTTTTTAATTCCTTGCTTTGTTAACGTACTCCACAGGGTGTTACAAACTTTCACCAAAATATCAAGATTTTGTTTTCCCGCGTATAATTGACAGATGGCAACTTTCATTTTTAATTTAGAAAGAGATACTAAAAAGTCAAATGATATAGCTTCAAATTGCTTAAAAACTTATCAAAATCGGTCCACTAAAACACAAAATATAAAACTATCAAATACATGAAAAGTTTAAGGTGTCTTTTATGTAAATTCATTTTACATCTCTAGATAAGTCACTTTTTGATTGCTAGACGTTTTGGAGTTACAATAGACAACTAAATAGAAAAATGAACCATAAATAAAATATAAAAATAGATAAAGGGTTCAAAAAGTATTTTGATCTGCTGATTACATATTTTTGAACTTGTTTTCATTCTTTAGATATGTAGTAGTAAGTATTTTTGTATATTTTCTTTATTTCTGTAATTTTCTTATCTAAACTAAGATTCCTTTAATTATTATTTGTTAGTCAATTTTTGGTCATATACAGGGTTTCGTTAAGAACAAATACAACTTGAATATTTTTTATTTGTAACAGCGTGCAAAACTCTAGTAGTCATAGTTATTTGTCTCATAGTTATTTGATGCAAGTGCGTATGTAATTTATTGAAGCCTATATTATACAGAAAACAAAATTAAAATACGTAAAAAAGTATTTTTTTATAATAAAAAAATGTGAATGCAAGCTAGAATTCAATAATTTATATAAGTCCTATAAATACTACTAATCAACATGTTGTTCGTACATTAAGGTGTAACTGTGTAAAGACATGTCATTAAAATATTTCGCTGAAAAATATTTTAATAGTTTTGCATAAGAAAAAATGTAGGAACGACTTATTACATTTCGTTCGTTCTCAGCTTTGTTGCTTTCCCTTTCGATATGACCAACATTGCGTAAAGCTTTTAAATCTTGACTGAATAATAAATAAATGCTGTTACTTAAAGACTGGTTAAAAATGCTGGATTTTCTGTAGTTATACAGGGTCTACCCAATATAACACTTGTCTACGAAAACATTTTTTTTTAGCCTTGGAACCATTCCTGCTCATTCTTATTTAAAATTTCGTCCTCAATAGAGCCCACCATTGTCAGGCGAGCTCCCCCCCCTCCCTATTTTTATCACTTTTCAATAAGACACTCAGATGCAAGAAAAAACTCGACGGAAGATTTTTTCAAGTTTAAAGTTTTTACTTTTAGCCCTATTTTTATGAATATTTTTTAACAAACTGTATATATAAATCTATAAACTTTAATTCATAAACTCAGTTTTTTACAGTTTTTTATAAACTTTAGTATTTGACTTATTATACAGGGTTAATTAAAGGGTTGTTTCTTACCCTAACTTTAAAACACCCTATGCAATAATTTCGTAATTTTTCCTAAAGCATTACTTTTTTTGTTTTTTAGCTTATATCAACATAGGCCTTGATTAATTTTTAAGAGCGAGATGAACTTGCCACCAACAATTTGCAATTTTTCCAACTATCATTACTTTGTGACTTACTATTTTTTTACTATCACGAAGTGGTAATGTCATATCGACAATGATTAGAACCCTATATTAAAATTTTAAAAATACTAAAAACTAACGATACAGGCTTGGTTTTAATAAATATTAGTAACACTGATAGAACTAAAGATATTAAAAAAAGTAACTGTAATAACAAAGTGTACAAACAAATAAAAAACTTGTAAAAAATACTATAATACTTTGTATTACCTTCCCCGGCTGCTACAACTGTCTGTAAAAAGGCAAGGGGGTTCAACTATTAATCAGGCTGCAAATATATTATGTTTTTTACCATTCTTCTTCAAGGACTAAGATAATATTCATAATTTCGGTCATCTTCAACAAGATCAATGACTTTTGCAGAATCTACTACACTAAGAACCATATTCAATTGTACACAACAATAATCAGCGTAAAGCAATCACCACCCATTTTGAAGAATATCATGAAAATGTAACGATAATTGAAAAAATTGCAAAATATTTGTGGCAAGTTCATTTTGCTCTTGATAATTAAGCAAGGTACGTGTTGACATGAGTGAAAAAACAAAATAATCAGGAGACATGGCTCTGACCGAAAAATAATGTTTTAGGAAAATTTTCTCACGAAATTATTGCATAGGGTGTTTTAAAGATAGGGTAAAAAACAACTCTTCGTTACTCTTGTATAATAAGTCAAATATTAAAGTTTATAATAAAATGAGTTAAAACAGTCTTTATGCCTTATCTGGATATTCCTCCTTGTATCATAGGGGAATTCTCCATACTCTTAATTATGGAATATCCATTAAGTCAAAGCCTTTTTTGATTCACTATGGCAAGTTCTTCGATTTACAAGAGAGTGAAATGTATACTGTTCATCTAAAATACCAACGCCCCATTAATATAAGATACCACCTATTTTTCCCCAACAAAACATTCCTAATATCCCTGTGTCCACTTTTTCCGACACACTCTCCATGGAAGTATCCTATTTCAGTTAATATGGAACTTTTTAAATTAAAAAAATCTGAAACATTCAGATATCTTTACAAAACTAGTCTAATACAAATCTTAGACGAAAAATATCGTGATTATATTTGTTTTTACACAGATGGTTCTATAACAATCTAATCTAATAAAGTTATGGAATTCTTAGAAAGCACCAACATAACGAAAAAACTTTAATTTCTAATAATTTAAAATGGCCTCATGTTGACTAAAGCTTGTTACTGAGCGCTAAGAAACCCTCGCTGTTGACGCGTTCTATAAACCAATACCCCTCTCTCTCTCTCTAAACTGAGTTTACGAATTACAGTTGATATATTAATACACAGTTTGCTAAAAAAATGAAAGGAAATAGGGCTAAAAATTAAAAAGAAATGTTACATTTTAAACTTTAAGTTCATATTCGGATTCTGGATATATGGTTATATATACAGGGTTGTTTACTACATGCGACACGGAGTATTGTAGCTAAACGATGAGGTTTTTACAAATTGTAAGTTTTGGGTTCGATGAAGGACTATTAGAGGTACAATTTAAAAATAATTTTACAAGATACAGAGTGTCCCAAACAAGTAAAAAATATCAAAGTTGTATTTTTTTAAACGGAACACCCTGTATATTATTACATTTTTAGTTTCTACGGTTAAAATAAAGGTAAATTTGATTAGGGTTTATTATACTTAAACCTTACCGTTTTTGAAATATTTTCAATTTTGTGAAATTGCAGTAAAAAATTTAAGGCTTCATTTCTCCAAGGGTATAGAAGTTTTTAATACTAAATATTTACTGAAGTTTATTTATTGATCAGTTATTGTGTTGCAATAATAAAAATAATACTACCTTATACAGAGTGTCTAAAAATTTGTTTTAAATAATTATCAGCTTCAAACGGCAATAACGTGTTTAATTTAAATGGAACACCCTGTATATTTTACGAGAATCAGATGCTCAATTTAATTTTCTATCAAATTGTATTATACCATTTTTTACCTATCTCTTTAAGTTTCCGTAGAAAATGCATTTTCTTGTAATTTAGAACTTATTTATCAATATACCCATGGAATATTGACATTTTAGATTATTTTTAAAGATGTACCAAATTTTTAAAGAGTACAGATACTAATATTGTCGATATAATTCGGTTATTTCACTAAAAAATAAAAAAAAACTGTTTAAATATTTGTTAAAGAGAACCAATTAATATGATTCTAGTATTCAAACTACATTAACTGACTGTTTGCGTTGATTAATAATAATTGCCACAAATACTAAAAAACTGTGTTTTGTATATGTATTTGACGGTGTGGTAAAAAGTAACACCTTAAAATGATATTTAATTTTTTAATAAATGCTTATTTATAACAACAGAGACGTTAATTTTGAAAACTTTTTATTATATTGATTTCTGACTCAAATCCACATTTATTTAGAATAATTTATTAACGAACACAATTAAGTATGTAATTAATTAGTATATGGGCGGAAATAATGGTGTTATATTTAATTAATGGTATACTCTTTTATAAAGATTTAAATAGTTTGCTTTTTGCATACAAATGGGCTAGTAATATTATCGTTTTGTTAAAAACGATAATATTACTAGCCTGTACATTTTGTACATTTGTTGCTTTAAAAATAATCTAATATGTCAATATTCCATGGGTATATTGATAAATGGGGTCTAAATTATAAGAAAATGCATTTTCTACGAAAACTTGAACGGATAGGTAAAAAATGGTATAATACAATTTGATAGACAATTAAATTGTGCCTCTGATTCTCCTAAAATATACAAGGCGTTCTATTTAAATTAAAGAAGTTATTGGTGTTTAAAGCTAGAAATTATTTAAAATAAATTTTTAGACACTCTGTATAAAATAGTATTATTTTTATTATTGCAACACAATAACTGATCAATAAATAAACTTCAGTAAATATTTAGTATTAAAAACTTTGATACCCTTGGAGAAATGATGCCTTAACATTTTTACAAAATTGAAAATATTTCAAAAACGGTAAGGTTTAAGTATAATAAACCCTAATCAAATTTACCTTTATTTTAATCGTAGAAACTAAAAATGTAATAATATACAGGGTGTTCCATTTAAAAAAATACAACTTTGATATTTTTTACTTATTTGGGACACTCTGTGTCTATTTTTAAATTGTACCTCTAATGGTCCTTCATCGAACCCAAAACTTGAAATTTGTAAAAATGTAATCGTTTAGCTACAATACTCCGTGTCGTATGTGGTGAACAACCCTGTATATGTTTATAAAATATGTCTAGGTAAATTATATTATCATCAATTCATCCTCATTACTATACAATTTAGTATAGACAAAGAGAAATGACGACTCTTTAAGAAGTATTTTGACTCTCATTGCTTCAACATTAAAAGTAAAAGTGTATGCAAAGATGGCTGGTTGGAAAGTTATACGAAACTTGTTTTCAAACAAAAACCACTGTAGCATATTAAAATACAGGCATACATTCGGTGCTACTTTGACATTTACTGGCCTTCTTTAACCCAAGCATCGAAATTAATCATTTCCATTATACGAAAAACCCAAAATAAATATTATATCACACTTTAATCACTTTTTCTTGCGTAACTTTTTTTCTAAAGAATCCCAAAAAAAAGCTCTGTAATTTCAATACTAAAGACAATGAAAAATACTAAATAATGCTAATTTTATTTATCTTTTTTCTTCGTTGCAAAATTAAATCAATTATCATTCCTTCTAGACTGCAACGTTGTTTGTCCATTGCTTTAGTCAAGGTTTTCGTATTGTTGAGCAACAGACAAGTAATAGTTTGTTATATGTAATAAATAACGAAAATATTGTGTTTTATAGTGATTTTTGTCTAAAATAGTTATGTCAGTTTAATCAAAACATTGTAGTTTTATTATACATCAACTGGGTAAGGAATATGACAGGAAGACGCGATATCCCCAAAGCTGTTTACAGCAACATTAGAAGAAAGTAAAGTAAAGTAAAGATTTCAAGTTAACGTCTCCTTTTTGCTGCCAGGGCTAATCTGGACGGGGCCTACTTTTTTACGCGGAATCCGAACCGCGGTCCTCGGCAATATCATGGTCAATGGCCTACGGACTTGGCAACTGTCTAAATCGACTCTTACTCACGAGATATCCGATCTCATCCGGCCTCGAACCGGCGTGAATGAGCAGTGTGTGTCAATAGATTTTACACTTTTGCCTTGGACAACAGCACGATACAGAGTTTCGAAACGGTCACCCGTCCATCAACTAGTATCGCCTTACGTCGTTTAACTTCGGTGTTCTAATGGGAACCGGTGTTTCGACGTAGCTGGGCCGTTGCTCAAACTAGAAGAAATCTTCCGTCAACTGGACTGGACCAACAAAGGATTAAAAATAGATGGAGAATATCTTAACCATCTAAGATTCGCTGATAACATAGTCCTAATTGCCAATAGTCGTGAAGAACTACAAGCACAAACTAACGAACTAAATACAGCCATCAATAAAGTGGTCCTCAAAATGAAATTAGAAAAAACTGAAGTAATGTACAACAAACTAGTGGAAAGAAAAGACATTTTAACACTGGAAATAGTGGAAGAATTGAATTTGGGACAATTAATACGCAGCTCTGGATCTCTACTACCAGAAATAAACACAAGAATTAAGTTAGCATGGAGTATTTATGGAAGAAAGTCAACTACATCATAATTGGAAATAAGCTCAAAATGATGATGATGACATCAAAGATTATTTGCTAAAAAGAGCTTATGAAAAGTTGTTTTCATTTTTGTGTAAAAGTAGCATTCTTCTGCTTACATCTGAGTGTATATCTTGGATACAATAATTTTGTACATTAATGCTTGCTTCATCCACGTTACCGTAGATGGAGCTAAGAAGGCTTAGGTAGGGTATATATAAATAAACAAACATCTGTGATTGTCACAGCTGCCGCTAGATGGCGTAGAGCGTCTAGCACTCTCGCCATAGTAGTACGTTTTGTACTCAAATGCTATTCTCTGCTTTTCGTTGGTCAGATCGAGGGTTACAGCAAAGTCGGCCTGACGATGGAGAAAAATCTCCGAAACCGGTCGTCGAATGGCTGTTCCCTTCGGTCTGATGAACTTAATGCAGAGAATAAGCATATATGTAGGGTTTTTGGTCCTCTTTTTTCGCTACTCGTATTTTGTTTGTTTATTTGTACATTAATGTTTATACTAATAAAGTTATTCAGTTGTACATGTCTAATGGAAACTATTTTTCTCATTAATTAAGAGTTAATTACAAAAAACATGAAGCATATCCTCGTATTGGGTTAGTCTTAATTTGTTCTGAATAATTAAACCTGTAGAAAAATGGAACTGTGAAAGTCGACTGCCTTGTGATTTTCCTTAGACTAAGCATTTTTAAAGATTAACAACAAATAATTTTTGCTTTTCACAAATGTGCACTTGTGTAACCTTACGTCTAATAATAGCTCTGTAATATGTCTGTAAATTAATTACTTATACGATATCATTAAAATTTTCTAGGATAAGTAAGCCATTACATGGCTGAGGACCGTGGTTCGGAAACCGCGTAAACAAAGTAGGCCTCGTCCAGGTTAGCTCCGAGAGAAAATAGCTTTTTGTGTATCAAGAAAATTACATGTGTGAGGGTAAAATTTGTTTATTTTTGTCCCATTTTAAAACGACACATACATTTATCTGCAAAGCTTTGTCGTATAAAAACTCGCTGCAGCCTTTTGCACTTAACAACACCACCATTGACGTCGTAAAATCTGTAAAATTCTTAAGGCTTGTTGTAGACAATTCTCTGAAATGGGACATGCATATCGATGCTTTGTCGAAAAAATTGAGCTCTGCCTGTTTTGCATTAAGATCTGTTTCTAAGGAGCTTAACTTGTCAGTGGCTAGAACTGTTTATTATGCACTTTTTGAGTCGCACCTCAGATATGCCCTTCCATTCTGGGGTACGTGTTGTGCGACTCGATTTGACCGCATTTTCAAGCTCCAGAAGAAAGCTGTTCGATATTCACTGGGACTTAACAGCAGAACTCATTGCCAGGACTTTTTTAAAAAATTAAAAATATTAACTCTTCCTTCCTTATTTATATTTGAATCCGTTTGCCTAATACGTAAGCATGTATCAGCTTCTCAAGAGAGAAAGGCCATCTCACACTTATCCACTCAGGAACGCGGAGCAAGATCTTTATCTACCTACCCCACGCTCAGAGTTAGTTAAAAGTTCAATATTATACAACTCGAAAAAAAATGCACAATCAGCAATCACCTCCCATTTGAAATCAAATCCATAACATCATTTTCTTCATTTCGCAAAGCATTGAAATCTTATTTACTAGACGAGGCTTTCTGCGCCGTAAATGACTTATATTTTGATAATCGAATTTGATTGTAAACTTGTAAACACTGGTCTAATATTTGCTATTACTAGATAATATTTACTATAAATTTAGTAAATATTTTTGAATCTTATTTTTATTTTTTTATTCTTTGACATTGTAAACATTTATAAATGTATATTTTAAACAATAAGCCTGACAATGTAATTTGTGTACTTGTTTTGTATTCTCTTTTGTTTGTATACTTTACCTCTGTCTACAAATTGTAAAATTTTTTGACAATAAAGGCATTTATTTATTAATCTTCCGGTATATTTGTATTAACGCTGCTGGTAGGAACTTTGCTGAAGAAGCACGACAAGCGTTACTCCCACATAAAAGTGAATCCATTTACGAAAAGGAATATAAAAAATGCCCTCATTAGCTGGGGGCTATTATTGCTAGTGCATAATATATTATTTTTTATATAAAAAATTAAAAAAAAAATATATATATAAGTTGTTGAAAGTCCAGGGGTGTTACTAAGATTTAACAGTCAAGCTTAGAAACCTACTCATACATAAATCTAAAATAATTTGAATAATTTATTTATAAATTCTTATAAAAGTGCTTGTAAGGAAGGTATCGGCTTGTGACATCTAAATACTTCTTGCATGCATCGCATGGGCAAGTGCATAGCGATTAACAATGCAAGAATGTCTCGGGGTGCGTTGTAACATTTTAGCCTTTGTAATTGCAGCAATAAATATAATCGTTTTTCTTTTACTACATTTATTATCCACGTAATAATTTCAAGAATACGAAGGTGTGTGGTGTGTGTTCTAAGTCTTTATTAAAATAATTTATTTTTATTTCTTGTAAATCTTTCTGTGTATATATAATAATTGATTTAATTAGTCAAGATTATGGCGTTGCACAAATAAGAACGTTTAAACTGCAATGAACAATAATAATTATACTAATATGTTGTTGCTTAAGTTTTGTTCTTTCGTATTCAGAGCGGTTATATTGCTAAATATACCATACGATTGAAAAAAATAGGTGTCGCAGTCGCCTTTGAATGATAATTTCTATCGAGAAAAATCGATACGCGCCGAATCTTCAAAGCTGTTTACAGCAATACTAGAAGAGATCTTCCGTCAAGTAGACTAGACTAACAAAGGATTAAACATTGATGGAGAATATCGTACAGTTACTGTACTATACAGATTATACAACTACATGTTGCCTTCACAGTCTCAGTCGCCAGCCATCTCTGTCGTACACGAGATCTTCTTCGATATTCCGATCTCTCATCGCCTGTCGTATACCATCGTTTCAGGACCGACGCGGGCGTCCCCTTCTGTTTCTTCCAGTGGGTGGCCATTTGAATACATGTTTTGGCCATCTTGTGTCCTCCATCCTCATTAGATGACCAAACCATCTCAAACCTCTTTTCTCTATTCGTTGAATTACTGTTTCTTGTGGCGAGGTTCTGTTTCTGATTTCCTCGTTTCACACTCTTTGTAATCTGGATACTCTAGCGCTTCTACGTAAGTAATCCATCTCTGCAGCCAATACTCTCCGTTTATCTTCTTCTCTTAGGGCCCATATCTCACTCCCATAGCATAAGACCGATTCTACCATTGTTTGGCCAATTGTTTTTTATTCTTTATATTAATATGTTTGTCCCACCAAATTGAGTTGAGTGTCCACCCTACCACTGTCCTCGCGTTCTGAATTTTCTGTCGTACTCTGTCCCACCGATTCCATTTTTATCAACTATAGCTCCTACATATTTGAATGTGTCTACCTGTTGTATTTCTGCCTTGCCGTCAAATTAGAATATCAAATTTGGCGTCGGAATTTAAAACCAAGTATTCTGTTTTTTTCTAAACTGACTTCTAGACCCCATTCCTGATACTCAGTATATAGTCTCCTGAGCATAAACTCCATGTCAAAGGAATCTTGAGCAAATACTGCTTGATCGTCTGCAAAATTAAGTGTCAGAAGATGTTCCTCATTAATTAGAATACCGATTCCTTGACATGATCTCTTCCACCTCCTAAGAGCTATCTTCAGGTAAATATTAAACAAAAGAGGGGATACGCAACAATCTTGTCTCAGACCTTTCGTTGTACATATGGGTTCCGAGAGTATCTTTCCTTGTTTTATATAACTGATGTTATCGGTGTACAGTTCTTTGATAACTTCTATAAGATGTTGGCTAATCCCAATAGTTTCTAATGCCATCCATAGGTTATTTCTCGGGACATTATCATATGCTTTCTTTATATCCAGAAATGTTATATGTAATTCTTCATTTTCACACATTTTTCACACTGGACACATAAAACCGATATTATAAGAAAACAAAAGCTCCATTTAACGCTCAATGGAAAGAAATATGCTGGAAATAACCAAGAAAGACCGTAAAATAATAGAGTGGATACTGAAAATAATGATGATGGACTAATGGACAAATATAGTTTAACATTTCAGGAGGTATATCTCCTCTCGTGGCGTCGTCGGAAGCCAAAAAGCAAAGAGCAAAGAAGAAGCTATTTAAAATATCTATATTTTTAACTTATTGAAGACCCATTCTGTATAATAATCATATACAAGCTTTACTAATAAACGCGAATATACTATTATTATACAGCATGACATAAATCATACAGCCTGAACAAAATAGTACAACTATAAAAAACTTATATAAAGATTCAGGAAATAAGTAATGAATTCTTCGAATATATTAGAATGAAGAAGCTATTAAAGAATAAAGAAACAGTTTTGTAACGCATTAAAAAAACTTGAAGTGAATGACCAAATGACCAGTATTCTCAACCAAAACCGATAAAGAATATTTACTTACGCAACATCCAATCATCCACTTTACGCTTGATTTGTTACGTTCATCAAGGTAATCAATTGATCACGTCTATCCTCGATGCTTGACAGATCTTCAGAAAGAGATTTGAAAGTTTTGAGTTTATTTAATATTAATGAATTAAAGCTTGTACGTATGCCTCGTTGATTTCTATACCCACACGCGTAATAGATATGACATGTAGGCATTATGATAATGATTAATATTAATTGAAAATGTTGCATTATAAATCAAAATGTCATTTAGTGAATCACGCTCGGTTAGCGTTTGTTTACAACCATTTATGGCTGTTCTGTTTACTTACTATTTTTTTCTCAAAGAAATATAGGTTAAAATATGTCATTGTTTTACAGAACACATTTTTTCAGTATACCGAGTTGTTGGAAACATAGGAAATCCCGTGCAAATTTTAAACTGCCCAAATATTGGTTCCCCGGTTGATTTTACAAATAAATATATTTTTAAGGGTCTGCGTAAGCTGAATACACATGGCAAATTTTAATAATTCTGAACATGCCGATCATCACAATTTAAGAAAAAATGCATATATTTTTAAATTAAAACTGAACAAAGTAACAATGCAAAACCAGGCAAATGATGCCAAAATATCTTAAGTTGTCAACCTATATTGTTGTGAATGTCAAATGTTCTGAAATGAAAATTTAAGTAAGATTTTTGAAGTGAAATTTCTTTACACGCGTTGCGAGTAAAAATTCAAGGCTCTAACACTCGGCCTTGAATTTTTACTCCTAACAGTTTTTATTTACTCCCATACAATTGGTTTGTCGCTTCTGAATAACGGTCTAGGTAAAGTATCTAGTTCATTTGCCAGCTGAGAATTGGAATTTACAGTTAGAAACTCGGATTTTCATTGGAGGACACTGATATTTATTCCAATCCAATAATCAACGAAAATATTCGTATAATTTTAATAAAATTACTGTAAATCACTATAAATAATGAATTGTATGTAATTGAACTGTAATTCCTATATTATTAATGCGGTAAACGATGGAGATAAACAATTGTGATTGATTCTTGAAATTTTATTTCAAGAGGAAACTTTCGTTAACACAATTCTGAGAATTCAAACAATGAATTGAATAATGTTAACTAAGGTCCGACCAAGATCCCGGTCGCGGTCTCGGTTACAGTCATTCTCGGCTAAAAATCAGGCCGAAATCTCGGTCTCGTTCTCGGCATAAAAAGGCCGAGATTATCGGCCAAGGTCGAGACTGTTACGATCGTTAAATTAGCTTATTTTTGAGCGTATCGCTCCACCCATCGATGCGTGGATGAATGAAATACTTGTCCGAAGTGGATAAAAAGAATGGATCATATCTGATCCATATATGATCTGATCGATTCACAGAGGGGATTTCCCGAACGGCAGAAAAATCGCTTTCATATTTCGATGTGTAAAACGAATTGTTAGATGCTTGGTTAGATGTTAGTGTCTTATTAATGCAAGTTTTATAAACTTAACAGAATTATGCTTTTAGATGAATTACTTGTATATCTAACTGTAATAAGTTAAATTTTTGCGTTTAATTATTCACCTCCATACAATATTCTGAAACCAGCAGCTTATAAATTTCTAGTCTGTACCACCAACAAGCGTCTCTAGGAAACAACTATTTAGAAAGAATATGATGAAGCACTGCATAATTTGAATGGATGCAATGCTGAAAAAATACTTTTTTAGCCTACAACATAGACTCAAGAAAAGTAATTTTATTAGTATTAGTAATTTTATAGTACTAAACCCCAATAAAACCGTTTCTGCATGAAAATAGCGTTTTTATTACATTATCAGATATGTTTTCATATAATAAACTATTAAATAAATATTACATCGTGTCTCGGTCTCGTTCTCGTTCTCGGCCGAGAATCTCTTTTTCTCTCAGTTTCGGTCTCGGTCTCGGCTGAGACTAAAAATCCAGGTTCTGTCGGACCTTAATGATAAGACAAGTGACATCTGTCTAAAAAAACAGATATTTAGAGTGAAAATTTGGTTATGTCAAATTTAGAGTGACAATTTTGATTACGCAAAAGAAATATGTATTCTACCGTGCTGGCAACTTTTGGGTCGGCATTTACATGTGTGGAAGTAAATGGCATAGGGATCTTACTAAGTTGGAGTGAGAGAAATGCGACCGAACGACGCGACACGCGACGGTGTGCTGTTGCGGCGTTGCCGATTCGCCTTTCCCTATTAAGTAAAGTAAAATCACGATCGCAAACCGCTTATTTTTAAAAGACTTTTTTTCAAGAGATAACTAGATAAAATCATTAGACATGTTTCTGAGTTTCTCATTGAACTTTTTAACACAGGAACTTTAACACAAGGCCATAACTCAAGAACCACTTTAGATATTGAAACTTTTTTTGTTTTCAAGATCGGATATTTTACAATCTGTTTACATAAGAAAAAATCGATAAGGTTGTTTTTTCTATTTTTTTTTTCAAAAATTGTAAACAATCCATCCATTTGCTTTTAGAGGATAGCAATTTTCAGCAATCGTGCAATTTTTTTATTGATAAAGATTTTCACATACTGTCTACAAAGAAAATACAGCAGAAATATTAAGAAAGTTCTTGAAAAAACTACAATCTATTATTTCTAATAGATTTCGAGATATCGATTTTTGAATTCAGAATTCTAATAGCGCGACCACTATCGAACACCCACTCAATTCCGCTTATTTTTACCAAAAATGCAAGTGTTTCTAGCTTGCACTTAAAAAATTCAAGTTATAGGGAATATTACAATGACTCGTTAATAAATACACATACAAATTAAGTATCACGAGACGTAATTAAATCGTGAAGCTGAACGCATGACGTACACCTTTCCCTAGAACTTTAAGTACTGACAGAGGTATTGATTGGGTCGACCGGTCAACTGCGACAAATCTGCTATATCCCCTTCCACTTCTCTTAGCGATGTGCACAGTTTCTCGGGTTTTCATACATTTGGCAACGTGTTTACTGTCCTCTCTTTGTTCAGTACATTATAAACGCATTGTAATCTTCTTACATACGGAAATCTCGACCCAAGACTAACCTTTGCCAGCCCTTAGTATATGCTTTGCCTATTTTGCCTATATGAGTTTGCCTAACGATTAACATTAATTTAAAAATAAATCCCCAACATGAATAATGAACAAAACATTTAAACAAAAACAGACAATAGACCACATAAAACAAACTGTTGATTGGTAGCAGTTAGTAGTAGTCAGAGATATAGATGTGGTAGTATTTTGGTTTAAATGGTCACAGCTACCAGGCTATCCGGCCGAGTGAATTATCAATTTTTAATAAAACTTAAAAAAACATTATAAAATTATAAAGCTAGAATAGTATACTGTTTTATATTAACTCTATTTTTTTGAAGTTGATAAAAAGCATTCATAAAAAAATTAGTAGTGGGAACTATCGAATGAATACTATCGAAACATTCGATAGTTGCAATTCATTCGAATAATTCGATAGCTAGTAAGAAAACATTCGTTGAAAACTATTCGAATAAAAATTATCGAATAGATGCGTCATCTGCCTTGAAATATTGTATTCTAGTAATTCGGCAGCAAAAACCATTCATTTATAAAATTCATTCATTTATTCGTCAGGATCGATTATAATAAAATATTAACTGGATTTTAGTTGTCGCCCGGCCACGTAGGTTTCTTTCCGAGAAGCCCGACAGCGGTCGGTGGCAATGCTATGAAAGAAGCCGGCATCTTTGATTTTTTGCGGAGTCATATAAAGATAAGGACACATTATTTTTTTTATTGAGGTGCTAGTATTTACACAGAAAATACATTATGGAGGGCGCTGTTGCCATATATTGGTATTAGTTGATATTAGCAAAGAATATTATTGTTTGGCTTTAGTTAGTTAGGGATAGTATGTCTATATATTTTGCATTTTTTTATTAATATTCTGTTGTTACACTGCAATAATACTTCTTATTTTGGATGTAGGAAAATGATTTTTAATGTTTTTAAGCAAAGACTGGTTTAATAAAAAATAATAATAACAGTAATAATTTGTTATACCTATTAACAACAAAATTTAAAATAATTTAATATAAACATTTTTTTACGGAGTAGCAAAATATAAACAACAAATTAGATGTCAAAATTATTTATATTAGATCCTATTTAAAAATAATATAGTCTTTAAATTTTTTGTGGCAACGTTGGTTTATTAAATAATAATAATTACAGAACTAATTTGTTATATTAACAACAAACTTTAAAATCATGAAATATAAACATTTATTAATTTTCTAAGCATGCAGTGTAATGGAAGGAAAATATAAATAAAAAATTAGAAATCAAAATTATTTATATTAGGTACTTTATATTATTATTTAAAAATAATATTTACTTTTACTAGCATTTACTTTAAAAAATAAATGAAATATTTCTTCGCAAAAAACTACATGTAAGAGAATTAGCATAAACAAAATACAAACATCGTTAACTTTTTTTTTAAATTGGCACGTGTAAAACTTTCAATTTAATTTTCTCATCCCATAGTTTGAGTTCGATAACCCCCCATTTACTTAACCACATTACTTAAATATGATTATTAAGTTCAACTAATTAATATTATTAAAACATCTAAAATACAAATATGTATTTTTAAAATTAATTCTAAGTTCATCTCATCTCTCTTAAAAATCGCTACTTCTCAAAATTTCCCATTAAAAAATAAACCATATACCATATAAAATTAAATAATTGAAAGATCGGGCTATGGAAAATCACGCACACAATCGTCAATTAAAAAAAACTTCTATTTTGGTATTTTAAATATTTTAATAAACGCAAAAATGGCACAGTATTTATAAGACGAAGTTATAAAAATTTGGAAGAACTAATAATGCACTCACGCACACAAAAATCAAACGAATACTAAATAAATTTCATTTATATTATCAAAAGATGTCAAAAGCATTCGATAGTCGTGGCTCAAGGATAACCATTTAGTCGCACGGCGAGGTTGTCACATATGCTTTAGTATACAAATGAATGAATTATTTTATTCGAATAAAACCATTCGATAGTTGAAATCATTCATTCAATAACCACCATTCGATAGTCTAATTCATTCGATAGTTCCCATCGCTAAAAAAAATATATATCCTTCAAAGCTTTCAATTTAGTAGCCTTAATATGAAGACAGTTAGTTTCACTTCAAATATGCGCACATAGTGCACACACAATTTTTTTCAAGAAGGAGCTTTAAATATTGAGGATCCACCATTGCCATAATGCACGTTATTGAATCTCTAAATAAAAAAAGTTTAATTTAAAAAATAATGAAATAAAAAGAATGATATATAATATGTCTACTAGCAAGGTGAACTAAAGCTATTTCTGTAACATTTATGACAACATTTCAACTAATTAACTTGTATTGCTAGCTGCCCAGCAGCAAACCAGTGAAGAACCAGTTAAAAAAGAAGACAGTTTTGAGGCAGAATTGTGCAAAGACAAGGATGCCGGTGAATGGTTCAGATTGGTTGCAGGTGAAGGTGACAACTGTCGTGACGTAATCCAGTGCACATCGTCTGTAAGTATCACACGTGTTTCACTTTCTATTGAAATTTACTATCAAAAGCTATGCTACTCGAATTTCCAAAGGCTTTTTAAATAATAAGAGAGTATAATTATTTTCACCTAAATGATAATCTTATACCGGGTGCGTCTCAAAAGTGGCTTATTTTTTCAGATAAAAAAACGAGATTTGGTATGTTAGTATAAGATTTAAATTAGAATTGATTAGCGTATTCAATTGTTTTTGGTCATTTCCTGTCTCACCGGAAATGACTACAACTTTTGATTTTTAAATGGCACCGTCGGTATTTTTTTACTTTATTTGATAGGAAATGACATTCTGAATAGAATGACATATCATATGTCAACTTTTGACATTCTCGCTTAATAAAAAATAGTATTTTAAAATTCAATCTAGAGTGCCATGGCTATGTTAAAAACACTAATTCTTAATCAAGGAGCCTGGGAAAAATAGATATGATCATCTAATGTTTTTAGTGTCTTTTCCTGGCCAGTTAGAAAATGCTCAAATCGTGTTTTTTTAATCATATTTCAATTTTTTCAAATGGAAAGAGGGTGGCTCATTAGAATATTTGGAAAAAGCATTTTTTTACGAATAATTTGGTACTATACACACGTATTTCGAGTCAAATTTTCGTTACAAACCGCAAGGTATAATTTCAAATAAACCATATGAAAAAATGTCAAAATTGACATATGATATGTCATTCTATTCAGAATGTAATTTTTTATCGAATAAAATAAAAAAATACCCATAGGTGCCATCATAAGGTGAGGGGAGCCGTATGATTTTGGTCTAGTTGTTTTAATTTTTCAAATTTAGCTTACCATATTGTTATCTGTGATTGAACAATTATTGTGATAGATATAACTTTTTGACTTTGTAAAAATTTTTTGACTTTTTAATTTGTTGTGATTGTATTTTATAAATTTGACCTCTGTAACTGTTTTAGCTTTTGGGCCTGATGATGGGAATAGTTTAAATTCCCGAAACATGTCGCCTCCCTTGCTTTTTTGAAGCATTAAAATTTAAATTAAACATCTTAAAGATTGTGAGTTATTTGTCCCCTTACCTGTCTTCAGAGGTCTTATTTGATAATATGTACTCACACTGGGTTAGAGAACGTTTAGTTTTTTAAAAAATTAAAAGCTGTAGTCATTTCCGGTGAAACAGGAAGTGACTAAAAACCAGTGAATACGTTACTCAATCCTAATTTATGTCACGTACTAACATACCAAATCTCGTTTTTTTAACTGAAAAAGTAAAAAAAGTTATAGGGGTGAGCCACTTTTGAGATGCACCCGGTATAATAAGAATCACTATATCATAAAATATGAACTTTTTCATCACAAATATTCTACACTCACCAACACTAAAAGTGGGCCCCTTAAAGTTCTAGTGAGCCGATTTTGATAATTTTTTAAGCAATACGTAGCTAAATTATTTGACTTTTTAGTATCTCTTTCTAAATTAAAAATGAAAGTTCCTATCTGTTAAATGAGGGAAAACAAAATGTGTTTTTTTTTTATATTTTGGTGAAAGTTTGGAACACCTTGTGGAATGTGTTAAGACAGCAAGAAATTTTAAAAACATTTTACCCTCTAGGTACATCCTTTCTCGATAGTTTGTTTTTTGGTACATCTCAAATAGCTTTATTTTTGTTAGAGATATTCATTTTTAAAGAACACACTAACATTCTTTTGTAATCTTTACATTGAGACCTTATTTTTGCTTTTGGTGCTAGTCAACAGACCTAGATAGTTGTGGTCCCGAAGCAGGTCTTCTTGACATAAGGTATATCATCTTCAATTAAAGCAACTATAGCGGATACAGCTTTTGGATTTAAAGCTATCTCTGCTAGAGTAACTACCCAATAGGCAATAATAATATGATTTTTCAGTAACATCAGTTATTACTTAAATTATAAACACTATTTCATAGGTTTGTTGACAGGGACCAAAAGAAAAGGCACGGTTTTAATGTCAAAATTATGAAAAAATGTTAGTGTCTTCTTCGAAAGCGAATATCTCCAAAATAACAACATTTACTAAATAAAACTATTTTATACTAAAAAGTCAAATAATTTATCTACAAACTGCTTAAAAAATCATCAAGATCAGTCCACTAGAACACAGTATATTTAAAATAAAAAAAAAATAGAAAACTTTAAAATACATCAAAATTTTAAGACGCCCGTTTTTCTTGCCGGTGAGTGTATGTACATTTTTTTATGAAATCAATAGCTAAATTATTTAAAATTGAAGATCAGAAAGTCCACTGACGTTCTTCAAACATATTTGTCGGTAAAAATAATTATCAATTCGTAGAACGCTTTCTTTTTTGTATGTACTTGATAAGAATGCAGTTTAAAATTGACTTTCACCCAAGCACTACCTTTCTATGAGAAGAAAAAAACTCATAGACACTTTTAATGATGATATATAATATTGTGACCCCTCTTTGTGAGTTGTTACTTATCATACAGTCCCAGGGCTTTGACCAAAGCCAGTATCTGGGAGGGTTTTACAGAGGTTAGTTCTTCATCTCCGATATCAGGCGTACCAAGATACTAGATTTTTCGTTCAGTTACATGAGACTGCAATAGTTATTTCAAACTGCATAATAGCTACTATGAGCTTAGGTCATTAGCACTTACTAAATCAAGTGCTATTATTATCATAAAGAATTAAAAACAAGAAATAGGCGAATTAGAGCACAACGAAGTAAAGTAGTACCAACTAAAATTGTTATGATTTCTAATCGTACCAAATCAGTAAGATACTCTGCATTTTTAATGTATTTAGCAAACTATTTTATAAATATAATAAATAAATCGTTCAAATATTATTGTGATTTAGTTAAAAATATATTTCGTATTATAGCGTTTTTTAAACAACTACCACTGCGAACAGCAGCTTTTCATCGGAGAGCAGTCGTGGATAACGTATTTATTTCACTGGAAAGAAAACTAATTAATAACAATAAACAAAAAATACAGATATTGGGCGCCAGGCATGTACAGAGAAAGAAAACACAGTTGTATCTTACTTAAAACTAATGACTATACATCATATATCATATACAAAGACGAACTAAAAACATTACAGTATGATTAAAAGCTACATCTATTTCAGTAGCTTGTCAAATTTGTTTAATAATTAGATTAGTAAAATTAATTGAAAAGCAGATAATATTGATTCTGTACCTCAACATCTAATTGAATATATTTCTCTTCCAGGGCCTCCAAGCTATCCGTTGTCCTGCAGGATTGTACTTCGACATCGACAAGCAAACTTGCGACTGGAAGGACTCCGTCAAGAACTGCAAGTTGAAGAACAAGGAGCGCAAGGTTAAGCCTCTGCTCAACACCGACGAGCCCTTGTGTAACGACGGGTTCTTGGCCTGTGGTGACGGTACCTGCATAGAAAGAGGACTTTTCTGTAACGAAGTCAAGGACTGTAACGATGGTTCCGATGAGAACAGTTGTGGTAAGTTATAGTTCATTATATTTTTACTGAAAATTGTAGTTTTTTTCACTTTTAAGAAAATAAAAACAGCAAATTTCTTTGTTTAAGCTTCTAACTTGTTTTCCACAGTCTTACAGATAGGTTATCAACGTTTATGTCAATACTTATCTCTATACAGGGTTGTTCACCACATACGACACGGAGTATTGTAGCTAAACGATTAGATTTTTACAAATTGTAAGTTTTAGGTTCGTTGAAGGACTATTAGAGCTACAATTTAAAAATATTTTTACAAAATACAGAGTGTCCCAAATAAATAAAAAATATCAAAGTTGTGATTTTTTTAATGGAACTCCTTGTATATTATTACATTTTTAGTTTCTACGATTAAAATAAAGGTAAATTTGATTAAGGTTTATCATACTTAAATTTTAGCGTTTTTGAAATATTTTCAATTTTGTGAAATTGAAGTAAAAATTTGAAAGCTTCATTTCTCCAAGGATATCAACGTTTTTAATACTAAATATTTACTGAAGTCTATTTATTGATCAGTTATTGCGTTACAATAATAAAAATAATACTATCTCATACAGAGTGTCTAAAAATGTATTTTAAATAATTTCTAGCTTTAAACGGCAATAACTTGTTTAATTTAAATGGAACACCCTGTATATTTTAGGAGAATCAAATGTACAATTTAATTGTCTATCAAATTGTATTATACCATTTTTTACCTATCTCTTCAAGTTTTGGTAGAAAATGCATTTTCTTATAATTTAGACCTCCATTTATTAATATACCCATGGAATATTGACATTTTAGATTGTTTTTAAAGCAACAAATGTACAAAATGTGCAGGTGCTAAAAATGATAATATTACTAGCCCATTTATATTCAAAAAGAAAGAAATTAGAAGAACTATTTAAATCTTTATAAAAGAGTATACCATTAATTAAATATACCACCATTATCCGCCCAAATATTAATTAATTACATACTTAATTGTGTTAGTTAATAAACTATTCTAAATAATTGTGGATTTGAATCAGAAATCAATATAATAATAAGTTATGAAAATAAACGTCTCTGTTGTTGTAAATAAGCATTCGCCAAAAAATGAAATAAAATTCTTAAGGTGTTACTTTTTAATACACTGTTTAATACACATACAAAATTCAGTTTTTTAGTATTTGGAGCAATTATTATTACTCAACGCAAACAGTCAATTAATGTAGTTTGAATACTGGAATCATATTAATTGGTCCTCTAACAAATATTTAAACAGTTTTTTTTTAATTTTTTTAATGAAATAAACGAACTATATCGACAATATTCGTATCTGTACTCTTTAAAAATTTGTTACATCTTTAAAAATAATTTAAAATGTCAATATTCTATAGATATATTGATAAATGAGGTCTAAATTATAAGAAAATGCATTTTCTACGAAAACTTGAAGAGATAGTTAAAAAACGGTATAATACAATTTGATAGACAATTAAATTGTGCATCTGATTCTCATAAAATATACAGGGTGTTCCATTTAAGTTAAACAAGTTATTGCCGTTTAAAACTAGTAATTATTTAAAATAAATTTTTAGAGACTCTGTATAAGGTAGCATAATTTTTATTATTGCTACACAAAATTTAGAAAATAGAAATACTTCAGTACAATATTTGGGTTAAAAATTTAAATACGCCTAAAGAAATGAAGCATTAAAATTATTACTGTATTTTGACAAAAATCGAAATATTTAAAAAACAGTAAGGTTTAAATGTGGTTCAAATTTACCTTTATTTTAATAGTAGAAACTAAAAATGTAATAATATACAGGGTGTTCCATTTAAAAAAAAAATACAACTTTGATATTTTTTATTTATTTGGGACCCTCTGTATCGTGTAAAAATATTTTTAAATTGTAGCTCTAATAATCCTTCATCGAACCCAAGACTTACAATTTGTAAAAATCTCATCGTTTAGCTACAATACTCCGTGTCGTATGTGGTGAACAACCCTGTATTTATTGTTATTTTAAGTGTAAAATAGGTCTTTTAAAATAATTTGAGTCGTTATTGTAACTCTAAACTTAGTGCGACTTAAGTTGTAGCACAGCAGAAAGAGTCTGAAGTTATGAAGAGCATTGATGAGAACTGACCTTGTTTGATGCTAGTGTTTTGTACTATCTCTGTCGATCTCTTAGGTTTAAAGTTGTTTATGTATGAGTTCTTGTCTGACCGCCAACTGTCTTTTCGTCTTTTTGGAGGCCTTCCAAGCTATCTCTTACCCACCGGTTTCCCAGAGCTTCTCTTCTTCCATGCTTTTTTCTTGGAAATGATTGTGGTTTCGTTTGTGTCCCCTTGGATTCCTACACCTAAATAAAAAACTGTTGATTTAAAACTATAATAGTTCATGGTAAATATCTAAAATGCAAATTTATGAGTTTTCTATCGCATAACTAAATGCACCTCTCGTTTGTATCGAGTTTTTTTTTCTTTCCTCAGTTGCATGAAAAATTAATGAAGATGGTATTCAACGGTATTTGGGTTGGCTTGTAGAAATGTCACAGATTCAAGGTGTAAATCGGCATTTGCCGCATCCGCGAATAGCGTTACGGCTGTTTGACTTTCCCTTTCGCAACCTGGCGAAGAATTTGAGACGACTTGTTTACCGCGAGCAACGCCAACCCATCCTTCTTTCAGCAGTACCTCGTTGTACCTACGTACCACTTGAAGTAGTTGGTTGTATGTTTATGTAAAAATTTTGATTAAAAACAAACTAAGAAAAAGACTATTCTAATTATAACCGTACGTTCAAAAAAAAACGGCGTCAGAGAGGAATAACAATCGATGATAATTTTGGCGAGGTCAATCTCTAGACATCATAAAAATTTACATAATACTTGTAAAAATTAACACTAAATTATAGAAAGATTAAAAATGGATAGGACGTTTCCAAACACACAAAATTATTTCCAAAAAAAATCCCGAATTTTAAACTATACCAAAATATTAAAAATTATTTTTACTCAATATAAAAATAAATTACAATTTTTCTTAAGACCAACTGGAAGTAAGTTACATTAAAAAATAAAGAAGAGGCCAATTACTAATTGACGTCTAGGGCTTGACCTCGCCAAAATTATTATCGATTGTCATTCCTCAGCCGTCTTTGACGCCGTTTTTTTTTTCTCGATCGTATGGTACTTACGAAACACACTTGGCTTACCGCCAACTCGGCTTTTTAAAACCAAAAATTAATTTTGTTTCTGTTTTTTTTTTATTTCTATTCTTCATGAACTATTTCTTATTTTTATTTGTATTTATTATGAATCTTGTCACGTAGGAATTTTAAATACGTTAATGTTTCCTTAAAGTGCCTAGAATATTCAATTGTTTGAGTGTGGGAACCAACTAAGTACTGTAATAAAAAAATATGAATAAGGTATTGAATAATAATAGCATCTCTAAAAGAGCATTATATTTCAATGTTCGTTTAATAATCTCATTAAATAACATTTTTAATGTAATTTCTAATGTTTTAAGAATTGGAAATATAAGATACATTCTTTTTATGTTTTAATTTTGACTATTTGATGTTCCTGTTAGAAAGCTTTCAAAACCAAGGATGTCTGATGTCTACGGATTTTCACCAAAATGTCAAGGGCATACATACATTGTTAGACAAATATTTAGTGTGTGTAATACATTTTCTTTATTTAAGTTTATTTTTCCTCTCTGTGTGTGTAGCGACTTTAGAAGTTATCCATCGCGACTTTGTGTCCCCCATTCTTGAGTTATAACTCATCATACGGTCTCAGGGCATTGATAAAAGGCAGTATCTGAGACGATTTTACAAAGATTAGTTCCCCATCTCCGATATCAGTCACACCAAAGTTTATGGTTCTCGTCTCGGCGCACTCAGTGATGATGTGTCATCTCCTATTTTTATAGCATTTTTGTGATCTTCCGGGGGAGTGCACATGATTTTAGTTTTATCGATGTTCAGCTTAAGTCCCAAGGCCTCGTATGCCCATGTATATGTGTGTCAAATATTACTTTTTCCTCAGGTTCATAAGTTGGTTATCATCCCAAAGGAGAAAAAGACTAAAAGACTAGTTTTGGATTAATAAACCAAATTTCTTTGGAGATAACGGACGCCTTTTTTAAAAGTTGGTTACCACTTGGGAAGCAAGATGGTTTTGGTCCAGTTTGTGGAGTGTTTTCCTTTTCTAGCTAGATCGTTTGCTTTTTCATTGCCTCCAATCAGAGTAGCAGTTCTTTATTTTCTTTGCCTAATTTGTTCACCTTCTCTAGGCATCCTTTAACCAACTTCAAATTAATGGTTACTGAGTTGATCGCCTTCAAGGCTGCTTGACTATCGGATAATATGTTTCTTGTCTGTTAATCTAGTGCGTTTATATCTATATTATTTCCACCAACATTTATAACTCAATCTTGAATTCACTGATGAAATAAAAGTTATTAATGAGTACTAAGTATTGGCTCTGTAATGTTTTTATTGTAAAGTCAAAAATAATTTAACATTTGAGAACACAGAACATCAATTTGGCCTATCATTCTATAATGTCGACTCATAACATTGAGCTAAAATTTTTACGATGTGTTGAATAAATCTAGAAAATATAGGTATTTTGAACTTTGAGTAATAGTTTTATCGAGTTTTTACTACTTTATTTTGAATACGTGTTTTGTAAGTTGTAAGGAAAATGGAAAATATTGTCTTTCAATCATTTATTTTCCTCTGATATCTTCTTGGCGGGCAGGAATTTTGGTAATGTATCAGTGGCCGAATACTTTGAACACATAAGGCACAAAGACCTTGCTAGGTCACTTCGAAGGCGAAAGTGGACGAGAATTAAGAAATAACTTTCGTTGTCCTTGGCGTAACGCGATAGGCGGGCGCGGCGCCTGCTACGGCCCACTTTCAGCAGAAGAATGTTGCCTGCTAGCTTGCCGGCCTACCTGCTTCTTACCTGCCTCTGCTGCTTATCAATAATCTTATTTGAACCCATTATCACCCTCTTAGTCCACAAACAGGAATGCCACATTTTTTTTAATTTTCTAGAATTTTCATTACAAAAATTCCTCTTTTCTGACGAATTTATGGTCAAAATTCAGTGGTACTCTAATGCAACATCTTTATTTTTGGCTAGTTGTCAGAACTCTCTCCAGTATGTCCCCGGATTGTCTTTACAAGAGAAAAAACTTTTATTATTGAAAGGGTGATAGTATTTATCGGCAAATGTGATACTTTAACAACAGCAAAAAGTATGACGTTAATCAAAATTAAGAATAACCAATAAAAGATAACGGAAACAAGTTTAGATTGGAATGCCCGACTTGCCGCCACAATTTATAATTGTTTTGGGGTGCATAGGGGTGTATACGCTGTACGGGATGTGGCGCTGCTCAAAGAATATACCTAGCTAGAAAGAGAATGGAGTCTGCCATACTGAAAAATGGTCCTACAGAAGTTGCGCCATCTATTGAGTAGGGCTTGTTTTAAATGGATCGTAGCGCGGACTTTTTAAATGAGCGTATTTATTGAATTTTACTCTAAAATATATAATTAAATTTGATTATTAAATCTTATTTTTTACAAAAATCAACAATACTAATAACAAGTATTGTTGTGATGTGTAAAAAATAAGATTTAACAGTATAATTTATACAATTATTAAATAAAATTAAAGCCAAACATGTGTAAATATTATTTATTATTTAAAGTTTTTATTTATAAATCAAATATTTGAACATCGTTTATTATATAAGAAACAAGACCAACATAATACGCCCAAAGTTTTGTAAATGGAGTAAATATAAATATAATAGCTTAAATGACAAAAATAAAAGACTTTACATTATATTTTTAGGGCCACAAACAAAAGGAATTGTCTAATTAAAACACATATAACAAATTATAGTTTGAAAAACGTTTTGATAATAATTTGATAATATTATGATTGGCGCTATGACAACGACAATATTTTTTGAGAATTTGACAATAGTATGACAATGGCCGTTGGAAACCATGGAAACTACAAAAAAATTCTGATTTAACGCCATCTGGCAATAACTAGTAGCAACTTCTTAACCTAAAAATTAATTGCACTACCACCTAGCGCCTGAGGCTGGAACGATTTTATTTGAAATTTCCGTGGAAATGGTGGAACCGCTTTTGCTATTTCACTTTCCCGCCCCTGGCGCTGCTATAGCGGTTGCTAAGAACAACCGTAAACAAGAACAGAAATAATTTTCTCTTGTCAAAGTCAGAATCTTCAAAAACTATTATAAAATCTTTTAAAATTTAAACTGCTCTCATTGAAAAAATACCGAAAAGTGTTTAAAGCGACCATTTTCAAAGTAATTATTGCTCTTTTGTGAGTTTAATTTAAATTGTATTTACTCAAACCCGCGATAATTGTGAAAAATTGGCATTAAAAACTTAAAAAGCTGTGCTGTGAACTGTGAACTGCAAAAACCATCGTGGATCGTGCCATAACGTGGGTTTCCAATGTTTCATAGGTATTTCATATATGCGTCCTTATATAAAATAAAGTTTCTTGTATGCAACACACTGTATTTTATTTAGAAAAATTAAACGAAAATTATAATAAATTTGAATAAACAATATTTGGCGATATAATTCCGGAAAAAGCCGAACCGCTCCGAAATTTTCAAAAGTTTTGGGTCGCGACCGTTGCAAGAATAGCGCCAAATAGTGTTTACATTGTCCTTATGGGCACTTTCCAATCTAAACTTGTTTCATTTATCTATGCCATCTATCAAAGAATGAAATCGAAATTATATTACCACAGAAACGCCTTTTTATTTTTAGGATTTAGCTTTGAATAAGAAGACCAAGGAAGGAGCATAATGCTATCCATGTATTCATGCATGGTGGGCGGAAAAGGCACCATAAAAGCTCTCTAGGGTGGGGATCCTTGACAGTTCTGTTTGACGATTCATTTGACACATTTGAATTTGATTTGAAATTTTGTGGATTTGTCAGTCTTTGGAGCTTATTTTATGTTATTTATTATTTATTCTACTACTGATAGTTGTATAAAGGTAGTAAATCTAGATGGAAATTGTGGCAGAACTTAAATTAACGGTGACACTATCATAGGATTTATCGAAAAAGACTCTGAAATAGTTGGTTGTGTACCGTGCGGTGATCTCGGAAAAAATTGAGTGAAGTAATGGAACAACTTTCGCTAGTAAGTGACTATATAATATACATACGTGTAGTAAACCGATCATTTATGAAATTCATAAATTAACTAAATTATATATTTTTCTTGCATTTTAGCTTTTATTTATTACTTGTCAAAGATTAGATGCTGTCAAAGAATTTAGATACGTTAATTTGACTTACCTGCTTCAGTAACGAATCGGATGTTTGTGTTAATAAATACTTATTATAACTTATCTATTTTTATTAGAATTATATATTTTTATAACAATTTTAATAACTACCAACATTTATTCACAACGTAAAATAAAACAACAAATTATTGAGTCTACCCCACGTCTACACCCTACATCATAGTTTACATTTTTTTAAATAAAATTAGAACGACACTGATAAACCGGAATTGAAGTCGGCCATATTTGAGGCCCATCGCGGTGTACCTAAGATTTTTGATATGCTCCTTCCTTAGTCTTCTTATTCAAAGGTTAAAACACATGTAGGTGGCGCCCCCTACAAATAGGAGTCATATTGATATCAAAATCAAATTTCTCGTGCCGAAAAACTCCCAAATGCCAATTTTTATCCAAAAATATTGACGTTACTTCAGAAATTATTTGGAAAAAATCGAAATAAAAATGAAACTTCTACACCCTGTATCTTCGATAGTAAGCACTTTAGGACATACATTTATACGAACTTTTTTACTTATTTTTATTTGCTGAATATGCTACCGAAGTTTTCGAAATAAAATTCGGACTACCCTGTATATTATTTAAAAAAATCATCGCCAACCTAAAACCAACCTAGGAAGAGCGCATTTTAAAGGTTAAATTTTAACCTTTCCCAGATCTAAATTGACTTTACAATCGATAATTACTTAAATGCTTAAAACTTTCTCCTAAAACATTTTAATTCTACATTTCGACTTGTCTAAGAATGTAATCATCCTCATAAAAATAGTTTTATAATTATTTATATAATAATTTGCATCAAACATTTTTTATATTTCAACTGAAAGGTTTAAAAGTCTATACGCACGGGTTTAAAATTTCAAAATACGGTCCTGGCGTTTCGCTGATATCGCTCTCACTTTTCAATGGCATTTAAATTTATCTGAGAGGTAAAAGTTTCCAATATCTAGACCTCTTTTAAACTCTTTAGAATATTAAACGTTTATTTAATTAGCCAATAAAAAGTTGATTATATAATTATTTGCCTTCGAGAGATATACGTAAACACACAATATATGTATAAGGTATTACAAGTTGCCAGCCAATTTTTATCATTTGATGGCCAAAGTAATTCGTAAAGAACTTATATTTCTATGAACTTTTGGTGGTTAAAACGTCTCTTATATCCTACTGTTCCCGTAAGAATACAATGACCTATATTCCCTTATTCTACTCCTATTTTTACGCATTCTCCTTAGAAGTAACATTGAAAAAATTCAATATGTAAATTTACCAACAAAAACAAAACTACCTACTAAATATAATATATTTAGTTTCAATTTCAGGCTATGTAACTCTCATTTTCGATAGTGACAACTCAAGCATGATATGACTAATTCTAAAAAAACAGAAAATTGCTTTATAACCAAAAATGTATATTTTTAGTGTATTTAGTTTAATAATTATTTATTTTTCATTTTTTTTCATAATATTCATACTTTTGTGGCTTTTCATTTCTTGAAAACAATTCTGAAAGAAAAAACACAAACCATAGGCCCAGAATACACACAATGAAAACAGTACACAATATATACACCCAATACAACTTAAAATTTCATACAAACGGAGCATTCCCTAGGAATAGGGATAAGAAAAACAATATAACATACGAATATCCACAAAATACACTTGGGTCCATTTTAATCCACACTAAATAAGTCAATACATACATACATGCATACTGCCATTACTCGCTGACGAGTATTCGACACGCATCACAAGATGGTCACGCAAGGCGTTTTCTTTCATGAGCTTTATTGTGACTGAAAAGCCCGATACGTGATCTTATCTGTCTACCGAACTCCGGACATTCAAAAATCTCATTGCTTTGTTGCCTCTTTACTTTTTGGTTGTCAATGTTAAATGAGTTTACAATTCTTCTCCATTGACTTCGATTGTGAACTGCTTCTTCCCACTCATTCTGCATGTTCATCCCATTTAAGTTTTTGTAGAAAATGTCCTTGTACCTTTTGAGTTGTCCACCCGGCCTCCTCTTACCGTCGACAAGCTCACCGTAAAGCAGAGATTTTGGTAGGCGGTTTTCTTGCATTCTGCATACGTGACCAGCCCATCTTAAGCAGGACTTTGTAATAATGATTTCAATACTGTCGCAGTTAGCTTTTTCAAGCACCGATACGTTTGAGACATGATGGAACCAGTTGATTCTTAAGAGTTGTCTAAGATGTCTCTGTTGCAACTTGTTTAATGCATTCGTGTGCCGGCGGTACGGCACCCAGGTTTCGCTTCCTTATAACATTGTCGGAATTATTATTGCTCGGTACACTGCAAGTTTCGTTTTTGTGCTCAAGTTGTGATTGTAGAAAACCATGTCTGTTAATTTCCAGAATGCTCTTGAGGCGCTGCTAATCCTGTGCTGAATTTCAGAGTGATATTGGCCTTTTCCGAGATCAAGCTGCCGAGGTAATTGAATTCCGCTACATATTCCAATAGTTCTTCTCCGATTTTTATAACATTGTTGTGATCTTCCGGGGGAGTGCACATGATTTTAGTTTTATCGATGTTCAGCTTAAGTCCCAAAGCCTCGTATGCCCAGGTATATGTGTTCAACATTTCTTGCAATTGCTGTCACGTATTTGCAACTAGAGCACAGTCATCAGCGTATTGAAGTTCCGTGATGCATTGTGCACGTGCTTTTGCCCTGAGTCTCTTTATGTTGAACAGACAGCCCCACGGTGGGGTATTAGCATGAAACAGGTGATCGAAATTCGAAAAAGCAAATGTGTTTAAGATTTCCCAAAAAAAGATAAATGATAAGTTAAATCATGTCTGCCATGAATGGCGTTGCTATGGGTGTGTTTAGTTGCATTCATTTGTTTCAACGAAACGTCAAAGTTGTTACTTCTCACAGATAAGAGGTAAATGGCTAAATTTTATGTTTAAAATTATAAATTGTTGCTGTTCTTGTGCTCTTTTTACGTTTATATTATTGTTTTGATTGAAAATGGCTCAGCAAGCTGCAGGTATGTATTCTACAAAAACGTATTATTTATTTTGATATTCTCTAAACTAACGATTTTTTTTGCAACTAAAAGTTGGGCGTTCAGAAAATTTGATTAAATTTGTGACATTTTTATTATACTTAGAGATTTAGTTGCGCATTTGTTGATAAAATGACAAAAAAAGATTCTTGGTTTCCTCTAATTTGCCAATCAGTGATATACTAATGCGAGGTGTAAACCGCGACGGCATTGTTGTGTACAAAGCGATCGCATTAGTGCCATTAGCAGTATAGCACAATTTGGCATTAGCAGCGACTTTAGTGGTATGGACATTGCTCGCGGATCAGTCGTAGCATTAACAGTATTAGTTGCGATATTATTACTGGCATTAGTGGCATTGACCGTGGAAACACTGGAACCGTGATTTTTCTTTCTTTTTTAGAATCGACGAATTATCCTTTATTTTGTTCATATTTATTCAAACCACTCTCCTGCAGTTTGCTGTCCACAAGTCAATGAACACTGAAAAAACAAACAAAAAATGTGATACACAAAATACCATGTGAATATGATAGATTTTATATTAGTGAAACATCTTGTCTAGACCACCAAATGTTCGAATTAAAGACCATAAAGATTATTTAAAAAGGGCGATTTTTTCGAATCTAAGATTTGTCAGCGTTCATGGGACGCAGGTTAGTTAGGTTAGATTCATTTATTGTGTTGATACTTTTTTACTGCATTCTAGTGACGAAAATCCTAGAATTCTTTTCAAAGAAATGTAGTGTATTTGTGATATTGGATTGGACCAGTTTTCAGATTTTGTTTAAAATATGTATTGAGGAAAAGAAACACTTTTGTATCAGATGATCGACAATGACCCTAACAGAGCACCACCCTGTGACCCTGCTGTATGCAACCTGCCCGACTGTTTCTGCTCAGAAGACGGCACCACCATTCCTGGCGATCTCCCATCTAAAGACGTACCCCAAATGATCACAGTGACTTTCGATGACGCCATCAACAACAACACGAAGCTATACAAAGAGATTTTTCCAACGGCAAGCGCAAGAATCCCAATGGGTGCGATATTTCAAGTCCACCTTCTTTCATCTCAACACAAGTACACCACTACTGCGTGCCGTACAGGAATGCTTATAGAAAAGGTCACGAAAATTGCCGCCCACTGGTTCGATCAACGTAAAGTTCGATTGTGTGATTAAGGTACCGGTAGTTTTGAACAGAACCTCGGAACACGAATCTATAATAAGTCCAATGACGTCATTGATTTGGTACCTAAAAGCAGTACAGAATGATTGATTTGAAAAGTGAACCACTAATTCTAGTAGGTTGATGGAAACTTAATAATAATGAAATAATTTCACGTAAAAATGACTGGCAAATAGTAAAAAAATACGGGTTCTACTTTAATGAGAGTACGGGGAATATTGACTACCCTAAGAGACCCAAGATCAGTGATTATAAGGGCTAGTAAAGTTATCTATAATATAAATGAGTAAAAGAAAAAGAAATTATAATAGATTATGCTTCATATTTAGAACAATGCTAACAAATTCATGGGCGGCGCGCCAGAAACTGCAAAATTATTCATCAATTGAATTTTTTTTCTTTATTTCGGCCTATAAAGTATAATTTCACTAGGATATTTCTTTTTTTTCGATTATTATTATATTTATCTAAAAAAGCCACACTTGAAGTTGGGGATTGAAAAATGTCCAAATTTTACTGAAAAACGTTTTTCTTAACAAAATAGCAAAGACAAATTGAGACCAGATGGAAGTTTGACATTTGATATATCCTTCTTCCTCTCTCCTATGTAATGAAAGAGAGACAAATATATTTGACTAATCTAAAATTTGAAGAATTACAACGTTGCCGATACTTTCTATTTTTTTCGGGGTGATTGGGCGTGGATTTACAATAAATTATAATTACTAGCTTAGTGAGATCGACAATAATTAATATCACCTATAGTCGCCAAAGTTACCGAAGAGTTTCTGATTGGCATTGGTTTTAAACCGTCTTTGCGGAGGGGTTATCTTTTTTTTTTAGTTAATCTTAATATATAACAAAGACAAAAGATTAACACCCTCTGCATGGAAAAAAAAAAAAAAAAAAAAAAAAATAAAAAACCCCAAAAAAAAAAAAAACCCTCTGCAGCAATCAAACCAAATGCAATCAAAACTCTTTCGTGCAAATTCGTGGTTATAAAAGTCAAGTCTCATTGGTAAAATATCAGTTATGGGAAGGAGCTGTTCCTCTGGCGACCGCCCTTCGTAATCCCAGAGAGAGCGGAGAAGAAAACCAAACGCTAAATTATAAAGGTTTATCATTGGCAACGTTGCTTAAATGCCAGAAACACATAAACTTACTTCGGGTTTTTCTCTTATTACCGATTCTGAACCGTCCTAGAACTGATGATGCGTATGCCCAGAAGGAAATATGAAGACATTACTTCATTTGCGCATGCGCTGCAGAGTTCTATGACGGTTCAGAATTGGTAACCCGAACAAAGCTATAACCATAATAAATTTTCTGTATTTTGTTTAGAAAAATTATTTTACGCGCAAATATTTTCCGTCTAATTACTGCATAGAATGTGTTGCAATGAAAAAGTGTAACAGAAAGAGAGACAAAACATTATTGTATTATTGGAATACGCAAACAAATATGTGCTAGAAAAGCTTAAAAATATGAGAATTAATGAAATAAATTCCGATATTTCGAGAATTATTTCCGTTTTTTTCTGGAAAAACCTGGCCTAGAAAAAATGTGTCAGATTTCGTTAATCTACGTACTACTCAAAATAGTGTGTATACCAATTTGGGTGAAAATCGGACGAATTCCAGTTTTCCCAATAAGTACCCTCCCCCAAAATGTCCAATTTTTTATGATTTTTACCGCGGCTTTGCCTCCCCTAAGAATTTCATTTCTTCCCGCGTCCCATGAACAAAGTTTATACTATAGAATCTACAAAACACTAGTAACATGACTAAAACACTACGCTAAATTACGCGGAGTCCCCCTTAAATAAGTCAGACTTTTTTAAGGCAGTAGAGTCTACAAAAGAACAGATTATATTTTCTCTTAACAGTTTTTAAAATAAATTAATTATTTTAAGAAGTATTTTTGACAATATTAGAATCTGGTACTCATTGAAAATTTAAACAAAAATCTTTTGATAATATTTTCAGAACCGTTGGATCTTTCATGGATTTCCTTTCTTGGTAAAATTTTAATCTACTACCTTTGTTGTCATATTATCAAAATATTATGGTTTTTAACTGAAATGAAGAGAAATAACTTTTATTATAGATCTTTATTTAAAAAAAATTCCAAAATTTTCCAAAAGACTGTGTTACAGGTGTTAAAATACTACTACCATGGGAAAGATAAAGCAAAGCTTGTGTAAGACTCACCTTGTATAATTATTTGTGGAAGCCATTATATGAGTGGAATTATTTATTTTGTAAATTTTGTGTTCCTTACTTATGAAGAACCTAACACTTTTTTCCCTGCAAAAATTTTTCAAACACTGTTTAGTCTCTTTGTTTTTCCTGTAGTGACAAAATTTGTGTGTCTCACTGTCGGAATTACATTTACATTTTCTTGGCAGTGCCTGGCAGTCCTTAGCATCAGTCTTAAGACAGTCGACTGTAATTATATCGCAGACATACATAGGCAGTCTTCTTCGCAGTCATTGGCAGTCGCCTGGCAGTCGCTTGGCAGTAAAATTATATTTTGCCATCTACATCTACATTTTTTACCCAAGTGAGGCACACGATTTTTATTTTTCCGGCAGGGAAATAATTATTATCGGCAGGCAAATATATTTTTTCAGGTCAAATAAGCTATTCTTGACTCAAACGTTGTTTATCTTTTTTGGTCAATGAATGGCAGCATTGACTGTTTCCATTCTAAATATCTTGAGAACGGTTGCTCTTAGAGATTTTTACCAAGAGACATTTTTTATGTAAAAGGTCACGGAAATGTATATTTTTTCACTCAGTAGTTTTATACAGGTCCTGCGGAACAGGCATATTAAGAACACTACCAGCAAAGCCATAAAGGCTCTCATGATATGCAGAAGACTGGCCGGAAATAGATGGGGCTGCTCCCCTAACATTTTGCGCTGGATGTATACCATGATAGTAAGACCCATGATTACTTATGGAGCAGTTACCTGGTACACAAAACTAGAGCAAACGGACGGCAAGGCTAAAACTATGCAAAGTCCAGAGACTAGCACGTGTTTGCATCACAGGAGCCATGAAAACCTGCCCAACAGCAGCAACTGGGAGGTCACTCTAGATCTAACACCACTGCACATTAACATTGGTAGATATGCCAATGCGACAGTGATTAGAATGGTCACTACGGAATTAGTACTGGGAGAATGGTCAGAATCAGGGGCCTTGGAACACCCTCAAAAAGGAAAAAGGAAATACCACTCCTGCAACTCCCAGTGGACGATATGCCAAGAACGTAAAACTTTGACAAACATGTCAATGTAGTATGAGCAATAAGAAGGATTTGGAAGAGCGAAACGCTTGCCTAGCAGTTAAAAGACCATACGATAACTTGGTATACTGATGCTTCCAAAACCAATACGGGAACAGGGATCGTAGTGTTTGGGCCGAGAGCTAATTACTCCGAAACAATGGGCAATTACCCTAGTATCCTACAGGCAGAAAATCTACGCTATCGAGCAGATGCGTATAGCTTATCTTAGATAGGGAACTATCGAAAACAAGAAATGCCATCTTATCAAGCTTATTAGCCATCTTATTCAATAGTCAAGCAGCGTTTAAGAGGCGATCAACTCAGTAATCAATCAATTCGAAATTGGTCAAAGAATGCATAGAGAAACTGAATAAATGTAGGGAAACAAAACAAAGTCCTCGGCTGACACTGAGTCCTGCTCACGAAGGGAATAGAAGGCAAATGAAAAAGCAAATAATCAGCTAGGAAAGGAGCGAAACACTATCGCACCTAACCCTACGGACCAGATGAACCGACGTTCTGCTTTGCCAAGTGGTGAACTCAACTCAATGGCGGAACTCAGAGAACTTGGAAAAGATCCATCCGCAACGCTGGAATGGAAATCTTGGCCAAATGGGTCTAAGACACGACACTCGAAGATGTTTCTGAGATGCTTTTGATCAAGAAAAATCACAGATCTTCCTGTCTGAGAAGAACAATCTTCCTTCGGATTGGTCACGGGGTTTTTTACAGGACACTGTCTCCTTCAATGAACACCTCAGTAGATTGAAACTAAAGAAAGAAACGGCGAAATGCAGATTCTGTGGGGAAGAGGGTGAAACACAGAACCTTCATCACTGAGTGCGCACCGAGACGACAACATCGTGCCATGAAATTCTTGGTACGACTGATTGGCGATGGAGAACTACCCTCTATAAAACCGTCCCAGACTACTGGCTTTTGTCAAGCCTGAGGCTGTATGAACGTGGAATTATGATTCAAGAAAGGGGGGACACAATGGATCCGTAAGGTCGAAGCTGATTTAACCCCCCTCCCACCGAATTCTAAATTCTAAAATTCTAATTCTAACCAGGTACGGCCACGAAAAGTTAATCACTTTTAAAACAGTTAAACACATGTAGGTTGTAAACAACTACAAATAGGGTGTCAATAACATGAAAATGCAAATTTATCACATCGCCGAAGACATTAATTTTCCATCTAAATGGACGTTACTTCTACGAAAAATTTCTTTATAAGAGTCCGGCAATAGTGTCTCAGGCATCTGTATCTCCTAGATAAGAAAAAACTTGGGATTTTTGTTTATGTGTAAAATATGAACTTAAAGTATGGATGCGGATGTATTCAGGAAATATCGTTAATCTTATATTAGGGGTGGATCAAAAAATGGTGGGCGGATCGGGGATGATTTTTTTTAAATTGAACACCCTGTAATATTAATTGCAGTTTGGCTGTACAAGTTTTATATTCTAGGAACTACAGATTGCCCCAGACGCATTATTGCCGGATCCTGTATGTATTGGAAAACTTCTACACGCTGTATATCTCCGACACTAAGCCATTTTAGGACATACATTTATACGAGACTTTTGTAATTATTTTCATCTGCAGAAATTACCGTCCAGAGTTTTCGGAATACAGTTGCGACCACCCTTTTATATCCAGGAACTATGGTTACACTCGTCGTGAATTTGATGTCAATTTTTAGTTTATATATTTTTGAACTTTCTGTGCCCAGGCGTAAAGTACTGTTATTTTATGGCTAGGCGTTAAAATGACATTATTTATATTGTCAATCAAGTCGCAATAATTAATACTTATTCGAGACGTTTAAAAAACATTTCCCGATTTTTACCAGTCGGACGAATAAAAGTCGACGATTTCACGATTACAGATAAAAGAGAGGTACCAAACCGTTTTCTAACATTTTGTTAACAGGAACAAAGTGATACACTTTTCATAATTAAGCAGCACAGACCTTTTTTACGTATATTAACAAATTTGTTCCTATCTATTTGCAACACACTATATATCCTCTTTCTTTCCAGCCACAACGATGACGAGAACTTCTGGTCGAACGCCTCCGTCGAGGACTGGGCCAGAGAAATGGGAGGCCAGCGTCTCATCACCGAGAAATACGCTAACATCACCGACAACAGCGTGGTGGGCGTGCGGGCCCCTTACCTCAGAGTGGGAGGCAACAACCAGTTCACCATGATGGAAGACCAAGCCTTCCTGTACGACTCCACGATCACCGCTCCCCTCAATAACCCTCCTCTATGGCCTTACACCATGTACTTCCGCATGCCGCACAGGTGCCACGGCAACCTTCAAAAATGCCCCACCAAATCCCATGCCGTCTGGGAAATGGTCTTGAACGAGCTAGATAGAAGAGAAGATCCGACTAACGATGAAAACATACCTGGATGCGCTATGGTGGACTCCTGTTCGAATATTCTGACAGGAGATCAGTTCTACAACTTCTTAAACCATAATTTCGATCGGCATTACGAAGAGAACCGAGCTCCTTTGGGACTGTACTTCCATGCAGCTTGGTTGAGAAACAACCCAGAATTCTTAGACGCTTTCTTGTATTGGATTGATGAAATTCTCTCCAACCACAATGATGTTTACTTCGTGACCATGACCCAGGTAATTCAGTGGATTCAGAACCCCAGAACCATCACTGAGTCGAAGAACTTCGAGCCCTGGAGGGAAAAGTGTGTGGTAGAGGGAAATCCAGCTTGTTGGGTACCTCACAGTTGCAAACTCACCTCCAAGGAGGTTCCCGGAGAAACCATTAATCTCCAGACCTGCGTCAGATGTCCCAATAACTACCCATGGTTGAAGGACCCTACAGGTGACGGAATTTTTTAAAGCAAGTAATTTTAGAGGACTTTTTAACTAGTGTCGCCAGCTAAACGGTTGGGTTTAAAGTGATCTTCTCTACGTTACATTTTTGTATTTATTATTTTTCTTAATGTGTGCGTGATCTATTTTGTTGTTTAATTTGCTTGTGGCAGGTAATCTCGGTAAATAAAGATTTAAACTGTGTATAATTCTCTCGATAATATCAGTGATGAGTAATTCATTGACTTTCTACATTCTTATTATAGAATTAGCCCAGCCAACTATTATTGAACAGTAGTCATGTTGATTTATAAATTGACGAGGTGAATGATACTGAATTTTTTGAAATAAAACGTTTTTAAGTATGACCGATTGTTTATTTAGTTAGTGATAAGGAAATATATCGAAAAATCATCGACGAGTAGCACGGCCATGGAAAAGAGAAAGGCTAGTTGTTGTTCTATGTAAAATTATCGAGAATTGACTTAATGAAGTAATGTGTTTGGCATCTAATCCTTTGATAAATTAACAATACTGAGAGAAAAAGAATGCTCTTCGATATTCTGATTCTTAATATCATTAACTTCTGAAATTTGTGAATTAAGAAAAAATAATAGTGTTTTCTTCAGGCAAACTGGCGAAAATGAGGGTTGCATTGCTACGTGCAAATTGAATGGTAAGAAATTAATCCATATATGCGCTAATGTTGTTTGTTCTTTCGTATTAAGTTATGTGTATGAGTTCCAGGGTTAATTCTTTTTTAAATCAAAATGTCTTTAAAATAAAATTAAATTTATAGTTCAAAAAAAAAAAAATGTTTTCTTTCAATATAGACAGGTATAGATAATAACTTTTGAAAAATACTTTTCTGTCGTTTCAAGCAAGAAAGTATTTTTATCAAAAATCTGTGCGTGCCTCAGGCACATAATGTAGATGACTTTGCAGCCTTCTTTACAAGACACAAGTCCTAAGATATACAAATCAGATGCTAGCAAAAAAATAAGCTTCTTGAATTAAGTGGCTTAGTAACCTAAGACTATTATCACAGATTAGGTATACTATGTATACAGATAAAATCTTATCCTAATTCATTGGTATTGAAATTGTTTTTATGACGATGTGTGCAAACTTGGTAAAATTTCCTGTGCTGCAAAGCCAAAACTAAGCATTAAAATAACAAATAAACAGCGTAATAGAGAGATATCGTTAAACCGAATAGCGTGCATAGACCTTAATAAGGGCAGGTGGTATTTCCTTTACGTGAGGTGGTATAACTCTCTTCATTTATAATTCTGTTCGCGTCGTGTCCGCTATTTAAACTTAACCTAACTTTAATTTAAAACTTGCAAAATTGTTTGTTTACTAGGTATTTTAAAAGTAAAGGGCTAAAGTGCTTATTTCCGGTGCTTTATTGTTCAACGTCTCTGCCAGTGGGTTTAGGGCAACAAGTAACAAATTCTCTTAGAAGAGCTAAGTCATCAACTGCTGTAAACCTAAGACATTTTATAGGATACTTTAACAATGTATTGGAAGAGGTGGATTTCATATTTTGGGCCATATTTATTTAATTCACTAATCCCAGCTACTTAAATATCAAATTACCTAATAAAACCAAAGTAATAATTCAAAACAATTCAAACTAACCTAAAATAAAAAAATCTCGCCGGCCGGCCCGGTTGTCAAATACCCACCCATGCCGGTAGCAATTTTTATTTAAATATCGCTTAGTGTAGTCCGCAAATTACGTCAGGCGGTAACGTTATTAGTGGGTGTTGCGTTAAAAATTGACTCGCATATCGTAACCATGATATGTACGCGTAAATACTGCATGACGCTATTCGGTTTCCGATATCTCTCTAATAACTGTGCCGGGCAGGCGCTGTGCATAATTTCAAAGACCATAAGTGGGCGTGCAACTATGTGCGCAAACTAGTAACCTAACTGTGCCCGATTTAGAAAAGTGGAACCGAAAAATAATAAAGAAAAAACAAGACAATCTAATATAATCTAACACTATATATTCTTTTGAGTAAAAAGATTAGGGAAGGAGCATATCAAAAAACTTAGATCGAGCGCGATGGGGACCTAAAATAGCCGACTTAAATTCCGGTTTATCAGGGTTTACCGTTCTAAATTTATTCAAAACCGCAAAAAATACGAATTAAGTGGAGCTCGTCGTGGTGTTTTGTACGTTGTTCGAAGATGTTTGTTAATTATTAAAATTGTTGATAAACCATATAATTCTAATAAAAAGCCCGATCCTTCTCATAATTCTTTATATAAAACATCAATATTCTACTACAAACTTTACAATAAAAAATATAAAAAAAAAAAAAAAAAAAAAAAGAAATACAAAAATAAAAATTACTTAATTTTGAGTGAATTTCATAAATAGTCGGTTTACACGTATAATTTACATATACCGGTGCATCTCAAAAGTGGCTCACCCTATACCTTTTTATTTTTCACTTAAAAAAACAAGATTTGTTATGTTAGTATATGACATGGGATGATTGACGTATTCAATTGTTTTAATCACTTCACTGTTTCACCGGAAATAACTTTTGATTTTTTACTTTTCTTTACGATAAATTGCAATAGCATCACTGTTAATTTTAAATTCTCTTTAAAATTCCTTTAAACTTCATATCTAACAAATTTAAATCCACAGATATGTAAACCATAAAAATAACTTTTTTTTTTTTTTTTAAATTAATTTTTAAATCACCTCAAAATGTGTCAAATGAATCGTGAAGGATCCCCATCCTAGATTCCCATCTCCGTCTACTATGCATGAATACATATGGATAGCAACTATACTCAGGTAAAAAAATCAAAATGAATGACGAATATTCATGCATAGAAAAAAATAAGAAAAATTATTATCAATCCTCAGGCTTAGCTTAATTATTGCTTTTTGGTATAATTAACGAAACATAATGATTTGAAGAAAGAAAAAGCCAGCTGCAAAATAAGTGAAAGTGAAATAATGCAGACTCTAGTTGCAATAATTTAGCAAATTGCAACAAATGTATGTTATTAGTGCGGTGCAGGTATTGTGTTCGTTTTCTTCATTTTCCTTGACACTTAAGCAAGAAGAAGAAGATGCTCGGTTTTGTTCTGGTGACCTTTAAATGCCAACAACAATTATTTCCTATAAATAACGATTTGACGTTTTTATAATCGGGTGAAATCTACAGGCAGCTTTCTTAAAATCACTCAATTTTTATTTATTAGGTTCAAATGAAAGCAATTTAAAAAAAAAAATAGATAAAAATGCCGAGTCCAAATACCATTCAAAATTTCCCACAGCAAGTTGAGATCGCAAACAAGACAGTTATTTTTACCTATTCAACAATGGTTTTGATACCACTTACTCTAAAACCCTATCCACAAATTCGTCGCTTCTTTCATCTCTGATAGCATTGAAGCAACTGGTGACTTCCCGTTATGCTTTTCCTGGTAACATCTTCCAAATCTACGGAGCTGTTAGGCCTCCTAGACTAACAGCTTGTGAAGATTTTCGGTACAGCAGTGTACTAACAGCAGTGAAGATTTTCGGTGCCCATTTTTATTTTAGTCAGCAAACACCGATAAAATTATTAATTTAAGTAATTATAACTTACATATACACATGAAGAATCTAGGGGATATTCTATTCATCCAGCCATCGATAGTAATTTTAATGGCCCGTTTCTCATCAAATTAAATAATAAATAGTTTTTTTTTTGTTTTTAATAAATTTGCAGATTTTCAAAGAATTTACCTTATTTTATTGAACTCAAAAAATACTACACATTTTTTTATATTAACACAATATATTTACATAAAAAAAAATCAAAACCATTTTGACTTAATAAAGGGTATGGTCTCATCTACTGTTCATTACAGTTCTACATCGTCTCTCCATGATGAGGTTGTCAATCTCTTCTTAAGGTACATTCACAGCCCGAACCAGATTCCTACGAGTTTCACGAGGCATGCCCATTCTCAAAATTCTTCTTTGGGCCGCGTCCCATACGTGCTGGTTTTGAGGTCAGGAGATTGTACCGGCGTAGATGTTTAATTGATGAACATTGATAAGCTCACTTACCACTCTGGCTGTATGAGGCCGTGCATTGTCATGCATGAGAATGAAGTTTCTCCCAAAATCACTTTCATATGGTAACACGACAGGCTCAAAAATTAAATCACAATCTTTAATCTTCAAAATATTTGGACTCTCCCAGACTGCTGTTCCACCCCTTAGTAAGGGTGCACTTCCTGAATATGATCCAACCGAATATGATTTCCCGGTTCTCTCCTTACCCTAAGCCTTCTCGAGTCCGGATGAATTCCAAAGGTGACTCATCCGTGAAGAGAACAATGGCCCATTGTTCATTATATTATGATCTTAGGCTTCAAATATCGTTTCTAGGAATTAAACTCAAAAGCTCTGAATTGCTGTAAAGTCGGTCGGTGTGGAGCGTTAATTGTAAAAAATGATCTTGCTCAGGGGTAGTAATGCGATGTCGCCCTGTGTGTTTTTCAGCAACATCACCACTTTCACGGTAGCGTGCACTTAATCGCGATATTACACTTTGCGTTGTATTTAATGCTCTAGCTTCGTCGATTTGGCGCATTCCAGCTTCAAGCATACTCATGGCCCTTGGCATTTCGTGTCTGTTAAGATGTCTACGCTACATAATGTCGTTTAATACTAAGAGAGTTATTTGAATGAATTCTGGCCAGTTATATAAAAACCTCTTAATTAGGTTCTGATTCGTACAATTGATACTAGGTGCTTTTTATACAGTTGACAAAAATGCACACCAACCACTTTTATATCCCAGATTTAGAAATAACTAGTGTGATTACTTCGTTTCAATCGAAAATAGAAAATCAGCCTAAATAATGTAGTTCTTTCTTCAAAAGCAACTATTTTTTCACCTATATATACTTTAATAAAATGATATCCTAGATTTTTTCCGATTGTGTGTATGCTCTAGGGTAAAGTCCAGCCATTCCGACTTCCCTTGGCAATATTCTGCCGTCATCATTAAAAAGATTCAAATATGATAAAGTACTTGAAGTTTTATTTTTATTCGATTTTTTTTTTTTTTTTTAATTAACGTCAATATTTAGATGAAAGTTTCGAGAGGTTTTAATGTGAGAAATTTGATTTTGATGTAATATGACTCCGCTAATAGCATCAAAATCAAATTTGATCAAAAAAAATATTTTCTCAAAATAATAAATCAGTCAACTAATAATGTTTCCTCATGTAAAGATGATGGGACATGCTGTACACTGTAGGTGTTATTAAATTAAGATTTAAACCACAAAACTAGGGTCCTAGTATATTATCTAGAGATATTTCTTCTCAGTATTAATCAAACTCATCAATCTTCTATATATGAAATCATCTCTGCTCATCATCTCTTATCCATATTAATTTTTAAATAAAAAGTGTGAAAAATTGTTTTTAAGGTATAATAAGTTGATAATTTAAAAATGATATCAATAAAAACAATTTTTTTTTTTTTTTTTTTTTTTTTTTTTTTTTTTTTTTTTTTTTTTAATTTAATATAAATTTGATTTGATTTTTTTTTTTTTTTTTTTTTTTTTTTTTTTTTTTTTTTTTTTCATCATTTAGTTTGAATACTGTATAGAGAAAAAATTAAAATACCACCACTTGTGATAAATTAAATCACTTTAAATCAATAAAGTCTCTAAAACTTCTGGAGCAGAAATGACGCAGTATCTATCATTTAAAATTAGAAAGGAATGTGCCTAAAGTTATTGCACTCTAGCGCCTTCCATTTAAATTTAGGGGTGCTTTTCTATGGGACATTTCAATTTAGTTTTTAAAACTGGGAAAATTGCAGTTGAAGTTCCATTGACCCACCACTCTTATAAATCCTTCATGATCTGTTGTGTTGACAGTTTGTGGACATTTTTGAAATAATGGAATTTATAATTTCAATATTGGTTTGACAGAACGATAAACGATATACCTACACACTGCATTGTGAACCCGACAGATTTTGAGCATCAAAACTCTTCCAATTTAGGTTATAATTTTTTATCAAATTATAATATTTTTTTTTTTTTTTTTTTATTGTTTATAAATTTACTTATTGTCATTAATAATTGTATTTGTTTCAAGTCGGAGGAAAATCGAAGGCTTTTAACTGCTTAGAGCACAGTTTATAGGTAATATTCGGTGCCCAGACAGGAGTTCTGCACAAACCAATAAAGTTTGTCTATCATCTTGTATATGCTAAACTAAATGGCTAACGCATTTATCTACAATAAATTAATAATAGATTTTAGTACTGCAAAATATTAATAAAAATTGAAAATTAAAAAAAAAAAAAAAAAAAAAAAAAAAAAAAAAAAAAAAAAATAGTTTATTATTAATAAAATATCTTATTTACTTATGTTTCTTATTACTAATACATCTATTATTAACTTTTTATTTTTCGTTTATATAACTCAGATAAATATGATATAAATGCAGGAAGTTTCTTGTGGCTTAGTAGAAATAGTTCTTTTTTATATTTTTGTTTACTATGTGTTTTGTTTAAGCTATCTATTGTTTGTTTACATATATTTTGCTTGTACACACCACAATTATACTAGTCATAAACTTCTATTTTTCTGATTTCAGATGCAGTTTTTTTCACAATATTTTGGAGTAATCACTTATCTCGATTTTAAATATAAGGTATTCATATTA
>NW_022147537.1:663675-673248 GCF_002938485.1 Sitophilus oryzae
TTGCGTACTTCGTTCGGTTACGTATTGCTGACAAAAACATTTTTAGATTAAAGAATCTAGTGATAATATTGATAATGTAATCATCTAGATAATAGCCCTAATACGATAAGTAATGTCAAAATAAAATAATATTAGAAATATCCTAAAAGTAACAATGACCGACTAGATTTATTCTAAAAAATTACAGCAATACTAGATTCTTTATCAGAAAATGTTTTTGTTCCTGACATGTAATGCTTTACATTTTTATTTTTTAATTTCAAATCGGTGAGTTTATCAAAAACACAAAGAGATAAAAAAAGTTTCTAAACAGACTAAACTATCAAATTAATTTTTTTGCATGTGTTTGATAAGATTTTCTTTAGAATTTCGTTAACAAAGGATGATAAGGGTGAAAGTTTATTTCAGCCCCTCCCACTCATTTTAAAGTGAAAAATTACCTAAGAATGTGTGTTTTTCATAACAGTAATGCTTCCATAGAATTTCATTAGTCTATCTCTTTTCGTTTTCAAGATAAAAATAAAACATTATTTTCCGCCATCTTTGTACCGCAGTATCTCCCTAATGGTTGACTTTTTTATTAGCGATTTTATAAAACAAACTACCCTTTATTTGAACAGAATCACCCCCTGAAGTTTTTCGCATTTGTTTTGAAACACCCTGTATAATCACATCCCTAATGGGTTTGTGTTCTCCGATTTTCTGGGAGGACGTTCTGACCTGAATTTATATATATATAGTTTCCGAAATAGCCATAGAGAACATCGTAGGAAACTCACCCTGTATAGAAACGGCAGAGAGTCCACGTGGACTTAACAAGTATGTCACCGCAAAACACTCTTTCATTTCATTGGCTACTTCCAAATTTGTCGAATTTTATTGATGGGACACGTCGTCTAATTTTTTTTACAGAAACACAGTTAAACGGTAGCAAAGAAGCCGGAGAGAACATCAGTGCAGTCGTACCTAAAAAAAAATCCCTGTATATTTTTAAATCTAAATTTCCTGTATATTTTAGAGAAATTTTTAGAACCGCGCAAACTCTTCCACGGTATATTTTCTTAATTTCGCATATTACCATGGTTACGACTTTACTCTATGGTTACGGAAAAAAGGGACGCATATACAGATTTTTTTTTTAATTTTTTAAACTTGAATAACTCGATTTTTTTTGGACTTTATTTGAAAAACCTTAGAAAATATGTTTCTTTTATCGAGATCAGAGTATTTGCACTTATTTAAGACTCACCCTATACACAAAACTATGATCAAATTACTGTAAATGTTTGCCTGTATATGTTAGGTCAAAAACAAATCCTTTTATATTTTTTAATCTATTTTTATATATGTTTTTGAGAATAGAAAATATTAACTTAACTATCATAATTTTTCCTAGAAAGATCAGTTCAAAAATTAATTGCTACATAATGTAATTAAACTCATTATCATTAAATTTATTTTTTATAATTTGTCCTATTACGTTGACTAAAATTATGAGAAAAAAATATTTTATTTAGTTTTTAATTTATCATTATTTTTAGTTCCTCTTTTTTAAACCATACAACATTTATTTAATATTATTAAAAACATTATTACCAATTTGAGAAATAAAATTAATTTTTAAAATATTTTAATACCATAGAGTATTGAGTGGTTTTTGAATTATTAAAAACGAGGTTTTGAAAAAATGATTCACTATATGCTCCATGTACGGATGAAAATTCACTACGTAGATAGATGCCATACGATTCGAGAATTTACTTTCTAAAAATACAAACGAATAGGCAATTGTTTATCTTACATTAAAGTTATTTTTTTTGTCAGAAAATTATGGCGACATTAACGATGATTTTACCATTGATATCCCACTAAGACTTAAAGCCAAGTCTACACGTAACCTTTTAGCTGTCAGTTTTGCGTGTCAGTTAAGACGGTAGAAAATATCTACTCAGGTATTGATACTTATTATCTTATTATTTATACTTATCTTATCTTATTATTATTGATACTTATTACTACTATTGATCAATACGTCCCGAGATATTAGTCTTAGCTATACCCAGAACTTATAATTCTAGTTTTTTTTTTTAACAAATGGCAGCAACACAAAATTACAACAATTACATCTTTTTTCACACCCTGTATATCATAGAAAACTAAATCTCATACAAAATTTAGAAAAATCAGATCAATCTACCAAAAACGATCTTTAACATGCTAAAAAAATCAACAAAATCGGTCCATCTTTTTTAAAGTTACAACTCGTTGAAAATCGGTAAAAAAATCGTTGTGGTATTTAATTTGACGGGCAGTTATCTTCTCGAAAAAATCTCTTTTAAAAATAAGCGGTTTGCAATCGTGATTTTACTTTAGTTGATAGGGAAAGGCGTACCGGCGAAATGTGGCAACGCCGCAACAGCACACCGTCGCATTCCTCTCACTCCGACTTAATAAGATCCCTATAAGATTTATTTCACACATGTAAACACTGTCTCAAAAGTAGTAGAGTTACAGTACGGCAATTTTTTAACCGGGCCAATCGTTTTACTCACATCAAGTAGGAAGCCTACTTTCTTCATAACCACTAGACTGAATCGTGGTACATGTCCTAATGTTAAACCGTTGCAATCATAGATGAAGTGATAATTGCAACAATCGTCTGTATGGAATATCAGTTCTGCCACATGCAATATATGTATAAGGAACTTCTCTGGATAGAAATATTCCGCTCCAAATTCTGGATTATGTTGGCAATACACGATCCTTTTATAGCCTGGACCAGGTTTGGGCATTGGTATTGCATAACTAAAAATAAAATAGTATAAAAATCATCTTAAGGCTCCCCCACACATACTTTTTCGCACAGTGACCTCATCTGGGTTATTTTGCAGGCATTACCAAAATCAGATAAACTTTTAGTCACATGATTAAGCTTGATTGGCACAGCATTGCCCACTTTTACATGTTTTCTTTTAATCAAAATATTTTAGGAAAAAAAATTAATTAATTATAAATACACTCGTCAGCAAAAGTCTTGCACCCCCCAGATAAATGTATATCTTTGCATAGCATATTGTAGTGGCTAGATTTGGTTTGGTTTGAAATAGAAAGAGATTACATTAGGAATGTAGCTGAGTATAATGAATATTCTCCTTCACTAGTTGATAAAATATTTAGAAAACGTAGGTATAGGTTAATGACTTCTGAAAATTCGACTTTTCAAGTGGAGAAAGATACGTCAAAATATTTTTCAATACCGTTTGATAGACAGTTATCCCGTGGTCTAAAGGGAATTTTTAAGAATGTCAATTATAAACTTGTGCTAATTGTGCTAAATTATAACTTGTGCTAATAATAAATTATATTATAAAAGTGCTAATAATAAATTACAACAATTATTAGGCAATCCAAAGGAAAAAACACCTCTACTGGAAAGGTCGGGTGTTTATGAAATTTATTGTAAAGATTGTAATCAGAAATATGTTGGGCAAACTAGAAGATCAATATTAACTAGATTTAAAAAACATTTAGCTCAGATAAGATATGATAGACCTGATAAATCTTGCGTTGCCGAACATATTGATAAAGAACAATGTATAGATCTTGACAACTTAAAATTACTTAAACAAGTCTCAAATTACAGGCAATTAGATGCATATGAAAGCATCAGAATTAATAAATGTAAAGATAGTATGAACAGAGACAACGGTCCAATTCCATCAAGTTCTTTGTTCCTACAGCTCTAGTGGCGGAAATCTAACTGTTACGCTCGGTGGGTTCTGACTCGGTTGGCTAGATCTTGCCACGCCCACTCTGTCCCCACTAAGCGAGTATATAAACGCTCCAATTGTAGATTGTATTTTAGTTTACAATCATCTGCTGATGATGCTAACATGGTTAGCGAAACGCGCGTCCAGTGTAAAAATAAAAGTGTTTTGGTGTATTGTGGTGATTTAGTGTTTTATTTTGCAGTGGCTATGTGTACAAATACCTTAATATGTGTCTACAAAAAAAAGGTCATAAAAGCTTTGAATGAAAACCTTATCGATGGAATGTGTATGGTTTTGCTATTTGCGGTCAAATTTTGTTTTTCAGTTCGAGTTCAGTCTTGTAGTAAGTGTTGTGAAAGGCGACAAAAATTCCAGGGCACGAAATTTCTGCCTTCGATAGGGCCCGAAGTACTGCAAGCCGGGCAATAGTAAGACGATCGAACATGGGCAATAGAACACGATCGAGGAAAACTTAAAACCGAAATTAACGAAATAGTGGAACGATGGCGAACATACTGCGAAACACTGTATAAAGAAAAAGATCCTCAGCCTAGTTGCTCTTTCCACAGTGATATAATTAATGAAGAACCAGACATACTGAAATCGGATATTGAAGCAGCAATAAAAAACCTAAAACATCATAAAGCCCCGGGACCAGATCACATCACGGCCGAAATGCTCCAAGCGTCGGGAGATTTTGGTGTGGACATCTTGCACAAGTTATGTAATATGATATGGCATACGCACCAATGGCCATCAGATTGGACTGATTGTTCCATAATAACCATCCACAAAAAAGGATCTCCAGCCAAATGACTCCGACAACTTTCGTACCATTGCGCTAATTTCACATGCCAATATATCTTTTGAAAATCTTTTCTTTATATCATTAACAAGGCTAAAACCGTATATTCAACCACAAATCCCTCCAGAGCAAGCAGGATTCACAAGAGGTCGAGGAACACGTGAACAAATTTTGAATGTCCGTCAGATTATCGAAAAGGCCCGAGAATTTAACAATCCGCTCTATATTTCTTTCGTAGACTATCGAAAAGCTTTTGACAAAGTCAAATGGTCAAAACTATGGATGGTTCTTAAAGAAATGGGCGTGATTCTTCTTTTGATTTTATTTATCCAGAATCTCTATATAAATACCAAAAGTAGAATTATCATCAATGGCGTTACTTCGGAAGACTTCCAGCCTACCTGTGGTGTTAGGCAGGGGGTGCATACTATCTCCTCAGTATTCAATATATATACTGAATATATCAAGTGAGAAGGGCATTGGAACATTGGCAAGGGGATAAATACAATTAATGGTCACAAAATTACCAACCCTCAGATTTGCAGACGATACGGTCCTTCTAGCGGGAAACGAGGAAGTGTTATTGCAGCTTCTAAAATTGGTTGAAGACGAAAAGCGAGAAACTTGGACTTGAAATTAATCCCTCTAAAACAAAAATTATGATTATCGACAGGCAAAACAACAACAAACCTGATGTAGTAAGCATTGGTCGTTTTGAGGTTGTAATATCAATATATATCTTGGGTCACTTATAAACAACACGGGATCGTTAGAAGGGGAAATAAGAAGAAGATGTGAAATGACAAGAGTGGCAGTGCGAAAACTCTCAAAAGATATGGCGAGACAAAAACATATCTAAACACTTAAAAAAAAGGTTGTTCACTGCCTAACTATTTCCTATATTAATGTATGGCTCCGAGTCCTGGACGATGAGGCAGTCAGAAATGAAAAAAATTGACGCAACTGAGATTTACCATTATGCGACGAATGCTCAAGAATTCCCCTGGACTGCCCGGCGAACCAATGAATCCATAATCCAAGAACTGAACACCACAGAACGCCTCTCAACTTCTATACAGTCACGTATACTTAAATGTTTCGGTCACGTTATGAGGAGGGATACTGACTCTATGGAAAAACTCATTATACAGGGCAACGTTCCGGGAAGAAGACCAAGAGGCCGCTCGCCCTCCCGATGGATAGACCAGTTATCAAAGATCACCCACAAGCCACTGCACACGCTTGTACATGAAACACAAGACAGGGAATTATGGAGACAAACCTCACACATCACCTGACCATTACATTCCTCTTGTAGGAATAAAGATAGAGAGAGAGAGACTGCAAGCCGAATTACACAACGGTATATGGACACCGGAAATGTAAGATCTCGTCCTAGATTGGGCCGTACAAGGGTAACGACTGAACCACAGGATCGCTACTTGGCTCAATTTGCCAAAAGAAATCGGTTAGTTCCAATTCGAGAGCTACGATCTCAGTTTCAACGAACTTACCACTGACCGAGTGATATTAAGCCGAACCATTTCCAGGCGACTTTTAAATGCTGGATTGTGGCGTAGACGTCCACTGCGAGTCCCTCTATTAATTTTATACCATAGGCAAAGGAGGCTACAGTGAGCTAGAGAACACCAGAACTGGTTATTACCTCAGTGGAGAAACGTAATTTTCACTGACGAAACCAGGATAGGTTTGATAAGTGATGCCTATCGTCAGCGAGTGTGGAGGGATGCAGGGAGGCAGCATCGCTTGAATAAAGTGCTCCTTATCAAGGAGAAACTGAGATGTGCTGGGGTGGCATCATGTACTATAGGCGAACAGAGCTCATTCATATTCCTGAGGTGATGAACGCCCATTTGTATGTGGAAACTGTAATCAGACCAATAATGTATCCACTGCGAGAAGAAATCTGCAATAATTTTATTCCCATGGATGATAACGCTCGTCCTCACAGAGCTAGGATGGTCCAGGAAGCATTAAATGAAGGGGAAATGACTCGTCTGGACTGGCCTCCACTCTCCCCCGACATGAATTTCATTGAAATGTCTGGGACTACATCACCAGAGCTGTATTCGCAGAAATAACCCACCAAGAAATCGCCAGGAGTTGATCATTGCCGCTCAAGAATTATGGCAGAACGTATCTCAAGAAACCATAAACAACCTTATAGTGGGGATGTCCCGACGACTTGATGCACTCATAACAAATCGTGGAGGCTATATTTTATATTAGTAACCTTAATTTTGTCAGAATTTATTATTTATTTATTTACATTCTCTTTTTTTGTCAAACATTTTTCTTTACGGAATTTGTATTTTTTTGTATTTTGGCAAAATATATTATTAAACTTGGTCAAAGTTTTCCCTTTTTTTGTGTTATTTTTTAACATAACTTTAGTATCTATTGGTTTCCACGAAAGATTAGTTTGAAATGTAATTTTTTATTAAAATAGTAAGGGCGTGCAAGACTTTTGCCGATGAGTGTATATAAACAGTTATTATTTACATCAACATAACTCATCTCTTTAACAACACTTAAGGGACATAACTACTGCTTTCCAATTTTGTGTACTCACTTTACTCTGCTTTCCTTTATGAACTCTGGTGATAGTGGATGTTTTGAGAAGATTTCTGGCATGAGGTTGCGCACGCTGTAATACATGTCCAGTTTTTCCTTAGATCTCTCGATACTGAACTTGTTGGAGAGTAACACATAACGCAGAATATATCGATCTAAAACAATACCGGGCGTTTTTCAAAAGTGATTCTCACCCCTATAACTTTTTATTTATTTTTTAAGTTAAAAAAACGAAGTTTTGTATTTTAGTACATGACATAAATCAGGATTGATTGAAGTTCGAATTTCGGTCACTTTCTGTTTCACCGGGAATTATTTCAATTTTTGATTTTGTTTGACCGGAAATGACTATAACTTTAGATTTTTAAATGACACTCTCGGTATTTTTTTACTTTATTCGATAGAAGATAACACTCTGAACAGAACGACATACCTAATATGTCAACTTTTGACATTTTCGCATATGGTTTATTTGAAATTATGACTTGCGGTTTGTAACGAAAATTTGACTCGAAATACCAAGTGTAAGGTATCAAATTATTCGCAAAAAAATGTTTTTTCCAAATATGCTAATGAGCCACCCTCGTTCCATTTGAAAAAATTAAGATATGATTAAACGTTTATATAAGATAATAAAAACATTAGACGATCAAATCTATTTTTCCAAGACTCCTTGATTAAGAATTAGTGTTTTTAACATAGCCATGGCACTCTAGATTGAATTTTAAAATAATTTTTTTTATCAAGCGAGAATGTCAAAAATTGACATATGATATGTCATTCTATTCATAGAATATCATTTTCTATCGAATAAAATAAAAAAATACCGAAGGTGACATTTAAAAATCAAAAGTTGTAGTCATTTCCGGTGAAACAGGAAGTGACCAAAAGCAATTGAATACGCCAATCAATCCTAATTTATGTCATATACAGACATACCAAATCTCGTTTTTTTACCTGAAAAAATAAAAAAGTTATAGGGGGTGAGCCACTTTTGAGACGCACCCGGTATAGTAACTAAATTACCTGGTTTTTCTGGAAAATGTTTTTGAGTATCTGCCCATTCGCTCAAAATGTCCAGGCACTGTTCATATTCCTTTTCAGACTTATTATGTTCCAATCGCATCTGTTCAAAAAACTTGTCTTTATTCGTTACTACGAACACACCAGCCATCTTACTAAAAGTTTATTTGCTTTACTTCAATGTATAGCGATTAAATATTATTTGTAAATTATTAAAATAAATTATAAAACATGTAAAAACCTTATAAGTTGTCGGAAATCATCAAGGAAAACCACTAAGTTTGTAATTAGTCTCAATTTACTTATACTTAACAAACAAATTATATACATCTAATTACACATTTAACAGATTTAAATATGAACTACTATACGTTTTTAAAGTTTTATCGATTCTGGTTTATAGTTTATTTTACTTGGCAAATAAATTTAAAAAATATACTCATTTTTAAATTTTGAATTCTAAAATATATTTATACAGTATGTCCCCGGATACCACTGCATTGTGTCGTCGGTAGTTATGCCAATTAGATGTGGTTAGATGGTCATTGGCAAACGGTATACACAGGAGAATTTTCGGGTCCGGGAACTTGGAACACCCTCAAAAGAAAAAATTCACTTCTCCAACTCCCAGTGGGTGACATAACAGGAATGTACAACTTTGAAAACACCTCACTGTAGTATTTAGCAATAAAGTGATTGGAAGAAGAAAAGAGGAGCTTACTCAATTGTGAAAATACCATACGCACCTTAACGTCGTATACTGATGCTTCCCAAAACCAAGCAGGGACAGGGATAGAATTTGGGCCAGCCCAAATACTCAGACAGTAGATACCTACAGTATCCTTCAGGCATAAATTTACGCTATCGAAATGTACGTACAATTTATCTTAGATAGGAACTATCGAAAACAACCAGAGTGCCATTCTATCCGATAGTCCAAGCAGCACTTAACGCGATCAACTCAATAATCATCAATTTAGGGATTTGGTCAAAGAATGCACAGAGAAGCTCAACAAATTGGAGCCAAAAAAGAAATAAGTCCTCCTACTCTGGGTGCCTGCTCACCAAGAGGTAGAAATATTGAAAAGCAAATGATCTAGCTAGGAAGGGCAAGACACTTACTCCCACTAACTGGACCAGAAAAAAAAACGTTCAGTTTTCCAAACCAGAACCAACTGAAAGCGGAACTGAAGAATCTGGATGACTCCATCCGTAACCTGATGGAATGGGAATCCTAAAACTGTCTAAGACACTGGAAAAGTTCTTCAGAACTTATGACCGAAGAAAAATAAAGGTTTTCCTTGATTTAAGTAAAACAATCTTTGGATTGTCACGGGGTTTTTCTAACAGGACACTGTCCCAAGCAATACAGCCTTTACT